>NW_008794860.1:447804-467332 GCF_000699145.1 Aptenodytes forsteri | reverse complement strand
CCTTGTTGAACCTCATACAGTTGGCCTGGGCCCATTGATCCAGCCTGCCCAGGTCCCTCTGCAGAGCCTTCCTACCCTCGAGCAGATCAACACTCCCGCCCAAAGTAGCAGTAGAGCAACCTGCTGATCCCTAAAAGCCCTGCATTCAGCCTGAGGACTCCCTGTTGTGCAAGTACAATGGTAAATACAACTAAGCCACCTCACCTGTTCCTCTTCACAGGGTGCGATATCTGAGGCTAAGGTTTGCAGAACATAAATTGGCATGAAAACACAAATCACCGTACAGCGTCCGAACCTGCTACAGTCCACAGGAAGCCCAGGAAAGGCTTCAGGAACGTAGGAAAGCCGGAGCTCCATAAATTGTGCCAGGTATAGCATCATCAGCTAATGCGGCACTCCCCACCTGGGAAAGCCTGAAGGCATTATCGAGCTTCAGTGTGTATATACCCTCCTTTTGGTTCTCAGAGGTGCAGCATGGAAATGCATTTTGTCTAATCTCAGTACAGAAATAACTGTACATAAAACATGTGCAAGCTGCATTCTCAGCTGTCCATTTCTGGGGAATTTCCCTCCCTTGAAACAACCTACCCACTCCTTTTTCAAAAAAGGGACTCATAAACCAATATGTACTTTGGCTCAGAGCAAACAAGACTGTCTTCAGTTTGTTTGACCGCAGTAAAACACTCCTGCCTCTTCCTGACAGTTTGACACATGGGGAAATTATGCAGACTGACATAAAGGTAGGCTCAAAACCAGGAGTAGAAGAAGCAGGCAAAGGGAGGACTAACAAATTAGGACTAAGAGGATTGGGTTTTATAAATCTATTTTTTTACATACAGAAGAAAAAAGACCACAGAGATACTCAAAAGGAGGTCAAAAAAAAAAAAAAAAAAAAAAGAGAAAGATATAGAAAATGGTTAAAATATCTGCAAAGAATAAGTAACTTGAAACCAATGCAGAAGGAATATAGAAACTAGTGAAGGGATTCAAGAAAGGGGAGAAATAAAGCAGCAGGAGACCCATGTAATGTTGACATCTGTGCTTCTCTGGATCGGCTCAGTTTCCAGTCACTGATTTTTCACTCAACAGCTTAGCAAGTCAGAGCATCTCTAGAAATTAGGTTTGCTACAAAACCGATCACTGAGTCCCATATTAATGTTTGCATTCTTTCTTTTCCCAATTACTTGATTTTTATGTCAGGTGAGAGAATAAGATCCTTCTTCGATTCTTGACTTCAGTATTTCACCTAAGACTTCTGATTGGCTTTTTAGTTGAGTGTAATGTACCACACCTTTAAAAAAAAAAATAAAAATCAAATATGAACTTTCTTTCTACTGACCAGTCTGTAGCTGTAACTAGGAAACATGAAGCAGCTGTTGAATCTTTGGGATAATTGTGGCATCTGAGAAGCTGGATAATCACTAGAACAATTTTCTCACTATTTACCATAATCTATGTGTATTCAACAGTCTGGCCCTTTATGGGCTAAATACAGCAGCCATGCACATGGGTAAGGAAAGAAGGAAAGACTGTCTAGCCATATAGTTATTAAGTGAAGGCATAGTTAAGCAAGGAATAAGATGAATAAGTTGTGCTCAAAATTATCAGATTCAGTCTAAGTTCTTTGGTTCTGTTCTATTGCCTTTCCAAACTATTAGATGTTATTCATTTTAATATGTTGTAGAAATGCCCAAATGAATGGATCAGAAACTATTGCTTTCCCAAATGGAAATGACAAATGTCTATTTTCAATTGGTACACGATGGATTTTCTACTCAGTGGGGGTATTTCTACCTGAAATCCCTGTCCCAGTGAAGTGAAGTGAACAAACAATTTGTCACTGACTTTAAGGTACCAAACATTCATTGTGGCACTTTGTTTTCACTGGTTTTGGCCCTATTCCTCCATCCATTGTAGGTGGGCAGAGACATAGTGTATCATATATTCAGGGCTGGAAAGCTCTATAAATGTGATGATAGCCATACTATTATAAATAGCATTCACTGACTAAATAATGTATGGGGGTTTTTACCAATGCAAGCTTCTTTAAAGTTCTGAGTATGTAAGCAAAGTATTTGTAATCCCCTTTAAGTATCTGAGAGATTAGATAAAATGGTCTTAACAATTCTAAAAGGCAAAGTTCATGCCTGACTCAGATGAATATTTCATTTCCCTTGTTTCCCGCAACCCCTTCTCCCTGCACAGTATAGTTATGAGTTGAGGTTGTCCTTTAACAGAGAGAACAAATGTCAGGTTAAGTACAATCAAAATAAACAACAGTTTCCTTTAAAGTACCTTTATTAGGATAATCTCTGTTCTTTTATTTGTTTAAAGGTGAATTCATTTGCTGCTCTTCCCGTATTACTCATCCTTTATGTCTTGGACCTCCCTATTGAGGCAGGAAACAAAACTGATTAAAACCAGGAATATCTAGATGAGAGACTTTAAATTTCTCAAAAGTGAATCCTTTTTTTTTTTACTGGTCTGCTGTCAAGTATCTGTAGGATACCCCGTGACATCCACACCTTCCATAGGTGGGACAGGATGAGGCAGGTGAGCAGTGGAGATGAACATGCAGGTCAGACTCTCTGCAAAGCCCTATTAAGGCAGGAAACAAAACTGATTAAAACCAGGAATATCTAGATGAGAGACTTTAAATTTCTCAAAAGTGAATCCTTTTTTTTTTTACTGGTCTGCTGTCAAGTATCTGTAGGATACCCCGTGACATCCACACCTTCCATAGGTGGGACAGGATGAGGCAGGTGAGCAGTGGAGATGAACATGCCTAGGTCAGACTCTGCGAAGCTGCTCTCAGGCTGGGCTGTGCGAACTCTTTCAGGTGCTCTCACTGCTCAAAGTTACTGCCACCCAGAAAACTCAGCTATTGCTCTGAAAATCTATTACTTGTTTCTGTGACTGAATTAAACTGAACTCATACAGTAAGAGACAGCAAAAGACATCTCCACTTAAGAACCCTTGTATGTACTTGTCTAATATGTGGGACTGTGAAATTTAAGTCCTGATTGCAAGTTAGAATTGGCGTAGGGACTTTGACTTAGGCATCACTTATCATTGCCTTAGCCTTTTTAGCTATGCTAGGATATCTTTCTCACCTTCAGATCCTCCTTGAGAAATCTGAACAATATTTCAGTGTAGATGAATTGGTATTTTCCTGGCAAAATTATGTTGGAAAATGTTTTGATTTGCTGTATTCATTGCTGTAGTGCAGTTCTGAAAGGTTAGAGGAGGTAAAAACATCTAGTCATGGAGGCTATGAACAGAAGCCAAAACAGACTCAGCTGGGGATTTAGAGTCTGTTATCTTTTAAGGCTTGTAAAAAATGAAAAAATAAAAAGAATCCCACCAAACCAACCAAGTGGTTTATCAATACCAAACCATTGGTTTATCAATTGCATTCCTGAGATGTTTTTTCTCTCACTTCCAGTGAGAAAATTTATATAAAGAAAAAGTCTTCAGTTGCTGCCTCAAGCTTTTATATGAAATATTAATTTAGATTCCTTTTGGTTATTCTTAATTGTGTGGACTATGGTCACATATTAAAAATTGCCTGAATAATATGTACCCCTGCTGCCTAGATAACATAGTGCTGATTATTAGGATAAGCTATCATTTAATGTAAGACAATAACATTTCCTGACTAACACACTTTCTGTTTCACATCTCACCCCAGAACAATTGGCAGGATCAATAATGTGCACAGCTGTTTCCATGAGGAGTGTAAATTCCTGGTTGCCCAATACTGGCATTGTATTGGAAGTTTCTTATTTCATGAAGTAATGCCATAAAGCAGAAAAAGAATTCTCTCAGGAAGCATCAAACCATTACGCTAGGAAAAGATTTGTTGTTATAGCTCGAATTAACCAGATTCTCTTTTCTTGTGTATTGTTGGAGCAAGTAATATTTATCCAGCTTCTCTCGAGTGGGGTATTTCTGAGGAATTTCATGCCGATATCATGAAAAGCCACAGAACAAAGAATAAAAAGTATAGCTTAATCTGCTTAATAAAAAACCCCCTCAAACAACCCCAAAATTGTTCAATGTTTCTCACACAAAATACCTATGTTATTACTGTGTGCTCATTTTGTATCTGTATCTTAACCGTATATCACAAAATTTAACCTGAGTCCTCAAAAGTGATGGGAATGAGAAATATATTTATGGATGACTGTATAAATGCACTGGCATTTACTATATCTGTCAGTTTTAAGGCACTTTTATATAGAGATAAAATGGAAATAAATGAATATGAAGTAATACTCACAGGCAGTCAGATTAAATGAACCCATACTAACAGTAGGTCATGAGAACAGACTCCTTACATTACTGTTCCTTTCTAGGGCTTGACAGATGTAAGGAAGAGAAGAGGTGTGTATAGCTGAAAATGATTTCTTCTTCAGGCTTCTCTGGATATGATGCTATAAGGTCATTATTCGTTACAATAGAGGGCAGTTAGATGACAACATTTGGCATGGTGCAAGGTAAGACTACTGGACATCACAGATGACACTCCAGCACATACCCTGTTATTTAAAACCAAGATTAATTTGGAAAGTATAAATGGAAGTACAATCCCAGATGCCTTTTCTACACTTAAAATTTGGTTTTATTTGTAGAATATATTTTTCTACAGGGTAGATTTATAGAGAAATCACACTGCTCTATTTCAGTCCTCAGAGAAAGACTGCATCTGAGAGCACTTCAATCATTCTTGAACATGTTTTTCAGATGGTGCGGCATGCTGCCTCTGGTGTGCCCTCCTGTACCACCGTATCCACCTCCTCCATGATCATTTTGGGATGATTCATTCTTCATTCTTGCATCGATGAATCACTGTGCCCACAATCCACATGTGCATGTCAGAATTAAAGTTTAGAAATTGGGGGAACAGGCTGACAATGTTCAGAAGACATGGTGTTACATAAATGTACTCTTGTACTATTTTCATCTGTTTCATCTTTGAAAGGCAACAATGAACAAAACATGTTACTGAGTTTGGTGTATGAGAAGCAAGGCTTTACCAGGACATCGTTCACATCCTACCTACAAAATGTCCCATACATATTTTTCCAAGGCTACTTGAATTTTTGTTGTTTAAAATACAGGGATTTTTTTCATGAATATCATTTATATGTCACTTTTTTTTGTGTGTGTGTGAACTGATTGTACTTATTTCCAGTGACTAGTCGAATTCTGTTGTACCAAGTAATGAAAATTCTAGCACAAGTCACATGAAATGGAGGAGACAGACTGCCACTGTTAGTATAAATGACAACTGTGATCCATCAGACTGCCAGGAACCAAGTCAAACCAAATTAATTCAAATGGATGGCATACTAATGGAATAAGTAGAACTCTAAATTATGTTTTCAAAGCTTCCACGCTCAGGATCTAGTGAACATGTTCAGCAGAGTAAAGAACAAAGTTAAGTGGTGAGCTCTCTGCAAGTGGCTTTGCCACACAACAAGTTATCGCAGCATAGAAAGTTATTATTTATGCATTTTGTAGTGACTCTTTGAGCCTGTTTTGATGCCTGGATGACTGTAAGACAAGATGACCAAATCAGGGCATCTTAGCTGTCAATAGAAGAAGGTTGTTATCCTGCATTTGATGCAGGGTGTCACAAGTAGGTGGTACTCACAGACTGTAACTGCATGACATTGTTGAATGGTAACCTGAGAATGTATTCTGAATCCTAATCCTCTAACTGTGGTCTACAGAAATCCATCTCCAGGCATCAACAGCAAGAAAACCTTTGTATTCATTACTGAGAAGAGTTTAGCTACTGAGCAGCATGGAAAAGTTCTCTAGCTGACAAAAGTTTCAAAGATGTTAGATTTAGGCTAAGTCACTTTCATATGAGAGCAAAGTACAAAACTCATTCCTTCATCAATGGCTTCAATCAAGCATAGAAAACAGCTTATATTCATCAAACTACATATACTGCACTGTTGGAAGATGGAGACAAAGTTACCTGAATTGTTAATGTTTTAACTGAATCAAAATCTCTGGCTATGGAAGCAAGCTTCGTAGGTACCTAGATATATTTAGGATGAGGGACAGAGTCTCAGCTGGTTTCAAAATATTCAAAATTAAAACCTGTTACTAGATGACACCTTCAGCTATGCAATGAGAAATGCATAAAGAGATGATGCAGGGCAGTAAGAATGCATTTAATACAAGCAAAAAAATATTGCCCCACCTAAAAAGTCATAGATATATTTTTCATTGCATTAAGCACATAGTTTATTTGGTATATAGCTCAGGGAGATGGCAAAGTAATTGGGAAATGTCTATATTATGGTAGAAAGATTTAAAATCATAGGTCGGCTGAACACGTTAGAAGGTCATTCAAGCTATCATTCCTATCTAGAAAGTCAGAAACTCTAATGACTCTAATAGGAACCAATGTCTGAAAGCCACAGGTGAAGGCATGAAGCAATTATCCCAGTAACTGCATTTGATCTATTCTGCCAAATTATAAGAAACTTTTGTTTACTGCAGGATCACAGGATAGGTTAGACTGGGAGGGACCTCAGGAGGTCTCTGGTCCAACTTCCTGCTCGCAGCAGGGTCAGCTCTGAGGTCAGACCGGGCTGCTCAGGGCTTCATCTAGTCAGGGCTTGAAAACCTCCAAGGACAGAAACTTCACTACCTCCTTGGGCAACCTGTGCCACTCCCTGACTGTCCTCATGGGAAAATAGCTTCTCCTTATATCCAGTGTGACCCTCTCTAGTTTCGATTTATGTCAGTTGTCTCTCGCCCTCCTGCCATGCACCATTGTGATGAGCCCCGATCTGTCCCCTGCACGATTTCCTTGTAGGTACCAGGGCTGCTGTTAGGTAGCCCCAAAGTCATCTCTGCTCCAAGCTGAGCAAACCTAGTTCCCCCAGCCTCTCCTCACAGACCAAGTGCTCCAGCCCCCACCACCTTGATGGCCTCTGTTGAATAGTCTCTGATTCATTGATGTATTCCTTCTATTGGAGGGCTCAAAGCTGGATGCAGTATCCAGATGTGGTCCAGTGAGTGTTGGATAGGGGGAATAATCACTCTGGCTTTGTTTCTGTTCATACAGCCCAGGATGCCATTGGCTGTCTCTGCTTCCAGGACACACTGCTAGCCCATGTCCAGCTTACTGCGCCCCAGGATACCAGGGCCTTTCTCACAGAGCTGCTCCCCAAGCAGTTGGTCCCCAGCCTGTATCATTTTGAGGGGTTGATCTGCCTTACATACAGGTTTTTGCATTTGTCCTTGTTCAGTTTCATAAGGTCCCTATTGTACCATTCCTCCAGCCACTTTGGATTACTCTGGATGGCAGCCTTGCTGTCAAGCATAGGAGCTGCCCTCATCCCTCAGTTTGGAGTCATCAGCAAATGTGATGAACAAGCAGTCTGCAAGCTCCTCTAGGTCATTGTTAGGGATGTTAAACAAGACAGGTCCCAGGACAGACCCCTGTGGTACTCCCCTTGTTACTGGCCTCCAGGTAAAGTATTTGACCACTGCCCTCTGACCATTCAACCAGGTTTTCGTTCGTCTTCTTCTCCATTCATTCAGACCATAGCATCTTAACATGAATATAAGAATATTGTAGAAAACAGTGTTGAAAGCATTGCTGAAGTCAAGGTAAATTATGTCCAGTGCTCTTCCCTTGTCCACAAATCCATTCATTTTATTATGAAAGGCAATCAGGTTGTCCGTTTTACTACAGAAGGCAAACAGTTTGGTCAGGCATGATTTGCACTTGATAAATCAGTTCTGTCCATTTCTGATCACCTTCACCTTCATGCTCCCAGAGATGGACTCCAAGAGGACTCATTCTGTGGTTTTCCAAGGGACCAAAATGAGATGATTGGCTTTTTGAAGATGATTGAGACATTTGCCTTTCTCCAGTCGTCACAGACCTCCCCACATCTCCATGATCTTTCAGAGAAGATATAGAATAGCCTTGCAAGGACTTTGGCAAATCCCTCAGCACCCTTGGATGCAGCGCATTGGATTTGCATGTGTGGTGGGTTGACCGTGGTGTGCTGCCAGACCCCCACCCAGCCACTATCTCAGTCTCTATTTCAGGGAGAGAAAACAAGATGGAAAAGTTCATGGGTGGAGATAAGGATGGGGATATCCCTTACCAATTACTGTCATGGGCAAAACAGACTCGACTTGGGGAAAAATAATTTAATTTATTGCCAATTAAAATAGATTTGGATGGTGAGAAACAAAGACAAATTAAAAAAAACCCACCACCTTCCCCCTACCCTTTACTTCCAGGCTCAACTTCCCTCCTGACTTCCCTACCTCCCCCCCTCCCAGCTGTGCAGGGGGTGGGTGTGAGGTGGGGGGTTGTGGTCAGTCCATAACACTTTGCCTCTGCTGCTCCTTCCTCCTTACACTTTTCCCCTGCTCCAGCATGGGGTCTCCACAAGCTGCATCTTCCTTCAGGAAATATTGACCTGCTTCAGCATTGTCTCTGTGTGGGCTGCAGTGTTGCTCCGACATGGTCCTCCATGGGCTGCTGGGGAATCTGCTGCAGCACCTGGAGCACCTCCTCCTCTCCTTCTTCTCTGACCTTGCTCTTCATACAGTTGTTTCTCACACATTTTTTCCCTCAATCTTCTGCCTGTGTGACATTTTGCCCTTTCTTAAGGTGCCTTTTCCAGAGGCACCACTATCTTGGCTGATGGGCTCTGCTGTGTCCTTTGGTGGATCTGTTGGAGCCAACTGGAACCAGCTGCCACTGGTTGTGTCCGGCATTGGGCAGCCCCAGCCTTTCTTCACAGAGGCCACCCCTGCATCCCCCTACTGTCAACATCTTGCCACCTGCACCCAATACAGCATGACTCCATACCATACTCATTGACAAACTGATGAAGTATGAACTAGATCAGTGAACAAGGTGGAGTGAGAACTGGCTGAACTACCAAGCTGAAAGGGTTCTTATCAGCACAGTCCAGCTGATGGTCAGTCACTGGTGGTGAGTGACTGGGGGTCAGTTCTTAGGCTAATGCAGTTTAACATCTTCAATAATGACCTGGATGAGTCACATGGGACAGAGCAAGTTTACAGATGATACAAAACTGGGAGGAGTGACTGATGGGTGTGCTGCCATTCAGAGGGACCTCAACAGCCTGGAAAAAAGGACAGACACCTTATGAAGTTCAGCACAGGGAAATACCAACTCACGCACCTTGGGAGGAACAACCCCAGGCACCAGGACAGGCTGGGGGCAGCCAGCTGGGAAACAGCTCTGCAGAGAACGTCTTGGGGGTATTGGTGGACAACAAGTTGACCATGAGCTATCAATGTGCTCTCGCAGCAAAGAAGGTTGGCCAACAGCCTCCTGGGCTGCATCAGGCAGACCGTTGCCAGCAGGTTGAGGGAGGTGATCCTTTCCTTCTGCTCAGCACTGGTGAGACACATCTGGAGTGCTGGATCCAGGGCTGGGCTCTGGCCCACCTTCTTTTTGGGTGAGGTTGGTCAAACACTGGAACAGGTTGCTCAGACAGGTTGTGGAATCTCTATCCTTGGAGATATTGAAAACCTGACTAAACACAGTTCTGGGCAACCTGCTGTAAGTGACCCTGTTTTGAGCAGGGAGGTTGGACTAGACCTTCTCCAGGGGTATCTTCCAGCTGCAGCCATTCTGTGATTCTGTGATTTCTCTCAAGTAACCCCTTACTTAACCCTCAGCCACAGCTAGTTTTTCGCCTCTTTCTTGAGCCCCTTCAAGAAGCAGAGGCCTGGGAGACCTTGTTGATGAAGGCTGAGGCAGAGAAGGCATTGACTACCTCAGTCTAATCTGTGTTCACTGTCACTAAATCAATCACCCTGTTCCACCATGGAGCCCAGTTGTTCAGCCTTTTCTTACTAATACAGCAGAAGTAGCTCTTCTGGTTGCTCTTGCTGTTCCCTGTGAGCATCACCTTCAGATGAGCCTTGGCTTTCCTGACAGCACCCCTGCATGTCTGGGCAATGTTTCTAAATTCCTCCTTTGTAGCCTGTCCCTGCTTCCCCCTTCTGTACGCTGCTCCACCACGAACTCCCTGCTTAGCCACACCAGTTTCCTGATATGTCTACCTGTTTTCCTGATTATTGGGATGGATCATTCTTGCCCTCAGAGTATGCTGTCCTTATAGATCTACCAGCTTTCCCTAGCAACTTCACTCCTCTGATCCAGCTAAAGTCTGCTTGCCTGAAGTCCAGGGTCGGTGCTCTGCTCCAGCCTTACTTACTCCCCTCGAGATCTTCAACTCCATGATTTCATGGTTGCTGCATGCCAGTGTCTTAGTGACTTCAGCGAGCTCCACATCTGGTAAGTCACAGCCTGCTCATTTTCACAGCTCTCCTGATCTCAGCCAATAACTGGGTAAGGAATAGGACATAGTCATCTGAATATGATGAAAACAAGATGTTAAGAAGCATAAACCAATAAACTGTTCTGACTGCAGGATCATAAACTGCTTTAGAGGCAACACTAGAATTGTACATTATAGCATCTAATCTGAATAAGGTACTTAGATGTTAACCAGGAATAGTAAATTTTGAATAAATGTTTATAAATCACCTGATATTATGAAAGTTTCAAAAATTATTGGTATGTGTGAGACTAGCTATAATTTAAAGAAATGCTGACTTTCTATCTTACAAACTAACTACTTCACTGTTTACAGTGTTTATTATCTTGGATTTTCTGAGTTGCTGTTTTACTTTCCACCTTGCAAACTGAAATCTCTAAACTAAATTTGCGGAGGATCTTGTAAGTATCTTACAAATTTGAATTTGGAACTCTTCAACACAGGTCAGTTAAAGAAGTCAACATACAATCCAAAGTGTGGTGTGGCCACTGACTTCATACATCACTGAATCAGAGATCATATTTATACAGAGATGGTTTTGCCAGGTGAATGATCACCCTAGGGCAAATGAAGCTATAAACATTCCATTTCCCACAAAAGCTTCGTTTATGCAGAACAGGGCACAATGATGGTTCCAATGCGGAAACTATTTTTCCTGGATTTGTGTGTCCTTAAAATTACCATTGTGTTGTTGAAAAGACAGCTATAAGACTGTTTTCTTCAAAAACTAAAATTATCCTTTTATATTTTTGACAAGCACTGGTGGAGGTTATACTTCTTTTTTGTTCTGGGGAACAGAGTGCCTTGTAATCATGACCTCAAAGGAGTCTTACTTAGTGAATATAATTTACACTCTGTGTATTTAATCCCAGCTTTCTTGGAAATGCATTCTGCCAAGATTTCTATCTAGTAAATGTTTCAATGCTGCTGCTATTTTCAGAGGCAGAGCTAGCAGGTTTAGGATTTTATTGAAGATTTTCAGTTAAGGGCAGGTAAACATTTTGGACTCTTCTGTGAATGTGTGAAGAACTTACTAACCTTCAAAACCAGCATGAATATTTCCATCTGCTCTGTTTTTGTGTCACAGTCTATTATGATTACATACTACATTGTGAATTGAATGCTGATTTCAAACAGTATGAAAGAGCAACACAGTGAATGTGTTTTGACTAATAGAACATTTTTTTGGATGGTAACATTTCAAATGAATATGAATGTAAGTGTTGTCTTTGAAGATGTAATAAAATAAGTGTCTAACCAGTCAGAAACATCAGGAAAGGCCACGACTGCTTACAAGAATCAAGGTGATGAATTTGGCTTTGGATGTACAGATGTAATCTTTTCTTGCTGCATGGGGATTTTTATGTTTATCTCCACTGTACACTGAGATGATAATACACGTGATAGGTATGCAAAATCAGATAGATCTTCTTTGAGGAGGTGAATCGTATCACATGCAAACTTTCTTCCAAGTAAATATTTAATTAGCTGCTCTTATTGAGATGTAATCATTCAGCACCTTTGCTCAGTACAATTGAAATACACGACATAGTAGACAACACTAAGGTCTGATAAGGTGACACAGGCCTTGTCTGCTGAGTCACCCTAAGCTTGACTTTCTGATGCTCCACAATATGGTTCAGAAGAACTAGTGTTAAATGACACCGATGGGCATGTCCATACACCTTCACCCCTGACAGAGAGAAGGTAAGGCAGGGGAAGACTCATGGGGAAAGGATCAGAGGAGCCAAGGATGACTTGGAAAGAAACACTGGAAACAAATCTGTATTGTGCAGGTGGTTTAGGCAAAAGAGCATGTTGAGCAATTGTTTCCAAATTTCCTGTGATGTGAAATATCAGGGACAGGCTGAGCTTGTTCAGAAATGGAGCCTATGAGTAGGAAGTTTTGCTACTGTGGAGCTTTAAAGGTGGTTCCCCAAGTACAATTTATGCTATGAAGAGAAGGGAAAGTCTGTCCAAAAGGGAGACATGAAGGTAAAGGGCATCATCAGTATCATGAAGCAAACCTTTTTATCCAGAATTACCTGATCTCCTTTTCAGTTCAAATAATGAATCTAATCCATGTTTCACTGAAATTCAGTTCAACTTCTATATCTTTATTTTCTTGTGTGTACAAAGTTCATTTTACCCTCATATGTGCAACATGTCTGTTGCCCTTACCAAAACAACATTTCTATCTCCAAATACAAACAACCTTCCTGAGTCTACACAATTTTATTATGAAGGTCTTGCTTTATAGAAAACCTTTTGTGAAAATGTGGTACACTGGAATGCATGCAAACCAACAGCAACCCAGACTGAAAAGTCACCATTCAAGAAAAATGTATCTAGGAAGCATAAGATATTAAGTCATTCCTTCCTCAGCGAGAATTTGACCAGAGATTTCATCCCATTTAGTTTTTAGGCACCAGTGTTGCCTGGATCGGGACATTGTATTTTTCATGTACTATATAAAGTTCAGAACTAGACCAATTATAATTATCAAAAAGAACTTTTCTTTACAAGAGTTAGCATGTCCTATACAAACTCTATTTTGGCCAATTGGATTTAGCTTATCTGAATTTACATCTTAAACTTATTTGGCAATTAATATTGAATGTTTTCTTTAATTTTTTATTTGGCAAAGCCATTTAGAATCAGTCGAGATAAAAGACAAACACATATTGCTACAATTACTTTATATGCAGATATCCTTCATCCTGTAGGCTATTCCTATATTGAGTTTTCCAGAGGTGTCGAAACACATTTTAATTATAAACTAGCTAAAGCACAGTGTTTTCAGTGTATTTTATGTAGAAATCTTTACTTTTGTGACTAAGTACATAGCCATAGCAATATGGAGTGTCTATCACTTTCCAGCTTTCCTTGCTCAGTTGTGATGTTCACTTTGAACTGTGTTCTCCTTGTAAATAATTTTTGATGGACTTCTAGAAGAATCTGCAGGAACACTTTTAAAAATTCCAAAACTGATTTCAGTAGTGAAAACATGTATATTAAATTAAAAAGCAACAAACCACGTGTATTTCTACTATATTAAATCTGAGGCCACATCACAGCCTTCTGTCTGACATTCCTTCCTAGCCATAGGCGCAACAAGTTCTCCTTGTAAATAATTTTTGATGGACTTCTAGAAGAATCTGCAGGAACACTTTTAAAAATTCCAAAACTGATTTCAGTAGTGAAAACATGTATATTAAATTAAAAAGCAACAAACCACGTGTATTTCTACTATATTAAATCTGAGGCCACATCACAGCCTTCTGTCTGACATTCCTTCCTAGCCATAGGCGCAACAATCCACTTCAGATAAATAAAGAGAAATCCAGATTTTAACCATCTTTAATTCTAATTTATGGAAGCGAAGGATAGGGTTGGGGAGATTAATTAAATTTTTAAAAATTCAAAACAACACCTCCCAGGGTTTTCCTGTTATTATGTTAGGAAAATGAAAACTTTTATTCAGTTCTCCCTTATTTTCAGCTAAACATTCTGAATTTTCGGCTTGCACTAGTTGGTTTTACAGAACTCTAGAGACAATTATAATATTCTATATGGCTTTGCTGATGTAGAGTGGCTTCAGTGTTTCATTGGCAATAACATCAATGCCAGCAGCCTGGGCTCTGCAGCTGGCACTCCCTGTTCCTTTAATGGTGGCCCATTGAGCAACACACATCTAAAACCCTCTGTGACATTGCCACACATGCCATTCTCAGCCAGTCATTCGTCATGTGGGTGTCTAGGGATATATCTGCACTGGGCACTTGGGGGATTTTATTGGACTACTTGGAGAGTCAGTGGGTGCTCACATCAATGCTTGCTCTTTAGGTTTTGCCTGTGCAGTTGGATTTCAGTTGCTTATTCATGCACTTACCTCAGATACGTGTTGTAACTGATTTTTTTCAGCATGAAGTTGAAGATTCTTTGAGATGTACTGGTCTTTCCTAGCACAAGTAATTTTATCCTGTGTGTTTTCATAATGGAACTTTCCAGTGAAGTTGTAATGTTCTTTTAGAGCATGTGGGAATGTGATAAAATATTCAGCAGATTCATCCTCTTTTTGGAATTTGCATAGAACTTGTATCTCAGAAATGAAACCTCAAGAAAGGGTAAAAAGTTTATGAAATTTACTGACCTGACATGATTTTGTTCTTTCATTCAGGACAATATTATTTCATCAACTTGTGGCTCTGGTGCTTAAATCTGATCTCCCCCTTGATCCAGCTTTAGAAGTAAATGTTTTAAGGAATGAAACCTGGTAGGAAGGAGACACAAGCATGTTCTGATGAATGCTGTCAAGGATGCCATTGCAGTCCTGGAACAGTCTCCAAGTAATATTTTACTATTGAAAAACAAACACCTGTTGGCAAGACTGTTGGAAGTGGGCAGCCCACTCATCCTCGCATTAAATCAGAAACCTCTGTTTGAGCATCCTCTGGCTAGATCTTCATAGAATCACAGAATCATAGAATCATAGAATCGTTTAGGTTGGAAAAGACCCTTAAGATCATCGAGTCCAACCGTTAACCTAGCACTGCCAAGTCCACCACTAAACCATGTCCCTAAGCGCCTCATCTACATGTCTTTTAAATACCTCCAGGGATGGGGATTCAACCACTTCCCTGGGCAGCCTGGTCGAACGCTTGACAACCCTTTCAGTGAAGAAATTTTTCCTAATATCCAATCTAAACCTCCCCTCATGTAACCTGAGGCCATTTCCTCTAGTCCTATTGCTTGTTACTTGGGAGAAGAGACCGACACCCACCTTGCTACAACCTCCTTTCAGGCAGAAGGTAGAAAGTGATAAGGTCTCCCTGAGCCTCCTTTTCTCCAGGCTAAACAACTCCAGTTCCCTCAGCCGCTCCTCATAAGACTTGTTCTCCAGACCCCTCACCAACTCCATTGCCCTTCTTTGGACATGCTCCAGCACCTCAATGTCCTTCATAAACCTCGTTGCTGTAGATTAATGGGAAACAGGTACTTGGTGGAATGTTGCACATGATTTTCATGGGCAGGTATTGTCTTAGCAAAGTAACTTCTACTTTCTTCTCTTGGAGAAGAAAGTACAGTTTGGCTTATGATGCCAACCTAATCTATTGGATGAAACAATATACTAGGAACTAAGTGACTTGGATTTCCTTCTTGGATCAGCCATTGATCTGGGTAATGGAAAATCAGTTTTCTCTAGTCTCTTTCTTTTCTTCCTGTTTTCTTGTTCCCCTCTTCTTTTCTGTATTACTTCTGGTCTAAAAGAGCCTTAAGGAGGATTTAGGCTGTGTCCTTTTGATACCTTTGTTTCTTCTACTACTTTTGTCCCTAGAAAAAAGAAGCAAATTTAGAGCAGAGACAAGATTGGTCCTCATTGATTCTCTGAAATACTGAAGATAGATTTCATTGTAAACTGTTATTTTCCAATATTAATAGTTATTTTAGTTGGTTTAATATTAATTTCAGAGCTGCAGTTCACAAATATACTTTTAAAAGAAAGGGAAATAAATACAAAAAAATCCCAACAATAGGAAAAAATAGTCCTCACCGCCTTTGCAGTTTTCTCTAATTAGAAAATTTATGACAGATTTCTAAAAACATTGACAGCTCTTTTTACTTTATATGTTGGGATATTTTTAAGTATATTCAGAAAATTTCCCTTAGAATACCAGGTTCCCATAGATCACCAATCATTCACTGAGATATTCTATCATATTAACCATCCTATCCCATCTTGTGGGAAAGATATGATTTGCTAGAGCAGCACAAGAAGCCTGCCTTGATTTCAAAGAAGCTGCAGAAGAGAAAATTGTGTTCCTGGAATGTCTGGTTAATGGCTTACAAGAAATAACTATCAATACCATCATCTTCAGTAACAATTCTACTGAAAAAAAAGTCAAGAGGGATTTTGCAGCATTTTTCATTTCTTCCTAGCTAGAGACATAGGACAAGCTGCCTAGTCCTCTATAAAATCGATAGTGATACATGAATTATAAATGACAGATAGGTGCCTTAGTTTGCAAGGTCATAGCGAAGTTGTCAGGCAAAATGGAAGAAGGTAATAATCATCATGTAGCTGTCCTGTGTCAGTGTGTATTTGCAACTCAGCCTTACTATTGGCCATAAAAGAATATAGGAAGTAAAGAAACGGTATTTTGAATGCAATTCCTAGTTGTTTCATCAGAATTCCCTACACAATTTCTCTGCTCCTACAGCAGACAAGGAAGAGAGTTCATGCAGGGTAGGGACTACAGTACTTTCTTTTGAAATGCAAATACTTGATGAATTTACCTGCTGTATGAGTCTTAGGACTCATATGATGTCTTAGGAGGGACAGATGGCCTTTCAAGTTGCCTTTTAGCTTGATTTCTTATGATTCTTTAGATTTCATGCACCATTTTTAGGTACCTGGCTCTGGTGGAACTTTAATGTAATTAGGCCCCCAAAGCTGCAATACAAGTTAAAAACTGGTCCCCTTAATCCAGTGACCACTTGAGACAGGTCTTCTAGGGGCAAAGATGCTTTAGGCATAAACAGAAATTCCAGGTAATTAACATCTCTCTAAAAAAATTTGCACACACCAGCATATTTCATGCAGCTCCTCAGACACATACTTCTCCCCCTGCTCTGTCAGTAAGAGGGTCAGAGACTCAAAACCAGACATGGTCTACTGTGGGATTTCAGTAGAAACACTTACCCAGCTTCTAGAAACAAAAGAATGGTAACAAAGAGCCTTTAAATCCTAAAACCTAAATGCAGCTGCACAGCTGTGTCTGTTAAATGTTAGCACCCATGGATATCTTCCTGGATACATGTGTAATTCCCTGTTGAAACAAGCCTGAAGACTTTTTTGGGGGGGGTGGTTTAGTGAAATTTTTGGATGTACAACCTTTTTTTCCACCTTTCATATACTGTAGACTTAATATACCTGTACAACATCTATGACAAACACTACATTCCCTAAAAAAAAAAAAATGCAGGAAGACATTTTCTTTCTACAGCCCAGCTTAGTTTAGGAGGCAGAGGAATTTGAAAATAGCATCTTCAAGCATGTTGACCTTGGTACAGTGAAATATTTGCCATGTCAGCAATGAAAGGAAAACCACAGACTTTGTGAACAGAAGTGGTACTGGAAATTCACAAAGGAAATGGATGCACAAATTCCATTCACCAGCTTTCCTATCAGTGTGGGGTTGATGTCAGCCTGCAAATACAAGAAAATAAAAACCGGCAACATATGCCAAATACTGCAGCCCTGACTGCCAGAAGCACTGATGTCAACAGCTCTTCCTCAGAGGCCTCTGAGCCTGTGGCAACTGACTTATTCTGCTGGAACAAGAACATCGTAACAAAGTTCCTCCCTGCCCCTTCTGAGATGTTGAAATTGGAAGAAACAACTGGCTGCATAGTTATGCACCCAAAGTCCATGGACAGGGCTCAATTGTCTACTGCAGCCTTTGCTTATTTTCCAAAAAAATTATTTCAAACACATCACTGATTTTTCGTCAGACTAATGGAGCAAGGGAAAGAACAGTGACAGCACTAAACCAGTCCTAAACAAACCAGTAGAACCCCAAAGTACAGCTGGAATATCAGTAAATCCTTCAGCACGTGGAAATTCTCCAGCAGAACTCTCAGTATGAAGAAGCTTCATACTGTGTTATTTTTGGCTTGGAAACGGCTTCAGCCTCAGGAAAACAAACAAACAAATAAAACCCACTCCCCAATACCAATAAGGCTGGCTGAATTTTATAGGGAGTGAGACTGCCAGAAGCACTGATGTCAACAGCTCTTCCTCAGAGGCCTCTGAGCCTGTGGCAACTGACTTATTCTGCTGGAACAAGAACATCGTAACAAAGTTCCTCCCTGCCCCTTCTGAGATGTTGAAATTGGAAGAAACAACTGGCTGCATAGTTATGCACCCAAAGTCCATGGACAGGGCTCAATTGTCTACTGCAGCCTTTGCTTATTTTCCAAAAAAATTATTTCAAACACATCACTGATTTTTCGTCAGACTAATGGAGCAAGGGAAAGAACAGTGACAGCACTAAACCAGTCCTAAACAAACCAGTAGAACCCCAAAGTACAGCTGGAATATCAGTAAATCCTTCAGCACGTGGAAATTCTCCAGCAGAACTCTCAGTATGAAGAAGCTTCATACTGTGTTATTTTTGGCTTGGAAACGGCTTCAGCCTCAGGAAAACAAACAAACAAATAAAACCCACTCCCCAATACCAATAAGGCTGGCTGAATTTTAAATGTTTAGGGAGTGAATAAACTAAGCATCCAAACAAGAAATTCTGTTTGATCCCAAACTACCTGTGAATTAAAATTTACTTTGGAAGGTATTTCAGTGAAGTAATAGTAATAAAAATATTCTGTTTTCTGCTGCCTCTCTTTTGTCACTTCCCTTTCTTTCCTGTTCCCCAGGTCTTCCATAATTTCCTACTTTTGGTGCTCCTTTTAGTTACTGCCACCTTCTGTTCATTTATTTGTCGTAGACCTGCAGCCAACCCTCTTGCACAGTAGCAATGCCTGTTAAGATAAGTTATGTATTTTTCATTTGTTGTTCCTACTAGAGGGTGCTGAGGGTTACAGTCTTGCTAAAGCCCATAAGCCATAAATAAATAAAGTAATAAATTCAATTCATCTTTCTCCAAGATTCTTCGATTTTGGAAACACAGAAAATCTGGGAATCACTCACAGAATTATTGAGTAATAGTGGCAGTACCTCTGAAATCCTACAGTACAGCTGTTAGGCAACTTCTCTGGGAGACAGTGCTGCCAGGGGTAATCCCTGGTCCGCCTGATTCGTAATAAATTCAATTCATCTTTCTCCAAGATTCTTCGATTTTGGAAACACAGAAAATCTGGGAATCACTCACAGAATTATTGAGTAATAGTGGCAGTACCTCTGAAATCCTACAGTACAGCTGTTAGGCAACTTCTCTGGGAGACAGTGCTGCCAGGGGTAATCCCTGGTCCGCCTGATTCAGATAGAATCATAGAATCATAGAACAGTTTGGGTTGGAAGGGACCTCTAAAGGTCATCTAGTCCAACCCCCCTACCGTGGGCAGGGACATATTCAACTAGATCAGGTTGCTCAGAGCCCCCTCCAACCTGACCTGGAATGTTGCCAGGGATGGGGCAT
>NW_008794860.1:419366-446305 GCF_000699145.1 Aptenodytes forsteri | reverse complement strand
CTCTCAGCCTTTCTTCACAGCAGAGGTGTTCCATCCCCCTGATCATTTTTGTGACCCTCCTCTGGACCCACTCCAACAGGTCCGTGTCTTTCTTCTGCTGGGGGCTCCAGAGCTGGACACAGTACTCCAGGTGGGGTCTCACCAGAGCAGAGCAGAGGGGCAGAAACATCTCCCTCGACCTGCTGGCCACGCTTCTTTTGATGCAGCCCAGGATACGCTTGGCCTTCTGGGCTGTGAGCGCACATTGCTGGCTCATGTCCAGCTTTTCATCCCCCAGTACCCCCAAGCCCTTCTCGGCAGGGCTGCTCTCAATCCCTTCATCCCCCAGCCTGTATTGATACCGGGGGTTGCCCCGACCCAGGTGCAGGACTTTGCACTTGGCCTTGTTAAATCTCATGAGGTTCATACAGGCCCAGTTCTCGAGGCTTTGAACTAAAGGCTGCTATCTCAGTAAGTTCAGCTGATTCAGAGAAAGCGTTGAACTACCTAGCAGAGTGCCCTGTGCAGCAGTTTATTGTTTTCTCTAGGGAAATTAATCTCTCTCATTCCACTTTACATAAACACTAATTCCAGGTTCATCCTGAGCATGTTTACAGGAGATCAGCAGAGGGCTACCACAGGCTGACAGCACTCCAGGAAGAAAAAGGATTTTTGGAAACTTAACCACAGCTTTTTGGATCTATAATGAACTGTTGTGTTTTTTCCAATATGACTAGCTTGTAGAAGCATGCATTTTCATCCCTTGTCTGTCATGAGGGAGCACATTACCTCTGCATCAAGGCATAAGATCTCCTGTGATCACTGAGGGATCCTGATGTAGGGTCTGGCACTGGTGTGAGACCAAGGATTAGGCACACTGACTAAGCAGGTCAAGGCCTGCACAACAACAGGAGAACTGGACTCAGGTGCTGTGGGTACCTTCTCGTATCCCTTTCTTCTCTATGTATGTCAAAACTGAGATTGTCCCATAAGCATTAGCAAATGGAGTCTGTAGTCCCCCACAAAGCTCCCAAACATGTTACTTCAAATGCAGCTATCCCAGGACAAATCCTCCTAACTGTGCAACAGCTCCCTGTTCCCTTCTTAAAGTCTAATTCTGACAGAGGTAAGCATATAATTAGTGTTTTATTTAACCTATTTTGTAGTCCCTATGGTATGATTTCCCAGAGGCTAAACTTTTGTCTTCACATAATTATAGAAAGGAAAGGAAACTATAATCAGAGGAAAAAAAATGCCTGCAACTTCCCCTTTCGCCCACCAGGAACCAAAAGAGAAGAGAAGAATTAAATATAGTAGTTATAGTTAATGCTAATTTCTTGAAACAAAAAATCAATAAGAGCGCTTTTCCTATTTTTTCAGTGAAAAAAAGTGATAGTGAAATTGTTTTGGTGGAAACTAGAGCAAAAGGGAAGACTCATTCTCATTCATTCTTCCTACAGTAAATCTGGTTTTGTTACTGAGCAGAGTCAAGCCCAAGATCTTTGCCTGCTTTTGCTCAGCCACAAAGAAGGACATTGGAAATTTATCTGAGAATCTCACTCCTGTTTTGATTCTAAGGAATGACTGAATTATTTTTGCTGAAACTTTCAGTCAGGGAAAAAAAAAAAAAAGAAAAAGAATGAAGAAAATCAGCCTCTGGCATAAAAGGCAGACTAGAAAATTAAACACAAAGAATTGAAATTCAACAAAGACTGGACAATCTTAGCTAAAGATGTTGCCGGTAGCTACAGAGATGATGGAATAGTTTAGGTATGTATGTATATATCTATATTTGACTAACATTCCTGAATCTATTATTGACTTATTTTCATTAATACATTTAATGTAGATTATACTTCAAAACTGCTCAGATGATTAGAAAAAAACTTCTTTTAAATTATTTGAGAAAATTAGAACTTTTAAAAAGAAGGGAAACATTTTTAATTATAAATCTTTTTAATTCCTATTAAAAAATCTTTCTAAAAACGTACTTCATGGCCAGTTGCAATCACTTTTAAGATAGCTAGAATTGCTGATAGTACCAGCCATTTTTCTTACAGACTGAAAAGGCAGAGAAGTTACAAAGGATAGAAGAATAGACAAAAGTGGAAAAGTCTCTTTGTAGAGGTTGCTTTATAAAGCCTTTGTTTTCTCTCAAAAATAAACTGTAGGGGATTCAACTTTAAATAATGATTTCAAAGAAAATTTTTAAACAGGAGTAACTCTGTAAATCTTTATGAAACATGAGCATTAAACACTAAAGAACACATTATGTTGTGATGACAAAGAGGATGAAGCTGAATTACATCAGACTAGTACCAATCTAGTAACAGGCTTTTGTGTTTGCATGGCTCATGTGTGTTTAAACGGGAGTAACTCTGTAAATCTTTATGAAACATGAGCATTAAACACTAAAGAACACATTATGTGTGATGACAAAGAGGATGAAGCTGAATTACATCAGACTAGTACCAATCTAGTAACAGGCTTTTGTGTTTGCATGGCTCATGTGTGAAGGACTGAGGTAGACAGGCTGTTATAGCAACAGGCATATGCTGGGTGTATGAGAGAAAAGAGGTTCCTCCCTTGAGACACCCTTTTGTGCCTTAATTATCAGAAAAATTGAAATTAGATGTGCCATTCTCCTCACAGTAATGGCATCACGTACCCAGTGTCCACCTCCAGAGAGCTCCTCATCTTGGTGCAAGGAGGAGGTGAGCCCTAGGACTAACCCCAGCACAATCAGCATTAAACCACAAGGTCCCTCAGTAGCAGCTGAGGGGTGGGTCTCACTGTAGTCCCATCCACAGACTGGACAACTTAGGCTGCTAAGTGGCTCATCCAACTTCTATATAGGTCTATTCAGAAAAGTAAATGCAAACACATCTCAGAAGTCATTTCAACAAGCTGTCTTGATTACTGCATTATCCTCTACAATCACACTGAATAGATCTTTACTGGGCTGAGGGCTGGAGATACAGAAATAAAGTGGTCAAGACTGTTTCCATAGAAATCCCATCTGCTATTCCACCAGTGTGTCATCTTGCTGCTGAGTCTTCTTCTCCAACACTTCATTTGTGTCTGTATTGGTTAACTGAAGAGAGTCAGGGCCCAAGCTGTGCTCCAGAGGTGAACTTCTCCATATTACCTACGAGGAACAATCTTGGGCCTGTGCTATCTCCTGAACTGATTCTGGGCATTTGGCTGAGACACTGCCATTTGTCACAGGCTAAAACTATGTCAGGACTTGCGTTAACAGTTGAACAGTATGGACAACTGTCCACCAGTGCTTGGACCTGTGCCCTGAACCTGCTTAATTTATTAGTATAGTCATAACCTTAATGCCTCAGACTTGCTCAGGTTCAAACCTGGTTTACTTGACAAAGAATGCCCTAAAGGAAACACAGAACAATAAAAAAACGCAAACATTCTCAAGTCCAAGAATCTATAACTGAAAACCCTGGAAATGTCACCCACATCATATAAATAAAAATTAACATGATAAACCAGGAATTATATTATTACCCCACAGTTATCAGAAGTGCTATAAAGATATCACAGAAATGAAGCCCAATAAAGATATTCTGCCTTACTGCATGAGAATACAGTAAACTACTCATTTAGAAACATGGTTTTGTGGTAACATTATTGGCTTTTGAGTCTATAAAAAATGAATGCAATAGCAGCATATCCCCACATGTCTAGAAATATTCCAAATGTTCTAAAAGACAACATGCTAACAGTGATCACTGCTAGATTTTGGACATTATTTGGACATACATCCCTTAAAAAATTTACTAAAGCCATCTGTTGACAAAAAAGGAATCCCAAATACAAGCAAAATTAATTGCTGTGAGGTTACACAGAGGCAAACAAAATGGGACAGGAATCAAAGTGTGTTCAACTCACAACTCATCTGTATTTGTGATAACTGGCAGAAAATGAACAGGACAAATATTTTGTTATTGGTGCAAAATACAAAGCAGCACTAAAGGTTTGCCTCATGAAACAATACCGAGATTTCTGAAAGGACATCAGCTCAGAGGAAGCAAATAAGAATATAAAAAGGAATCTTAAAATGATAGATAAAATCTGATGACCTGGTAGCCTGGAATATGATTTAGCAAATTAAATAGAAAAAGGCAACTACAATAAGTTAAAGATCCTTCACCTCCTACAGAATGAGACCACTCTAAGAGAGAGTTAGACTCTAACTCCTTTAGAAAGGTTTCACTGTTCTCAGAAGAGAAGAGCTTTGCTATGAAGGACAGGGAACCACCACATCCCATCAGATTGCTGGGAGCATGCATATTGGAAGTATTTCAAGAAAGAAAGAAAGTGTAAATAAATAAAGCAGGTTTCCCAGTTTTACCTGAGCCACAAAGAGCAGTGGTAGCATTCCCGTAGATAAAAATGACCTTCATGGCATGCTAGTAACAAGGGAAAAATGTAATAACTGAGCTGCAACATTGGACAAAGACACAGAATAAGAAGTGGTGAGTGCATGTTTTCACTTTCTGAGCCCTGAAAAGACAGTATGTTCCTTAAAGATATTGCCAAGCCTGTCTGCTGGCTAAAAATACCTCATTCTCCAAAAATGCTTCTAACAATAATTACCAATTCAGATAGAAAACAAGATTAGCCACATGCACTGTCAAGTGCACAAAGAGCTTCTCTATCTCTCCAAGGAAATGAAAACCAGATGAAGATATTGAGTTGGTCGATTCCTCATTGGCAGGATGTGTTTTATGGTATAGAGGCTGCCACTGCTGCAATAATGTAAAGGAAAGTGTCTTTTGTACCACAGCTGTAATGAAGGGTTATCACAGACAGAAGAACATGAAGAAAATGTGATATAGAGACTCTTCTATATTTCTAAATGAAAGCTCAATTATAATACAAAGAAATCAGATTTTAGAAACTCAGTACTGCCAGTGGCCGTGTCTGATCCATTAAAGAAATATCTGATGCCAGATATTCTAGAGAGGTATATTACTAAAGAAGGGGTAATTTCACTATATAACCAATAAAAGTTACCCTGTGGGACAAAAAAGACTTAAATACAAGTAACTTTTATTTGATTCCCACCTGTGCCGTGTCTGTCTCCTATTTACAATAGCTCATGGTAAGTGTTTGGTTTAAACACTGTTTCTCTAGAGTCCATTGTAAAAGTATCTTTTGCTTGAGTTCCTGCAACCTCTTCTAATTCTGTTTAAGCTACAATCACAACTTTCTAATAGGAATAGTTTCATAAGGAAAGCCCCAGCTTCATCTAGTAAAATACGTATTTATGGAAATAGAAGTAGGAATACACTGAAGAATATTCAGGACAGATTACAATGACATCAACCATCCGTCTGTAACAGTTGCGATGCAGGTAATGGAAAAATAATATAATTGTTTTTAACTCCTGAGGTTTTACAGAAACAATAAATTCATGTGGAAATCTTAAACTGCTTTTTGATTGCTATAACTTCAAGGGGGCAGAAGCCACACCCAATTATGTGCTACTACATCAGCTTTAAAATTCACTGAAAAATATCCATCTCTCAGCTCTCTCAATTTGCTTTTCATGGGGTAAACTTCAACTATTTGGCTCCATAAAGGTGTGCAAGTTTATCAGTTTTTCTCTCTCTTTCAGTGTCTTTTCTACAGACCAGATCATTATCCCTGTTTTCATGCTATTGTCAGTGCCAGTTCTCCCACACAAATTTTGCTCTGCAGACATTAACCGTCGCCTTCATAAACCTCCACATGGCTGACCTATTAATTTAGCAATCCATTAGCCTTCTTATTCCCTTAGGTCTTTTACTCCTCTTCTCCCTGAGCTGCCTCTGTTCTGCAACTGCTCAGGCACCCTCCTTAATTTTCCTGTCCTTACTGCTCATGGTTATGCCTCTGCCCTTTCCTGCTCTCCACTTTTCCCGGTGTCCATAGCTTTCTTACAGATCTTCCAGATCCCTGTCAGGTCATTTCATCTGACATCCCACTTTTCAGATTGTCATTATTCTTCTCTGAAACTTCCTGCTCTCTGTCTTTTTCTTAAATTCTTGAACCCATCCCTTCTCTGTGCATGCTATACTGTCCCATATGACTTTGCAATAGTTCACATCTCTTTAGTGTCCCTCCATCTGCCATCCCAATCCTCTTTTAGTTCCTTCCTGTAACTTCCATTTCACAACCTACTACCAGATCTTCCTTCTTCCCTTTGCAGTTACTTACCCTCTTCCCCTTTCCCAACACCTCATGATCTGAATCACTTAACCTGTTGTCAGTTTCTAAACAGACACAGGCACAAAAACTCAAGGCAACCTTACATTGTAAAGGACAATACCAGAAATTACACTCATTGTCATCTTTGTTACTGTTATTAGACCTCCCAAAAATTCTAAATGAGCATTAATTCAAACTACTTAAGCTGCAGAAAGATCCTATGAATGCTGCCTCAACTACATTCCTCCAAGGGCTCTCTACCATGCTATTTCATCCCTCCCTAGCCACCCTCTAAACTGCTTAGCCTCCCAATCCCTGACTGCACCCTCTTCTCAGTGTGTTAAACTCCAGCATAAGGAAGCAGAGTGATAAAAAGTATCTGTTCCTCTTTGCTGACCTGTCTACATATAGCAGAATCACCACAAGAAAGCTTTCTTAGAGGACATCCTTTCTCACACTTAGTGGCTGCTGGAAGATGTGGGGTAACTTGGCAAAGCACTGCCTGCAGTTGTTTCAGTCTTAATGAACCCAGTGGGAATGGACAGATTCCCATTAAATTCAAGTATATCTGATGCCATTAATCAGGAGAGAATGAACTAGAAGCCATCCCCAGCCCTCATCCCAAAAATAAATCCGAAACCAAAAGTTCAGCAATTGCTTGCCCAGAACTCATTAATAAAAAATTAAATGGAATAAAATTAAGGAAGTGTTGACCTTGAAATCACTGTCTCTGGCTCTTCTGACAAGCAGATGGTGTTTTGTAATTTTTCCCATACTACAGTATTTTTTCTCTTTGTTTCTGGCTGATGCATAAGCAATGACCTCTGAAGGCCAAAGGTTCAAACGGCATGTGCAGATGCAAACCATGCATTGTAAGCGTTGTACCTGTAAGAAGGCAAAGGTTGATGAATCCCACACAATCCATCCTCCTCAGCTAGCTCTAAAGTTCAATGTACCTCATTTGTTTAGTGATCATCTTGTCACATACACTGCAGATACACTATTAGATTTGTCTAGAATATGATAGCTCAATCTCCTCATTCTCAAAATGTATATGGAAACCAATTCAGAAAAAGTCACATGGACATGCAGAGGCTTTCAGTTTTTCTGCTTAGTCTATAAGATTGTACATACAAAAGTTCCCATGAAAAACAAGATGTTTTTCATTAAAAGATTGTGTTATGATTTTGTTCTCTTGATTCTTTTAATTTCCTTGACTTTCCTTTTTCCTCTCCATTTTGTACTGGGTGTGTATGCAGTGCTTAGCTGTCACTGTCTATTGCAAATGAAAAAGGACATGCTGTCCCTTGACACAGTAGGTAGGTGCCTCACGGTGCACTGCTTCCAGCTTCTCCCTCTGCCTCCAAATGCCAGTGTCCCTTAGCCTCATATCAGCCCATTTTACTGCTTAGCAATCATGCCCCTGTCTCAAATCACAATCCTAAACCCTGAACATCCCATCACTACACTTTACTAACCTTTAACTGTTCAAGTGGCACAAGAGGCATCTTCAGCAAGACCCTTTTTTCTCGACTTGGGAGGGTGATATTTCCAGGCTCTCTCCTTTATGAGTTCTGGCACTGGAGGGTTTGCGGAAGAGAGAGGAGGGTGTCAGGTAGCAACTTCACACACTGTTCACAAGAGCAGAGGGTGGAATAGACTAAGTTGCTGGGCATTTTTGGCTCCCTTCTTTTATATTGCAAAATTGATGTTGCCTTTCCATCTTTCTTTTCTCCCCAAATTCCTTTGGCTGTTGAGAGAAAAGGAAGTACCTCTGTCTGCTTTCTGTTATCATAATGGGCAAAACTATCCAAGGCAAGGTGTTTTCCTGGAGGCAGAGCTGAAACTTGCCAAAAAGTTGATAATTCTTTCATCATTGTGAAACTCTTGGCCCTTTTCCCAGCCAAAAAATTCATTAGGTGAAGCAACAATCAGCAGTGGCAATTCTGTGATCCATAGTTTCCAGAATCCAAAATGAGCCATGACTGTTATGAGAAGAAATTACTTGTTCCATTGTCATAAGAAAACAGCCCCAACCGGAAATGGAGGGAAATGCTGTTTAACTTCTATGAGGGAAAGCACTGGAGTGGAGGTCCTTGTCATTGTCAAGAGACTGCAGCAAGACACTGCAGTGAGAGGAGGTGACACCTATTTCAGGGCTATTGCATACATGATCCTCACATGATCACTTGATAGTGTTTGCATGATATGCTCTAAAGAACTTCAAGCACTCATAGTAGACTCCCAGTGCAGTCCCATGAGCTACGCCTTTGTTCAATCTCAAAGGTTTCTCTTCTGTAGACCTTGGTGACCTTCCTCCCTGAGGACAAAAAGGTTAGTAATCTGATAACTGGATAAAGAGGCACAGGCTCTCCACCATTTTGCAACTCATAGTGTTGTTTATACATAGGCGGATCATTGCGTGATCATATGGAGCAAGTCAGGAGGGCATGTTTTCCTTCACTCTGTACAGACATAAATGGAAACAAATTAAAGGGCAATAATACACCCATCCTGGTATGCCTATAATGCACTTTTCTTTTAAAGTCATGTACTTGTCACATGGTTAAACTGAACACGAAAGCTGTGTGTGGGAGGCTGAAAAGGTGGAAGTGTGGCTTTTGAGACAAAAAGAAAGTGAATGTGGCATTTGGGCTGGCCCTCTGCAAAAGGTGAGTGCCAATCCAGACCTAATCAGTTTGACAGGAACTCTAATTGTTCAGATGCCTCTTTCTCCCTGAGATGCCTGTAGAAGGCTCTGCAAGAAGAAACATCTGTATGGCTGTCATGGGAAAAGGGGAATGTTGGGCCCCAAAATATGAAATCTCCCAAGGTCTTCAGAATAGCACAGAGACCCTTTTACAGCCTGTGTACTCTCTATATATGTTTTGTGAGACACTTTCTAGTAACATAGGGGTTACCTATATGGATATCTTGCAGAAATCTTCAGTACAGGAAGGCTGTGTTCACTTTTCTGAGGTTTCTTTTCAGCACGGTATCAGAGGAAATCTCCATATATGTTTCTCCTCTTCTTCTTCTTCTTCTTCTTCTTCTTCTTCTTCTTCTTCTTCTCTTTTTTTTTTTTTTTTTTTACCATTTATTCTAAGGATCACTGAATACTCTTCCCAGAAAAAAGAAGGTGATAGTCTGAATGTGCTGCATGCTTTCACCGTGAGTCCAGCAGCCAGAAAATGCATGGAGAGTCCATTTCACAGTAAAACTTGATCTGACATTATTCATTAACTAGATCTTGTCATTATGGAGTAAGATGCTTCTGATTTTAATCTACTGAGGTTTTTTTTCTGTATGTATTTTGCCTTTTTGTCTATGCTACTGAATTTGAATGAAACAGAAAATAGTGAAAACAGTGTTTATGTTATCTTGTTTATTATGGTGATGTTTGGCTTAAAAGTAAGTCTTTTCTCATTGAGAGTTAGTCAAATAACTTATTCTCTGTGTAAAAAGAGGTGACATGCAAAGAAAATTCTTTTTCACAAGAATTTGTATGATGTCAATATCTGTTCTGTGATACACAATGAAAAAAAATTCTAAGATGTTAAAATTACCAACAAAATTATATTCTGAGAGAAAATTGACTTAATTGAAATGTCCACGCAACTGAAATATTTTGCTTAAATTTGAATTTTGTTGTTTTGCAAAAGTGCTTCTTTTTGCAAGGAAAAAACTCACTCCTTTCCAAAATCCTTGGGATATGACTTGTTTCATGCTTTAATCAAGATCATTAGCATGGAAATATTATAAAATGTTTTCATTTTGAGAATTGCATATGTTTTTACTGAGAGAACACTCATTTTAAAAGAAAAATTCCTGATCAGATTCATGGTAGTATAGGGGATGCATTATTCCCACCTTTATATTTTATCAGTCAGGTTAACTTGCTCAGAGTGCTCTGAAGTTAAGCAAACAATCTGTCCCTACTAGTTGGAAGTATACCTTTTGGTATACTTGGAACATACCTTTTGAAACCATCCCCATTGATGTGATACTGGGGATGTGATACTCAGCTGCTACTGGGACTTGTTCTATTTTAAGCAAGTTTAGGAAAAAAAAAATGTTTTCCTTCCTTCCTATATGGATTATGACCTGACTATATTTCTCTTATATGAATTTTAAATGACACAGTAAAGATGAACATGACTCTGAATTACAGGATACAGCACAGAAGCTCTTGGCAGAGAGTGTTTGAAATATGTATAATTTCCTGCTTTTTTATGCTTGAAAACTGCAGTAGGCATAGTCTCCATATGCTGCTTTGTTCCATATGCAAGGCATGATGTATAATTCCAACTTCTATTTAGCGGTGTTCTGCTAATAAAGGATAATGAGATACCATAATATAGCAATATAATTTATGAATAGGCATCAAATAAAGGTTTGCAAAAGGAGTAAAACAAACAAGTGAGCCAGCAACAGCAACAACAAAAAAATTTCTCCTTCTACAACTTTGGTCTCCACAATCTGCCCTTGAAATTAAATCAAAATTGTGGAAAGCACTAATATCAGAACACTGTGAACCAGCTGTTTCTTACAGCTGACTAATTAGTCTGTATACCCAGCAATTAAAAAATATTTGTTGCCACTTAGGTGAAGTAATCCTACAGGCATTTGCATGTCAGCACAATAAACTTTATCTGAAATAAGGGGAGTACCTCCGGCTTGAAGCAGCAGCTCTCTGCAAGCACTAAAGAGCGCTGGAGGGGAGAGAGGACCCAGCCCACACCTGAGTTGCATCATTTCCCCCTATCATCACCCTACCATCTCTCCACTGTTCCTTTGGATTGGTAGGAGCAAATCTCCAAAGCCCCATATGCCCCCTTGCTCCAATCTTTTTCTGCTTTCTTAGTTATGTGAACTGAGGCTGGAAAACAGTAAGGGGGAAGGGAATGCATGCTAACTGGAAGTTGTTACATGAAAGTATCTTTCTGTGACTCTGGCAACACACTTAATATTTTCCATATCAAACAAATCTTTATTATCTGACACAGGGCTCAAGTTAATCCCTGCCTGGAAACCTAAAAGTGACAGGAAAGGATTCGATGTTGCAGCTTTATCCGTTGCAATAACAGTGCCCATGGCTAGCTACACCTTACACAATGCACATCCTTGTTCTTACACTTATATTTTCTTCTTTAATACACCAGAAACTTACCCAATTACCCATACTGTAATACATTCCCTATGATTTGGGATGGATCAGGGCTTATTTGTGTACGGAAAACGAGGCTGCACTTGGAAGTACTGCTATAGCTGTGTTTTAGATATCTCCAGTGAAACTGTTGTGATGAAGGGGTTGTGCACGGTTGTGTCTAGACCAAAAGACAGGCCCACCCCCAGGACTCTCCTCCACCCCAGTGCCCTGGCAGGTGAAAAGCCTGAACAGGACAGAGCATGCTGAAGCTCTCTCCTAGCCTTTGGACCCATACTTTCCTTCTGGGGAAATGGAGGTGAGCGGGGGAAGTCGAATGGTGCTTTCCTGGGTCTCAGTCCCATGTGGACTTGGGATCTGATTACAATGCTCTCCCAGACTTGGGGAGTGGAAAACAAACCAGGACTCAATAATTCTCTAAGTGCTGGGCTGGTTGGTAACTTCTGGGGCTAATAATGCCTTTTGTTCTACATTTGTACAGACCCTGTCCAAATGTGGTTCCAGTACGTCGTTGAGACTTCAAGGTACAAGTGAAATGTAAATGAATAAGAATTGTAGCACTCATTGCTTGGGACAATTTGGGAAGGAAGGTGTTAACTCTGCAGTTGCATACACTCAGGTAGATCTTCTGCAGTCTTCACTGTGCCAATGTAAGACAGCTACGGGATGAGGTAACCGGTCCCTCACTGATTGCTCCTCCCAAGCAGGGCAGAGAACAGTGGGCAATCACCTCTTTAAAGCCAGCTGAAAACTAGTCAAATAGCAATAAGGAAAGATGGGGTTGCCAAGAAAACTATGGGAATGGGTAAATGACTTCAAAACATCTGTGTGACAATTCTTATTAACGTCTGTGGCTGCACTGACAATGAAGTTGTGAGATAATTTGGGACTACCACTGTTACAGGAAACCTTTATGTCTACATACATATAGGTGACCAGTGACCTTAGCCAGTAAGGACTGGACAGCTGAGTTGCCTTCACTGTACAGCTGAGTCCTGGTGTTCTCTGTTTTGGCCTTCCCATGGTAGGATCCAAGATACAGTGATAACAGTCCACCAGTAACTCTCCCTCTGTTGTGGGATTTTCTGTGCCATTAAATCACAGACTAATACTGATAGAAAATGTTAACTACAGAACCAGCCATGTTTAAAAGTTGTTGCTCCTTCATTCAGAAAATTTATTTCAGGAAAGATTATTAAATATAACATATTAAGACAGAAGAACAGTGAACAGAAAACAAATATCTCAACCAGTTTATCTTTAGTTTCTCTGCTATGTAGTTCCAGTTCTGTTAAATTACATGCTATCTTGCTGAGTGATTTCTACTCTGCCTTTGTTCATAAAAGTAGTGTAAAAGAGAAAAAAAATCACTCTTTGAATCTTATTTTTAGCCCTACTGAGAATTTTCAAGCTGTGAAGGAATCACAGTTCTTCTCATCTGGAAGTTATCTATGGTAGTTTGGCAAATCATTTTTGTACATTTGGACATTACATTAATATAATGAAACAGCTGCAACATGGTGAGACGAGTTTCATGCCTTTAAGCAGTGCACAATGGTCAGAAGTAAAAAGAAAATAAATCCAAATGTAAGACAGCATTAACAGAGTGTAATAGAACAAATACCCTTATGTGATGGACATGAGTGCCATAATTTGTAGTCGAGATATGATAGCCTTCATTAAGGCAGTAGAAAACATTCCAGGAGTTGTTATGGTAACAGTTAGATGGATTCTTTGTAACAAAACAGGATACAATCTGGTACCTAAAGAATAGGATTTTAGAAGTTGTACAAAAATGTGCATCATACTTTCGGAACCAATGCTGATGCAAATGTCTCTATATAGGTACAGCTAGCTCCATTAAACACTTCAGAGTCAAAGAGCATTTTACTCCTACTGTTGCAACTTGATGGGAATTTTTTGTCAAAATATCATTGCATCAGAAAATGCTTTTATTAAAATTCTTCTAATGATATTAAAATATTTGTTTGAAATGTCAAAGCACTGAATATTCACTGAATCTAAGTCAGAGTCCTGGAAAATACTTAATAGGTTTGGTCAGACTTGCTGATTGTGAGATGGAGTCTTCAGCCATAGGTGAGTTGATCTGACTGAGAGGCCTTTTAGCTGAGGAACTCAGAAAACCAAATTTCTTTAGATCTGCATGTTTTACTCAACAATGAGTACTTAAGAACTCTTTAGAGTAAATCTGCAGAATTTATATTCCAGATGAATAATATTCTGTATTATATCTATATTCCCTTTTTCCCCTCTTTCATAAATGATAATGGATTATGAGCTATTACATAGAAAAGCCGATTTGAACATAATTTTACAATGGCAAATCAGGAGTTATTGAGTGTCAGAGCTAGTGCTCATAAAGCTTTGTTTGCCTGATGACACAGCTGTGTCTCTGCAACAGTGGTGGTGGGTTCTCCAGGACAGAGCTATGAAATATAGCTTAGGTATCAGGGGTGGGATGGGCCCTTTAGCATCCAATTTCATAAACGGAGAGCTTTAAAAATAAGATTCAAACCTTGAATTAGGCCTAGGAGGGCCATGTTCAGGAGAAAGCTAAGTGAAGCAGCATTAATAAACCTGAACAGTGTGTACATCTGCATAGTTCTTGTTCCTTTTTTCCCTTCAGCATAATCACTGAATTACAGAAGTAGAGGGAGACAAGAGACCTCATGAGATCTTTCACTCCAAGTGTCACTTCCTTTCATCCTGGGTGCACAACACGCCAACTGAGCAGATTTTGCACAGTATGCACCAGGGCCAGGGCAAGCCCCAAAAGTCAGTGAGAGAAAAACACGTGAGAAGTGGTGTTTTCCACTTCCTGGCTCCTATCTGAGCTGCAAAGTCAGAATAAGGTCTGAAACTGGTGCATTACACAGAAACAAAATGCCTTCAGAAAAGTGGCCAGCATCTTTTCACCTCTGTGTGATATGGTCTCCTGGCTTCCTCTGAATTTCTGTCACCTTAATTAGCCTGTAATTTGGGAAATAAAAATACAGGCTGGCAAAGACCCCTTGAAGTCAAAGTCCACTTCTGACTAACTCCATCCCTTGATTAGACTTTAAATAGGCCATCTGGAAATACTTTCCTCTCAACTTTTCTTTAAAATGACCTACTTAAGACGTTCCATTGTATCTTGGCACCATCTATTATAGTGTGTCATGCTCCCTGTAGTGAGAACATTTTCCCTAATATTTAACCCAGATCTCCTTTGTCACAGGTTAGGCTGTTTTCTAGTTGTGCTGTCCCTCACAGACACAGTGAACAACTGATCACTGTCTTGTTTTTACAACCTTTGTATAACTTAGAAGAATCCTTTAATGTCCCTTACATCCTCTCTAAGATAAGAAAACTTAATTCTTTCAGTCTTTTCCAACTGGTCATGCTTTCTTAGACTGCTATCATTCTTCCTTATTTTTACTAAACTCACTGCAATTCATCTACATACCTCACAAAGTGTGGTTTCCAAAAAACAGATACTGTATAAATATGGCCAACAGGGAGTTGCCATTGTACAGAGGAGTCCTGTCTTGGTGTAAGTTAGACATAGTGTTTTGCTGGATAGCAGGGAAAGAATGGTTGTTACTATGAGAGACCGAGAATTGTCATTTTTCTTACATGTAAAATGTTAAAAAGTGAGATGGGGAAATTTTGAGAAAAATCAATATTATCTTTCTTTGCAAGACTAGAAGCATTTACATTTTAGCAATGAATTTACAAGAATCTCAGCTCTGAAGCTTGTCCTTGTTAAATCAAATTCAATGTCACAAATGTTTACATAAGCAAGGATAATTAGTACCTCTAATCACTTTTACTGGCAGTCTATGAGAGAGCTGAATGCTTCAACTTTACCCCTTTAATCTGAAGTAAAGAGTAAGCCAATGTTATGTAATCAAAACTATAAATACTGAACACAAAATTACCAATTAAGGTTAGGTATTAATAGGTCTCTAGGAATAATAATAATAAAAAATTACAGCATTCTAATTTTAAGCAAAGTTATTAACTAAGAGTTGGGTTTGCAGAATCTTCATTAGAACACCACCTCATTTTTTCAGTATGTGTTTGCACAGTAAATATTAAACAAATATTGACTAACTCTGAGTGGAATATCAGTAAAATTTTTACAGCGGTAAAAATAGTCCCTGCAACTACTATACAGAGCTTGAAAATAAAAGGCATGCACAATCAAAGGAACAATTTCTCCTGATTGACTAACTCTGAGTGGAATATCAGTAAAATTTTTACAGCGGTAAAAATAGTCCCTGCAACTACTATACAGAGCTTGAAAATAAAAGGCATGCACAATCAAAGGAACAATTTCTCCTTATGGCAACTTTTTCTTTATTTCAGGAGTCATGCACTTCATGTACTGGAAAATTCTGTTTCATAATTACTTCTTAAATATTGTTAGGAAGACTGCTTTTCAAGGTACCTTGGAGGTCACTTCTTTCACAGTCATTTTTTATGAGAAATAGCATCCAACTTGATTTCCAGGATTAGCCAGAATTTGACTCTTTTTCATGTGACCCACATTCTGTTGTGCCTTAATTATGCTATTTTAAAGGCTGCTTTAGGTTTTTTCCATATTCAGGAGGCCTGCTCATCTGCAGGTGTTTTTCTTTCTGAAGAAGTTAAATATATATAGTTATTTTGAGTGTGGATGGGCTTTTATACATATTTAAGCAAAACCATTGATACTGGAACAATTCACTTTCTTGTAATATCTATTTGATAGAGAAATTAAAATGAATAATGTCTTACTTAGCTGTGAGTCTGTAGTACAGCTGATCTTCTCTGATTTATATCAATGACTATGTTAATGCTCCTAAACCCTGCAACATTTCTTCTAAAGGTTTCCTATGATGAAATGTTCAAACCTCAATCCTTTTTTGTTCCGTTATAGATATCTATTTAGAAAAATAACTTAGTTCTTCATGTTGCATATTGTATCTCTATTTTGTGAACCCCCTTCATTTTAAGATTATAAACAAATAGCTCTCTGAAACAAACAATATGGGCCAAGTTGTTCCTTTAGGGGATTAATTTAGACAGCTACGCAGCAAATAAGTAGTGTGAGGCTTATTTACACGTGGTCATTGAAGCATTCATTTTACTGATTTATAGGACAGCAAAAGGTCTTTGAGACACAGACCCAGCAATTTTGAGCTGAAGTTGAAAGAGAGAATTTTCTATTCCCTCCTCCAAAGGTATTAAAAAAATCAATTTAAGAGTTTGTTGCCAGAACAGATAGATACAGTGCAGTCCTACATCCTGGGTAATATTGATCTCAGATGCTGAGTCTCTATTTTTCATAGTGTAATCATAATATATATTTTCAAAAGTCTTAATAATATATGGTATTGCTTCTGTAAAAGGTAAAAGTAAACCACACAGACTTCTTTTTAACTAAAATGTGAAGGTAATATTTTGACTAATGCCACCAGAGCATTTTGAAAGTGAAATGGGCTAAATGTTAATGTGCTGATTTTGGGAGACCAAAGTAGGGCATGATTTTCTTAACCATTGAACATATTCTGATCTCATTGACGTGTTTTATGGATATTCAGCATTTCTTAATTTCATCTACCCTAATTAAAAAAAATTACACCTCTGCATATAAGCTAGTTATGCAAGCTCTCACACATAGGTATCTCCAGGAAGTGTTAGGTCTTATCGTAAGATGAAACCCCCAGGCTCTGGAGGTGCCTATTTGTCTTTACTGACTGTAGGGGAAAGGAGTGACTAGCTTAGACTCAGAAATATGTTATAAAATTGGTTAGCATTACCCGCCCCCCAAGGTATATCAGTGTAAGTAACTAAAAATGAAGGTATTTAAAATCAGTGTCCACTTTTGAAATGTGGACTGTTTTACTGAAAAGGGCAGGAGAAAATAAAGAAGCTCTTGATTTCCAGTTTGCACCACAACCTGATGTAAATCAAACAGCAGTCTAACAAGTTATCAAATTCAATGGTAGCTTCATGGAATTTATTTTGTTTAGCATCCACACAAGTTTAAAATGCAGCTGTAACAACAAGAGAATAGCAAGAAGACTTAAATGGTGATATTAGTACTACTAGTGTCAGTGATATTGTTGGAATATCATGATTTCCAAGCTTCAAAAAATATTATTTTTTTAATTGGAAAAAGTTCAGAAAGAAACCAAATAACTCACACTTATCTGAATTCTGGAAAATGTCCTTGCATTGCCACACTCATGAATATCAGTCTATTTAGCCTATGCAAAGAGAAGGTTAAGAAGTAGAGTGTTCTCACAATTTATGATCTCTTCTACCAAGTCAGGCTGATCAGCAGATCAAGGTCAACAAGCTTGTCAAGAACACACAACTTCAGAGAGTGGAGAAGAGGCTGCCAATGACACCTGGTTACAGCTGTAGGGACAGATCTGACTTCTCCTGTTTGGGTTTAGAGTCCTCCTTGTGCTGCTACTGTGTCTGAGACACTTAAGATAGGAAACTAGGCCCAAGAGGGGAAGGGTTTTTTTAGGAACAGCATATCCCGTTTTTAAAAAATAAAGAGAATAATTGGTATATTGCAGGGTACAGATGTTCCTTTTGCTTGGCTAAAGGCAGCAGGCATGCAATGCTGCATCCAGCCTGCAAGTACTGGAGCTTTGATAAATCATTATAAGTATTTGGGCAAAGGATGGGTCGGCTGTCTATGAGTACCTGTTTCTCTCAATTAAATCTAAAGTCTCTCTCCCCCCCCACACTCCACATCACTCACCCCCAGCACGTATCTAGAGTACAAGGTCCTAAAATTATACAAAATGAATCTTTACCATGGAGATCTGAAAATAAGCGGTTTGAATAACAGACATCTTTTAGAATTTGAAATCAATAGTGTGAACGTTTACTTACTGAAATGTCTTTTGTCATTATTGTTGTTGAAAAAAAATTCCAAGTATTAAAAACCATTCATATCATTCTCGAAGAATGTGTATGAAGATTCATCTGTCCAGTTCACAGAGTTTTGAGAATGATTCACACAGAGATGATAAAATTGTCTCAATAGCCTTGCTCCCCTATTCAGTAAATGTCCCTGCTTGCAAGCTTGTTGGAAGTCACAAGCAGTTTGTGTTGGTATGCTAGCAGTGTTATTATCGGTGTAACTAAAAAGAAAATTACAGAAATGCCAGTAAAAATGACTTTGGGATGCCTTTGGAAGGAATAATCTCTCAATTTCAAAATCATTCAGTTCAGAAGCATTACTGGAATCAGGTACCGTTATGGTAAATGGTACATTTTCACTTGATTTATTAGTCAAGAGCAGAAAAAGAATGCTTAAACTCTTTTCTAAAGGTTAAAAACATATACTTATCATAGACTACATGTTTCTTAGAAGGAAAAAAACCAGCCTTATTATATTTTATGAGCACAGATTCCTTCAATTTCCTTCATACCTCATACATTCCAACTTCCCATGTCACCTCTGCAAAACTATCAAATAGAAAATATTTTAGGAAATTTAAAAACTACTTGGATAGGATGTGATAAAGGAGTAGGGTATCCATAAATAGGCTGATTTTCAGGACTCTGGGATCTGTCAGATCAACACTGATATTTATTTTAGATTAGGTTCAAATGCATAAATGAAGTTTATGGATACAGTCAACTGCTGTATTTTAAAGTTTGAGATTGCAACTCCAAACATCAGAACTTCTCAGAATTTATTTCAAACAATTGAAATATTCTATACAATTAAAACCCAGTTTCCACACCTTGCAAATAGAATAGTTTGTATTATTTAGCTGTCCTTTTCTCCACTCTAAGGAAAAGTCTTTATTTTCCTTTGAAAAACATTGAATTGTACTTCTACATCATTCTGGGAGGAATTAAATTACTTTTAGTAAATAAATGAATACTGTTGCCTTTTCTCTCTACCTCACTGTCCTATCCTGGTATCATTTTGATCCTCTTCTGAGCTAAATCAGCTATCTATGGCTAGCCAAACCGACTGCAAAATGTAGTAGAAGACATAGAAACATGAGTTACAATATTTTCCAGCTCTCTGTTTACACACATATGTGCCAGCCTTGATATGGACAGTGGTGTATGGTCAGCTACTGTAGTTATTTGTTCAAAGAATCCTAGTTCAGTGGTTGCTCACAGAGGATCTGAAGAATCAGTTCTAATCAAAGTCCAAAGCAGAGAACAACCCCTACCTTTGCTCTTTCCTTCCTTTCACTCTTTCTCCCTCAAAGCCATGTTTAAGTAAAAGCCTTGCATAATTGCCAGATATTATTCCCATGAAATGCATTTAAAGTGTAAAAACTTGTTTGTAAAATAAAAATTAAAAAATACTTGAAAGGATGTCAAATAGACAAGTGCAAACTGTTCTGAATCAGCTACATGGAAGCAAGATGTATACGCTGGTGAAGTGCTCAGCATGTGCTAAGCCACCACTATCTAACACTTCATCTTGATATCACGGGAGCCAGCTAGTGATGTCTATCATAAATGTATTCTTTAGTCTCAATCAAGCATATGATGGCATTGTTCAAATACATTTGTTAGAAGAAATGCTGACTTTGTTCACAAATTTTTATTTCAGTTTGGCTCAGAGAGCCTTCTTCAGGTAGAGACATGTATAGGCATGAGGAAAGAGACCAAAGACAGAAGATTCCCAAGATTCTTCTGCCCCACTCTGACTGGCTTCTTGCTCAGTCCTTCCTTCAGTACAAGCTCTGTGAGGCTTTTGGGAGAGTTCAGGGATATGTGGAGGGCAGTGGCTTCTCCAGACGCCCCGAGTCTTCCTTCTATCATCTTCTGCACCCCTGGCAGCCTCTGTACACCAGGAGGCACACACAGTCCAGGGCTGGCTGCAAAATCATCCCAAGAGAATTTATTGTCACCAGGATTGAGGCCTGCATTAGGAAGTTTCAATATGGAATATGTAGCAAACTCCAACTACTAAATGAAGTGATAGACATATATGGTGTAACAATCATTGGAATAACTCTACAAAATCCTTTATTTCTTTCCCATGTAGAAGAAAAATTTTTTCAGGCATCATCTGGTGATGACCCATAAAAATAGTTCACACCCTAAAGGTCATACTCAGCCAAAAAAGCCAGTGAAGTCAACTGACATTTGTTTCAGTATAATTTGGTTTAAAATCCTAGTGGTATACAGGTATACGAAGGAAACAAAAGGTATACATGAAGGATTGCAGTATGAAGATACTAGATGATGGTTTTATGCTTGCCTTTAAATACGTCAACAAAAACAACATGATTCTGTGATTATGAAATACCTTATATTCAATCAGTAACTAAGAAAGATATGAAATGATTTCTGAAGTTAGACATTTACAGGCAAGCCCAAATTGTTTCAAAGCTTGCTATAGAGATCCATGGATAATTTATGCTAGTTTTCTATAGCTATTACAGCAAGGAGGAAGTTCAGAAGGAGAAGGGAGATAATGTTGTGCCAATATTTAAATGGAATGACACTTAGACATCAGCCTGATATTGATTCTGGGCAAAATAATGGAACAAGTGATATGAGACACAAGTAATAAAGAATTAAGGAGGGTAATTAATGCCAGTCAACAGTTTGTACAAAATAGATGTTATTAAACTAACATAATACCCTTTTAATGAGATTACAAGTTTGACTGATAAAGGTAGCAGTGCTGATAGAATACAAATGCCCTTATGTAAACCTCTGGAAGGAATTTGACTTGAGTTTGCATGACATGTTGATTGATGAAACAAAATATTATAAAATTAACATGATTCAGATTAGATACATGAAATAAACTGACGACTTGTCTCTACTTTTGACTGTAAAGAGGGAATCATCTTGAAGGCATAGGTTTCCAGCAGGACACACAGGGATCCTTGGTCCAAGCAATGAATTTTTTCAAATCAACATTAAAGAAGAAAACAGAGAGTAACTATTGATCAAATTTACAGATTAACAAATTTAGAGGAGAGGTAAAAAACAAAAAAGAGTCATCATTGCAGAAAGATCTGGATTATTTGTTTGCCTGGACATAATTTAATGTAGTTAAATATGCAGCCATCATTGGCTGTTCTGAAAAGTATTTCGACCTCCAAAGGACTTTCAAAGGGATTTACCTGATATAGTAGATGACCAGCTAACGTTAAGCCTCTGATCTGATTCTTTTGCACTTCTATGTCCTTGGCCAACTAAACAGCAAAATATCAAGAAAAGCAGACATTTCATTTTACCACTATAATAAGCATAGTGAGTCTATTCCTGGCTTACTGTAACCAGGACAAGTGGTAGAAAGCTAGAATGCACACTTCAGCAGGCATTTTCATACCTCAAAATTTATTATCTCAAAATTTATTATCTCAAGCTACAGAAATCCAAATATTTTTAAATATGCAATGATACTGACATTCAACTGAGTATAAGCTTCGTAAACATTGTATTTTTGATAATCAAACCATTCTGGGATTTTTCTTTTCATGGATTGTTTCATTTCTATATAATTGTATATAATATGAGGTGCTGACCCTGGTATTCAGTGACAGGACACATGGGAATGGTTCAAAGCTGCATCAGGGGAGGTTCAGACTTGATATTATGAAACATTTATTTACAGAGAGGGTTGATCAAACACTGGAACAGGCTTTCTAGAGAAGTGTTCAATGCCCCAAGCCTGTCAATGTTTAAAAGGCATTTGGACAATGCCCTTAGTAACATGCTTCAACTTTTGGTCTGCTGTGAAGTGGTCAGGCAAATGGACTAGATGATCATCGCAGGTCCCTTCCAATTGAACTATTCTATTCTATTCTATTCTATTCTAATTCAACTCGTCCCCCAATTCTCTTAGGAAACAATCTCTTTCTGTCATCCTATTACTTAATTATTGATTATATCAATAACAATTTACAGATTACACTGTGCATGAGCAAACAGCATACATCCCCTTGCTAACTTATTACGTCCATTAAAAATAAACTTTTTTTGCTTTATAATCAGAAATCTAAGTAAGAACATATTGTGTTATTTATTCATAAACTAAAATATCAATGTTATCAAAAACAATTAAACATTTAATGCAAACATAATTGTAAGCCTCATCTAATTACGGTATTTATACTATTTTTATGCTATTAAAAACATATAAAAAGCTGAAATAATTTTTACGTCAGTGTGTCTTGAAGCATCTTATGACTTTGTAGAATCATAAAGTCATTCAGGCTGGAAAGGACCTCAGGAGGTCCCTGGTCCAACTGACCCGAAAGGGTCAGCTATTGGGTCAGACCAGGTTGATCCATCTGGGGCTTGAAAACCCTCAAGTACAGAGACTGCACAATCTCTCTGGGCAGCCTGTGCCACTGCCTGACTGTCCTCATGGGAAAAAGCTTCTCTTTACATCCAGCCTGAACTTCTCTTGTTTGAAGTTACGCTGTTTGTCCCTTGTCCTGGTGCCAGGTACTGCTGTGTAGAGCCTGGCTCCTTCTCCTCGATAACTTCCTTGAAGTTCTGGTTCAAGATGTTGGGTGTTTGTATTGTAATGAGACATTTTTGTATTTTGCACATAATAAACAGCCACTTTGCTTAAATACTAGAGCTAGAACTCTTCTGTTAGCAACCATTTTAGCATCATTTCCACTGATTTTCATTGAGGATTTTGGTGACACCTAACCGTAATATCTGTAAATAATCATGTCAAGCTAAAAAAACCCAGCCTCATAGTTAAACACTGGCAGAGCTATCTGCATAGTTTAACAAAGGAAAAGTTAAGGCATGACCTGATAACTGGGAGGACAAAATATGGATGTCTTCTTCGATCTAGCAGAGCACAACAAAAGCCCAGGGCTGAATGTTGAAACCACGCCAATTCATGCCGGAAATAAGGTGTACACTTTTAACACTGGGGATAAATAGTGCTTCAAATAACCTGCCTGAAGTCATGGCATGTTCTTCTGGAAATATTAAACAGGACTGAATGCTTTTTCCCCTAAAAGATATGCTCTACTTCAAACAGGAATTAAATCAGGAGCATCCTGTGGCTTGTGTTATGCAGGGGGTCAGACTAGATGATCACAATGGTCCCTTCTGGCCTTAACATCTATGAATGTAAATGGAACATAGCACCAGGAGAACTCAAATCCCCTCACAGATTTAATAAAAGCCAAGAGCACATGACTGACCCAGAGGCAATTTTGAGAGTCGGTAGCATGACCGACTGCTGATAATGTAGGGCTCTGCCAAGTGGCCAGACGCCGTCACTGAGACAACACATTTCACAACCTGACATCTGGGATTTCAGGTAGTTCTGTGCATCACATGCAGCAATGCTAACGACTAGAGAAGACAAGGAAAGCTTTAAGCTACTAGGAAAATGATTCTTTTAAAGAAACAAATAGAAGAAAATTCAGTTTGCGTAATTTTATCTCCTCACAAATTAAATAAAAGGATTCATTGATTGAGTATTGCAGTATTTATTTTTTACTTATAAATAGTTATGAATACTACATATCAAATTTATTCAGATTCTAACACTGGTATTTATTTTGAATTCTTAACTGAAGACCTTATTACTAACTCTGCAGTAAAAACCAGAGAAACTATAAAGGAAGAAGACATAGCTATAGCTGACATAGTGGCTGAGCCTGGATTTTTCATTTCCATATCTCTGTACACAATGAATAAGACAATGTTATTGTTTCATAGTCACTTTTTCTTGTCCACCTCAGCTCTATTAATTTCTTGCACGCTGGAATCACTTCACTAATTTCAATATATTTATCTCTCATTTAAAATGAGATATTTCACAGAAACAGAGGATGAGACTGATCTCATCTAAATTTAAAATTACACAGCCCAAATGTCTGTTTTTTGGTTTAATCATCCTGGGCTCGCTCAGCAATCAGTAAAGAGGAACTGGCACTTTTGAAGTGTGATTTGTCTGATTGACCTTAGTTGTATATTTGAGGATAAGATTAATTTCTCAGGTTAGTACTCTTCCGTCTGGAAAAGACACAACAGGGAGAAAGGATGTGAAATGCTAAAGGACTACAAAATCATGAATGGCCTGCAAAAAAGGTGAAAAGAGAACAGCTGTTATGGCCTGCAAAAAAGGTGAAAAGAGAACATCTGTTCAGTGTTTCTAAAAAAAAAAAAGAAAAAATAGAAGACATTAAACTAAGATGACTGTAGTTTCATGAAATCAACCACACTGAAAATGAACAAAAGGAAGTGGTTCTTCAGATCTGTGGAACTCCATGTGAAAGGACTGTGTGGCTGCTTAAAGTGTGTATGGGTGTTAAAAGAAGGTTGTACAAGTAGGTGTAAAAGGAATAATTTGTAAATTGCTAAAATCTCAAAAATTAGAAGACATTAAACTAAGATGACTGTAGTTTCATGAAATCAACCACACTGAAAATGAACAAAAGGAAGTGGTTCTTCAGATCTGTGGAACTCCATGTGAAAGGACTGTGTGGCTGCTTAAAGTGTGTATGGGTGTTAAAAGAAGGTTGTACAAGTAGGTGTAAAAGGAATAATTTGTAAATTGCTAAAATCTCAAAATTACATGCCCTGCACAAAAATCCCTTGAGTTGAAATAACCGGAGACCAGAAGAGTAATCAGGAAAAGTGCCATATATAATCTTACTCTTCCCTGAGGTAGGTGGACCCCTGGTCAGCCTAAGTATGGTTGCTGTTATGCTCATACATTGACTATAGTGGATGGCTTGGAATAATGGTTTGAGATGAAAGTTAACATGTACACTGCAGATGACTTCATTTGATCAGATGAAAACCACAGAGTGCCTTTGACAACAAAATCAGCTCAGGTTTAAAAATAGGTTGTATGTGGGAGAAAGAGGGAAACCAGCCAATAAGGTGCTGGATTTAGCATTTTTGTAGGCAATCCAACTTCCTACCACTGTTCTGCTTGTACCTGGTTCCTGCAGTCCATTAATATAACCATAGGGCTATTGGCTGTTCAAATATTACTTTGCTAGTTCTTGAAATCTGAAATCCAATGAGGTTTCCCCACGCACGTTAAAAAGGACTGCTGTGCGTTAACTCCAGTAGGCAGCTAACCCCCACCCAGCCACTCGCTCACTCTCCCCCAGTGGGATGAGGGAGACAATCAGAAGGGCAAAAGTGAGAAAACTGTGTTACAGAGCCCACCAGAGGGACCTGGTTCTCTGTTATTTACAAAAGGATGTTCAGCTGATTAGGCACTTTAGTTTTAATTTAAAGTAAATTAATTCCACCCTTCTTTTCTGTGCTTTTCCAAAAAGGTTAAAATTATTCTGTCTTAATACATTGGGGCAGGGGGTGGTGGTGGTGGTGGTGTATGTCTGTATATATCCATGCAGTCACAGAATAGAGAAACTAAGGTATGTTTGGACTTTCTTCCTGTCAAGATATGACTTCTCCACGTCAGTACTGAATTTGAATAAACTATATTATGTTAATCTATGAAGAGCATCTCAGCAGATTATTTCAATTACTATAACCCTTGACTATTTGTTTCAAATACCTAATATAGCACACATAAAAACCTCCACATTGTCTCCCCTTTCCTATGACTCCTGCCAGATCTTGTAACACAGCTTGGCATATGCATATATGTGTCTGATATATAATGAAGCTCAATATATTCTGCAGGATCTGGAATAACGTATCCTATATTTATACTACGGTGATACTGTCATATCAGCCGAGATAACAGGTATTTTATACATATAATTCATGCATTTTCTGAAAAGCTGAATTATAGTTTCCTTAAATCAAAAAATAAAATTAAGCCAGAATGTGTAGCAACATTACTCAGATAAGTATCTTTTCTATGTTGATCACTTTGAATTTTTCACACCAGAGATTTGATACATTTAACCACAGAAAAGCTTAAAGCAAGTGACAAAAACAACCCTGCAGAATTCCCATATGCTTTTAAACAGAATGTGGAATGAAGGGGGGAAAAAATGAAAAAAGACTTTATAGTACATTTTGAAGGATAGGCAACTTTACCCACTGTAACAAGTCTCAGTGTCTTTCAAAAATGTGCAGCATCACAGAACATAAAGAAATAAATAGATCTTCAGGTAACAGCAGAGCAGGGAGGCTTTTAAAATACCAAGTCCATGTATGCAAAGCAAATTCGCCTCCAATATTGTAGATTGAAAGGGACTATTTTTTTATCAACAGGAACTTTTTTGATAAAATGTCTGCATTGCTCAAACAGTTTTAGGGAATACACAAGATGATCTTTGGAAAATTATGTCATGCTGTAGTGTACAAGGAAAGCGATTCTGCTATAACAAATAGAGCAACAACGCGGCTAGAGATGGTGGAAAATATCCTTTGGTGGTTTGTAGTGGCAACCAATGCAGTTTAAGGGCTTTCTGTATATCACTATTCTCACTTCTGTATCTTACCTAGGTATCTCCTTCTATGACCAGGTGACCCACCTAGTGGATAATGGAAAGGCTGTGGATGTGGTCTACCTGGACTTCAGTAAGGCCTTTGACACAGTCTCCCACAGCATTCTCCTAGAGAAGCTGGCGGCTCACGGCTTAGACAGGTGTACTCTGCGCTGGGT
>NW_008794860.1:396005-418399 GCF_000699145.1 Aptenodytes forsteri | reverse complement strand
AGTGGGCATGGTGGTGTTGGGTTGATGGTTGGACTCGATGATCTTAGAGGTATTTTCCAACCTTAATGATTCTATGACTCTATGATTCTATTGTTCATGTAGTTTGAGTATTAGATCATAAAGAAGCTATCTTATGGATTTATGAACAAATTACAATGCTGATTTTGCTGATGACATTACCTGGCTCAGCTCTGGGTATTGATGGTAAACAAAAGACCCACCAAACAGCAAGCAAATCAAAACAAAACAGGTTGATGGTTTCATCAATTAAAGGAAGACAAAAATATGGTTATTAATGTCCCAAAAGGAGCATAACTTCAGAAAGAGAAATATTAAAAGAAATAAGTCAGTTTTCCTATCAAAAGTGGAGCCTTGCAATGAAAATGATACTGTGGTAGACGTCCAGCAATGATGACCAAATGCTGCTAACAGCTTTTATAACCTTGAAAAGATTTGGAAAAATAGCACGATTAGCATTGTTCCAAAAATGATTTTTCAATACTGTCATCTTTATGAAATAGTCATAAAGATTTTTCAGTAGTGGTTAGGAAAAACTATTTACTAATTTAAAAGCTTTGATTGCAGTTTATCAAAACTTATTGGGAAGCTCATTATACTGTAATTTCTAAGTAAAGAAACCAATGTCCTGAATCAACCATGAGAAAAGAATGGGGATCAACGTATTCCGGGTAAGCTTTAAGAGTAATATCAGTATGACCTTTATGTCAAGTGGTAACATGAACACCATTCAGAAGTAGAATATGAATAAGAGTTAAGAAAACATTACAGAGAACAATAGGGAAAGAAACCCAGTCCATCAACATGACACTTAGAATCTGAAGACCATCATAACAATAATGAAACAAATTGCAGAAACCAGGGTCCAGCCCATGAACAGGATGGTGCAGAAAAATAAAGAACAAGAGAAAAATTACTTTTCTTCACTGAAATATTATAAAAGGTTTTCACTCCTCAAGGAAGCTGAATAATCCTAGAATCTGAAGACCATCATAACAATAATGAAACAAATTGCAGAAACCAGGGTCCAGCCCATGAACAGGATGGTGCAGAAAAATAAAGAACAAGAGAAAAATTACTTTTCTTCACTGAAATATTATAAAAGGTTTTCACTCCTCAAGGAAGCTGAATAATCCCTTTAGGTTTCATGATCAGTTTCTCACTATTCAGTTTAACTGTGCCTGTAGTCCTTCCCCAGTATGCTGATTATGCTTAAGGAATACTAATCAACAAATTAGTTAAAAAAAAAACCACTATGATATAAAACACTGTGAGGGGACACAAGTGATTCCTTCATGACCCCCTACCAGTCCCCATTTAATAACATAAATCTCAGTCAGATTTAAGAAACAGTGTAAAGAGTAATGAAGAGAGGTTCTGAGTCAGCTTCTCCTTGTTTCCCTTAGGGACTTTAATCCAGTGTTATGTCACTAGAATTCTGTCTGCCAACATCTAGGAGCACAGAAAAAGGGTCTTACCTGCAAAAGCACATTGGAATAAGAAACCATGCTCTATATTGAAGGATTCTCTTTTTGTTACAAAATGTAGCTATTCTTTTTATCCCACAGTTTTCTAACAAATATGTTGAAAACATTGTCCAAAGCTGATGTGTTACTATTTTGTGTTTGTTTTTAATTTCAAGTAGTGTATTCAATATTCTGTGTTTACTAAACATCAATATTTGCATAATCATTCAGAGATACATGCTAAAACCATGGCCAGTCAAGCCTGGCTAATGTTATACATCTATTTAAACTTGACCTTCAACTGTTCTGTCTGATCAAAACCATTTCTTCACTGTTCTTCAGCTAATGGATTTTTAGCACCATATGTGAAGTGTGGAGTGTGCATCAGCATCTTTTACATTAACTCCCTCCAGAAGACAGAAGGGAAAAATCTGACTAAAAATGCCTAAATGGATTCAGCTGTACAAGCACAACCTATTCATCTGCACAGGAGAGTCTGAATGACAGAGCTAAGTTTAAATATGGCAAACTGCCAGCTTAATTGAAACTGATAGATATGCATATGAAGGGCAACAGACATCCGGTTTATTATTTGTGGATTTTGTTCCTGTAAATTCTGCTCAGTGAAAGCTGGCTAAATCTTTATGTTTGACCAGAATAAGTCCCTTTTTCAGACTTTAGTTTTATTGAACTTCTTTACATTTGACACAAGTGGTTTGGGTGTTCCTTTAAGGGTCTTGCACCTGCTTTCTTCTAAGGCCCGCAGCCAGATGTGGAAAAACACACTGAGTCTGAGGATGAAGGGAGTTCACTGTAAGATAGCTGCATCTCCCTTCAGTATCTTTGAATCTAAGAGTATGGATTTCCACAAAGAAATTCACATGAAGCCATGCCTACTCTTCACTTTAATAGAAACATATCAATATGATATGATATAATGTCATACCAAGTAGAGGTATATTTTTATTGCATTAGCTTTCATTTAAGTAACTAGAAACTTTTAAGGGAAGTAACTTCATGTATTCGTGGGGGAACCACCACTCTTTACATAGACTTTAACTTGTTTCTCTTTCCCGTGAACCTCTCTATACTCTTCCTACCTGCTGCCCATCTATTATGACTACAGTTTAGTTTTAAACCTGTCTAGCAAATATTTCACATGTAACTTCAAGCACTCAAATATTCTTCCACAGTTCAGTAGCAAAACTCGTGTGTACAGATGCTACATATACACGTGAATGATTGGTGGCTTGCATTGTTAGGCCACTGAATAGGGGAACTTGAGCACAATTCCTGGCCAACAAGTAAACACAAAGGCAAATGAACATGGACAGTTAATGGTTAACTATTACTGGTAGTTGAAAGAAGCCTGTTTTAAATGTGATTTTATGGATTTGAGGTCCTCTGTGGAATTCAGTCTCTCTAATTCTGACTACTGCTAAAACCTCTTTTTTCTTATGTGTCTTTTGGCATGCAGTACCTTGCATTAATTTTCTCTGTTTATAGGTCAAAGTGCATGCCAAACCTTTCATTCAAAACTATATGACCAAAGGGATTTGCAGTGTTGCAAAACTCTCATGAAAATTTACAATAGGAACCAAAGACCTTAGAATCAAGGCACATAGAAATCAAGTCTATTAACACACAGATCCCAGACAATGAAAAATCTGATAAATCACAGAGTTTAAGGACAAAGGGGGCTATTATGATAATCTATTCTGATCTCCTACATTGCACAGACTACAACTTTTCACCCAGTAATTCCTGATCTCTGGATGAGCTACGGCTCTTCTTCTAAAAAGACAAACAGCCTTAGTTTAAACTTTAGTGGCAGATGCTCTGTCTGAACCCCTTGTACTAGTTCTAGCAGTTAATGACACTGATTGTTTCATAGATGTGGTTGATTTCTGGACTGAACTTACCTAGCGTTCTCTGTCAGCCTTTGGATGTCAGTATGTCTTTGCTATATCAGATAGCTCTCTGCTATCAGAATTCTTTCCCCAGTACTACAGTCATCATTTCATGATCATTAAATCTCCTCTTTGGTAAATTAAATGGAGAGAGATGTCTAGTCCTTCAAAGATTTCCAAAAATTTTAGATTTTTTTCCATCTCTGTTCTGAACTCCTTCAATAGGGCTGTTGAAGCATTGACTTAATCGGTTTACATGGTCCAGTCATTGGCCTAGTAACTCTGTACCTAACCTTCTCCTTCTATGCCAGCTATTACCTCAGCCACAACTGCGGAAAGTGCTTACCAGAGAACATAGGACCATCCTGGCAGTATGACCTATATTCCTGGTTCCTAGGCATATGGACTTATATTTGGCTTTAAATGAGAAAAGCACATCAAGGGCCTCTCAGGAACCAATTTTTACACATGATTATTCCTTTTCTCTCAACCAGTTTCACTCATCTGCAAATTTTATTACAGTTTTATGTTTGCTTCCAGTAAAGTACTTGATTAGCACTGGACCAAAGAGAGATTCTTCCAGATCTCCTGATTGTCATCCAAACTTTAACAGCTGAAGATGCCCACATTCTCCACTAGCTGTTACATGCAAATTAGAACCTATGTCACTTATATTCTCCATTAATTTCTGCATTCAGTTTTAACAGTCAGTCCTCAAGGATAAGGTACCAGACCAAACACTTCATGTAATTTATGTGGGCTACAGTAATAAACCTTAGATGTGAAGGCAAGAATTTATTGTTAGTTTAATTCATATCCAAACAATCTTATCAAATAATTATTAGTCCAGTTGTAATGACAGTAAAACTTACCATCCAAATTATCTGATTATCACGTCTCTTTCTCAATAATAATTTAGCCAAAACTGATACAGACAGACTTCCTTCTGTCTCCCCTTTCCCTGATACTGTGCTCACCCTTTCACTTCCTCATTAGAGCATAAGCTTGATAAAAGGTTTTCCTCAAGAACTGGAGTGGGGGCGAGGCATCTGTGATCCAAGTTCTTACCTCACTCTTTGAAGGAGTGTGATATCGATGTTTTCTTCATCTTAGCTCTTGAGTCTGTTTTGGGTAATTTTTATATTTTTGTGAAAATCACCTTAACTTGTTCTTTTTCCATTGATTATCCCTAAATCCAGTTTTACCCAGTTTCCAGGTTGCATTCCTTTAATGATCAATGAGTGATCAGTCATTTGTGATTTGCTTTTAGAGCTCTGTGGCCTTTGGTATCATTCTGTGCTTGTACTTTCAAGGCCTTATAATCTTGTGTTTTGAGGTTCCATTGCAATCCTCTGCTTTTTTCAGCAACCTCCAAGCTGCTCTCAGCTAATCTAACTAATGTTTTATTACCTCAGTGTAGTAATACATACATCCTTGTTGTAGGACCATTAATAGCACATTTTACAAAAGCAGCAATGCAGACACTGTGCTTTGGTAACTACCGACTATCAGTATCAACCAGTTACGGTAATAATACTGGTAAATTTTTTAAATCTACTTTATGATATGATCCGTAGCTGGAGTTGAGTGCTTTTTTTTTTTATTTTTCTTTTTTTTTTTTTTAAATCAAGTTCAATCATTCTTATGCTTACCTACTCAAGAAAATGAAGAAACAAACCAAAACAATCCTTCTCTGAGCAAATTAACTCTCTAGTCAGAAAGTAAGAAAACCTCTTTTGGTATGTATACTCTGCCTTTCACAGATAGGTGCAACCTTGCTTTGGCAACATTTGGAGTCAGTTGAATCATATTCTGGTCTGATAGGAAAATGATGTAACTTTGCTTGGTGTAGCACTATATGCATTACCTAATAAGTTGTCAGCAGGTTTTATCAGTTTGAACACTAACCTTACTAAGTTTACCTACTAAGGTAACTGCATAGTTTTTGGATCAGAGGTGGCTTATATCTACCTGGTTTGGAGTATGGGGAGGCAATAAGAAATGCATGGTTGTGTTTGTTACAAAAAGAAGTGAAAAGTATTTAGACACAAAAGTATTTAGAGCAATGATTTTCACTGGGGAACATAGGCCTTGAGAGATATATGGATTATTTTTAATAGGTCCATAAAACACCTAGAAAAAAACAAATATTTTGTCAATAACCTTAAAACCTTGAGAAAGGGAATTGGACCAGATGATCTCCAGAAGTCCCTTCCAACCTCAACCATTCTGTGATTCTGAAATTTTTCTTATGGGATCCAACACTTTCTTTTAAGGGAAGAATCACCAGTATGGCTTTGCTGAATTCTTTGGGATTCGGGAAGGAGGAAAGGTCTGGAAGTTAAAAAAAAACAAACAAACAACACATCATTTGAAAAACATCGATCTACAATAAATCACAAAATCTGAAGTAGCTACTGAGCTGAAGTCTGTTGATTTGCTGTAGATTTACTTCTACGCAACTCAAAGAAGCATTTTGCTGCAGGGAACTTGCTCAAAGAAATTGTTAGATAATTTTTTAATGAGGTAATTATGAAATAATCAGACACATCAACTAGCAAATCACTTTTGAGACATAAGTTAAATCAAAAAGTTAGTTGTATTTTATGTATTTCTGAATACCACACAACAGTGGTAAGCTTATTAGATTCCGAACATAAGCAACGCAACAAATACTTATTGTCATAAACCTGTTGTTTAGGCAAGTTGTTTCTGGTATCAGTTCAGTTCCTTAGATGCATAAAAGTCAACTTTTCGGTTAGTCAATTGCAGACATCACATGTTGATGACATAACAGTCACCTTAAGTCATTCATCTGAAAACCTTCATTCTTTGTAATAAGATTACTTCAGACTACCTGACAAAACTTTGTTGACATAAAGGTTCATTGCAGGTAATGAAGCAAATTCACTGCTACAGACTTGTAATTGCTCTAGCACTATTTCTCCCTGAAAATGACTGAAGAGAATTAGTGGACTTTTTAAGTTCCTGCTAACTAATAAAGATATCCGATTGTTTGGTGGGCTCTATGCCAGGCTGCTCAGAAAGCAAAAAAATTATGCAAGGTAGGTTGATATTCTAGCTGTTGCACTTGTGACAGACTCACAATGCACATATGACAGTAACACTAACAGTCTGAGATTGACTTGTCTATTACAGGCTGGCTTTCATGGCTAAGACAGAAAGATTTCTGGTGAGTGTCACATTCCAGTGAGACCCAAAAACCACCCTTGGTATAGGCCTACACAGGTCAACGGGTCTAATTCTTTGCCAAAATGCTACAATCTCCACCAAAGTCAATGCAAAATGAAAATGACAGGAAAATTTGCCTTGCATGTGTATGATTCAATTTAGCGTGTTGCCTCAGGTAAATACTTTTAAAGACAAACTGTCTTGCGGCTATATGTCTAGTAGTAATTTCTGAAAAACTGATATTGCAGCACATATATGTGGTATACACACATTAATTTTAAGTGTCCAACAGCACTGAGCAGAGAGCATGAAATATTTCTACCAAACATAATGAATTAAAATTTTATATCTAGAAAAGCATGGGTTTTTTTGTTTTTCTTAGGAAAGGAGATCTTTGCTTTGTTAGCTACCTATTGATGAAGACCAAAATTAAATGGCAGTCTCCATAAGTTCCTAATAAATTAGTACAAATTGTAAAAAATCTTTAAATGAGTTTGTGAAAGATGAAATTCACAGGAATTCACACACTGCATCCGAATTTGCCTTTCAGATGATCAAGAATCATTTGTAAAGAAAAAGATGAGTTTGAGAGGGAGCTGATAGGGATTTCCAAAGTCCTTGACTCAATCTCCAAGTCTGTCACAGCTTTGCTATGTGACTTTAGTCATCCAGATGCAATTCATTTGACTAAACCTAGTGCAGAAGCATAACTGTTAACAGAGATAAAGGCATTAAGCTGCCTTTATAGTCAGTGGAGAGAAAAAGACATTTTTAGGGTGTGATTTATCTGCTTTTTAGGTACTTAGTTGATGTTGAGGAGAATTACAGCTTGGAAGTGCCTGTTTTTCAATCCTGATTTAAAAGGGACCCTAAAGTCTTTGGCTTACATGTAGATATGTACACCATGGACAGCTACAACTGTTCAAATGAGTTCTGCCACTTGTGTATTTGTGCCTTAGCTTCTGCATATAAATCGAGGATAATTACCTCTTCTTTTTACACTTGTTTGCTTTTTAAGTCTGTAGAGACCATATGTTCCCAAGATAAGATCTTCTCTCATTTTATGTACAAATGAGGTTTCAACTTGGAACAGTTCAGCCACTACATTGGTATTAACATCTTCACATTTTTAAGAAATAAATCACTAAATTAATTTTAATAAATTATTTTCCTGACCCCAACTGGGGTTTCTTTTTTTGCTGATAGTAACATAGTTTCTCTTTAATGGCACATATATCTGCAAGTTGTCAGAGCATCTTGATGTCAAGATACACTTGAATATATGAAACTTCATTCAGTAAATTCATAGCCTTAATGTTGACCCCATTTTGCTAATTTCATCAACTAAAAACCCACCTTAAACCAAAAAATAATAATTTTTAATCATCTTACCCTCCTCTAGAAAGCAGGTACTGCACTTTGCTATAAGGTGCTGTTGCTAATGTAAAGCAAACGTGCAAATTAATGCTAAGAAAGACAGAGTGCCTGAGTGATTTTGGACTTTGCATAATTTGTTGAGAATGTGTCTCCTCTTGATTAATACTTTCAGACAGCAGAAGGGTGAGGACATCATAGAATCATAGAATGGTTTAGCTCTCCAGTAGCCAGAGAAGTTAATTTGGACATGAAGATCTCCCTGGATTTCAGTAATGAAGAGGATTTCATTTCTTGTTAGTTTTTGGTTTTGTAAATTCTGATATTGCTTATTCACTAACATTTGAAAAATAATATTAATGGATAGAAAAGGATTAAAGAACACTATATGTAAATCCTGCTAGGCTTAATTGATAACAGTTATTCAACCTAATGAGAACGTGTGTTTTCCAAAAGGTAGATGGGCATGTAAGTAACGTACAAATCAAAGAGCAGGTCAAAGCTAAGATTTCACCCCGTACAACAACAAAACTGAAAATGAGCTATCAGGCTACCATGTGGTGTTGGAAAATCATCTGGCTTGCTGTGAAAAAGGGCTTGACACTGCAAAGTTAAAATCTCTAAGTGACTTTTACATGAGGGGGCCTAACTGTAGCTGACTGGCTTATGTGTTGAACAGGCTGGCTTGGCACTGAAGAAAAATTGCAGAACGGTGTCCTCCCACCAGAAAATATGAGTAACCACCCTGATGCTTTAGGATGACTACATGAGGGAAATCATATGCCACACTGAGTTTTTATTTTGCTCTTTGAGGGATGTTTCCATATATGAACAAGTTTTCTGATAGTATCTTCTTTATAACAAACATCTCTGTAATATCACCCAGTGAAAGACCTGAAATGTCAGATGGAAACTGAGAATGAAGTAGGAGTGAAAAAATACCAGCTAATTACAATTAGGCAAAATATTTGTTCTAACATTTCAGGAACAATACTTTTTTTAAAAAAAAACAACATTATATTAAGTTATTTTGATCATATTTTAATAATTCAAAATATTTCAACTTTAGACATAATTAATTACATATGGCCTGTATCCAGGTTTCCCACACATATTCAGTAGGTCTGGATATGTGAAAATTCCTGCCATGCAGTGATATGGACACCAGCAAGAGATGTTTCACAGCTACCAAACTAAGGAAATTTTTTTTTTTTTTAATTCTGTGGTTCATCCATGTATCCCGTGAAAACTCTACCCCTCCATTGATTCAGTCACACTGAAGTAGAAGAGCTGAGACATTTTAAGTAAAATAACACCTTTCTTCCACCAAAAAAACCCCATAAAACCTTGAGCTGAAAAAATTTTTTTAAAGAAAAAAATTAAATATTTATTTCTCAATTATTTTTTCTTTGTTTTAAATTATATCTATTACTTTTGTTTTAAATTTCTACAAAACAAAAACTTTATATAAATGTCATAAAGCCATTCATTTTAAATTGTAGGTATGAAAAGCTTCACATTTTCCAAACTTCTTTCCTTTATCTGAAAGTACTTAACAAATTTGAGCTAACTTTAAAAATAATTTCATCTCTTCCCTGCAACAAGCCTTCTTTCTCCATAGCTGCAACATGTTTTACAGCTATTCATTTAAAAATTTTTAGAGACCTACAAAAAGTCACCATGTAAATACCAGAAATAAATTAAATCACAGTCCCTTCTTGGCATATTCATCAATATTTATTCCTTAATTTATATCCCAACTGAATTTCTGTCCTAATTGTAAGCAAGCAAATAATGAGCTGCTTTTATCAGGCCAGTATGTTGTGATAGCTGAACTGTTTTTGAAGATTTGCACTTTTCATAAGCTTTCTAGCACTTGTCTCATGCTTCACCTGGTCTACACTGAGCTCATACATATAGTTATTTTATTACTTACTAAGTATTTTGATTACAGATTCTAATCTTTAAAATAAAGCAATGTAAGCAAGCAAATAATGAGCTGCTTTTATCAGGCCAGTATGTTGTGATAGCTGAACTGTTTTTGAAGATTTGCACTTTTCATAAGCTTTCTAGCACTTGTCTCATGCTTCACCTGGTCTACACTGAGCTCATACATATAGTTATTTTATTACTTACTAAGTATTTTGATTACAGATTCTAATCTTTAAAATAAAGCAATCTCTCCTGATACCTTCTAGCCACAGTCTCCTAGCAACAAAGCTTCCCCTTACTTCCCTTGATTCTGAATGCAGAATAATTTATGGATACTTAAGCTTTTTTGTTTTATTTCAAGCAGTCTGACTTTTTCTCAGGAAAGGTTTTGTTTCCTTAAAATGCTATAAATCAACACAAGAACACAAATAGGCAATTTTAAACATCTTTCATTGAGCAAAACAACACCTTAACACACTTGCAATCTTATTTGAATTCACTTGGGCCATACATATATTAAACTTTTATTCTCTGTATATAAGGCTGGCAGAATTAGATAGTAAATGGAGAAAGGAAAGTTCCCTTCTTAAAAGTGTAAGAGGAGTTTGTAGCTGGTAGATTAGTAACTTTCTCAAACCTAGATTCCCTTCTCCTTTGAAACACAGAAAACAGCTTCCTTTTATTCATTAAAGATTTTGTCGTATAAGACACCTTAAAATAGCAAACTTTTATTGATAAAATCTTATTCACGATTCATCATCAAAGATTTGGCTGAAGATTTTACTTCTTTACTCTTTAAGGCAAAGTCTTAAATGAAAATTCGCAAAGCTCACAAACTGCTTTCTTCCTGTCTTGGGGCCTTCACATAGCTGTGTGAAGCCACACAATGCTGAGCACTGTGTGTGCACTGTGTGCACAGCTCATTACGTTACTATGCTCCTTCCTGCTACTGGCACTTAATACTAATACCTGAGAGACCAGTTCAGTAATTCTCACCCATTTATCAGCTCAAGTGCATAACAGATTTGAATTGTATTTATCTGGTCATATTAGTGCTGTAACATCTTTCTGTTATAGTACAGAAGGTGTATTTAACACATGGCAATCTCCCCTGCCATCTCAGTCCAAAGGCAGAAAGCTTCCCAATGACTTTGTTGCTTAATGCTCATGCCTAACAGGAGATGCAGAAAGAGTGGGACTGCCATTCTATCACAACCTTTTCTTCTTCATGTTCCCTCAAGTGTGACTCTTTCTAGATTATTGTGCTTTTTTCTTCTGATGATCCAATCAAATCAAACTGGTGAAACAGAAATGAATAATGTTCTACTTCATCATGGATACATTCTCCTGCTATTTTCTATGTATCCATTTAAGATTTATTACATATACTTAAGATTTCTTATGGATGAGCTAAAGAAGGTTCTGTAATGTCTTGTCTGATACCCATATCCAAGTCACAGTAATTAGTTTAGTCTGCCATATGAGCAAGAAAGTCATCACACTCTGATAAGATTTTGTATTGGCCATGTAACATTTTCATCAGTTCTAGTAAGCTGTATGAACACCCAAGAATTTCCACATTACTCTGATGCCTTAGCAAAATACAGAGGGACTTTGACTAGATTCATCCTCCGGTGTTATCTTACATAGACAGGACAGGTGATTTAAAGATGTGCTCCATGATTCCTCTTTCAAACATAAACCAGACTTGTTCTTCAGTTAGAAAGTCTTCTATCTTGGTCAAAATTTGGAGAGGGTAGAGGTCTCAAAGATCTTAAGACACAACAGACTGTTGGGTAGGGGAAAGATCCTTCAGCTACTAAGCCTTTTCAATGTCCAAGATCACAGGAAAGAGAGAGAGAGTAGAATCCAGGTTTCATTATTCCTGATGCTCAGAGAAATATTAGTTATTAGTAGAAATCATCAGAGACTATACTCTAGTCTTAGGTCATTTTCCAGACTCCCAAATTATTTTGACAAGTTTATGGTATTCTAAGAGGGGTTTTACTATTTCTCAGTTTTGCACCACATCCACATTTTTTTTTAGTTACTGGAAGATAACTACCATGATGCATTAAGTTCTTTGCCTAGATCTTTTCCCATCTCCTCTCTGGCTCAGATGATATTCTGCAAATCTTGGCAATCTATATTCCAGTATTAGGCAAGCTAACACTTTTTTTTCTACTGAAGTGAACTTTGCTCATGAAAAGTCCATTACTTTATTGTTTTATGCTTGAACAAAGTATTTGTTACTGTGAAGTCACAAGAGTCACCATACCCCACTTTTTGTCTTGTCACACTAAAGCGTCTGGGAACAATTAAAGCATTCTGACCAACTAATAAGACCAAAGTATGAGCTTCAGTCATTTTTTAAAAAAAAACCAAGATGTTTTTCAGAGCATAATCACTCATTCTTCCTCGGTGTTACTGAGTTTCTCAACTTGCTTGTCTTTATGGCTGCTAGTACGGAGGTAATATTTGGAAAATATCTGTTTTATAGACACTGGACAACAATCTCAGTGTCTTCAAACTATTTCTAGTGTGTTTTCAAGCCTCTGTGGAGAGGCTTTTGTATGTAGACGTACTGCACTTTCTTGAGGAAGGCCCTATTGTCTGACCAGTTTTGAGCCACTTGGAGCCCAGTCATGTCCTCAGGCATGTGCCATTCAGATACAAACATGCTGCTTCCTCCAGGTGCAGCTGTCAGCCTTGTGCCTTTATGCTCAGGTTTCACCATTTTTTTTGGTGATACTGGGACCAGTGTAGCTTAGGCAGTGGTCAGGACCAGGTTAGGGAAGAATATGGGAACAGGCAACCTACAGAAGTTCTTGTCAGGGTGCCGCAGGGGCTGGGACTCCCTGAGGAAACAGGGCAGGGCAGGGCCTGTCCCACCGCCCCAGACAGGGAGCAGGGCAGCTGGGGGTACCCAGGGCAGCCCCAGCCCCCAGCATTGACACCTCCTGAGGACAGGGATAGGTCAAGGCCAGGCTGGGCTTGGCTCAGGGGGGCCCATGGCTGGGCAGAGCAGGGCTGTGGGAGCTGGAGACCGTCCCTGCTGTGGCAGCCCTGGGGCAGGGCCTGACTGCCCTCAGGGGCAGCAATGGGGTCCTGGGCTGTGGGTGGGGTCGGGGGAGGCCTTGGGGGAGGCCAGACAGGGCTGGTAAGGCCACTGGTGCCCTCCAGACCCTGACAGCTCTCTGCTTGGTAGGACTTCTGGCAGTCAGTGAGTTGGGGACATCTGAGCTGGAGACTGCATCTGGTTCACTGGCACAAATGGACCCATTCTCCATGCGTTTATCTAATCCCTTTTTCAACCAGAGCTTGAGAGTGTTTTTAGCTCTTCAATGCCTTCTGGCAGTAATTTCTACCTCGTTTTCAGCATATGTGACTGTAACTGTTCAAGGAGGATCATCTGCCTTGTGTGTCATCCAGCCCCAGGTTGAATTCCGGGGTCCCCCCCGTGCATGGGCTGCCTGCCAGCACTGTGGAGCTCTGCCCACGCTCGGCGCCGTGGTGCAGGCACGTGCTCCGCGCACTGCACCAGCTCAGCAGAGAGTGAGGAGGAGTTTGTTTGTCAGAGGTGACTGGTTTTAGCAACAGATTTGTCTACTTAAGCCTTGGGTGTTGATCCCCAATTACATCCTGCTATGAACAGCCCTTTCTGGAGGCATCAGAAAGAAGATGAATTAATTAAAAATGGCTTAAAACATTTTTGAAAGTTACTTATTCTCCTCAACAAAGTAGTGACCTGCATTTTGAAAGCTCCTGAACTTTACACTTATTAATCTTATAGCCACTCAAAAGTGGCTCTCATAAAATGAGAACTAATGCATCACAGTACCTTTCTGCTGCTTTCACAGTGTGTTGCCTAACTATATTCTAACTATATTCTACAGTTGTAGAATATATGTAATTATGCTTTGCTGTTCCTGTTTGCTGTTCTTTACAGCCAGACCTTCTTTTTTTCAGTGGTAACCTTTGAATAATGAACCACAGCAACATCTGTGAAAGAATCCTAGCCTACATAATAAAGCCCAAGTTAGGTTTGTTTCCATTTTTATACACTTATAATGATTTGTATTATTTCAGATTTAAGTGGGTGCAAAAAACAACCCATAGGAAAAATATGTGAAAAAAGTTTTTTCTTTACTTTCTTAATTGTTGAATGAAATTTCAGGCTTTGTTTATGAAGTCTCCTAAATGCATAATCTGTTCTCCTTTCTTGAAAGTTGGAAGATATTTAAGGTTTAATGACATAATAAAACGTTTGATAGAATACTTCTGTCTGTTAAATGTATTATCTTTTGTTATAATAAAATTTAATAAAACAGAGGAAAATCTTTCTTTCAGACATTTTACATTTATGGAAAATGATTGTTATATTCTTAATATTGGTGATTAGTGATGTAGCCTGTGATTTAATGAGAGCTGGCTATCAGTGAGGTTTAATGATGTTGTGAGATGACTGAACCATAGCTATTTGTTAAAGGCATGTTCACAAAACTATGATTTCTATCATACTGTGTGTGAGTGGAAAATGAAAAGTCTATGAAACAAATCAATAAAAAGAGACAAAAGCAAAATATACTATATACACCCCTCTAAAATTTTGAAGAGTTAAGTCCTGGCTCAATAAAAATTTTGCTATGAAATTCAATGGGGTCATACTCTTCCCTGTTAAGATTAAATCAAGAATCACAAAAATGCCGTTTTGGCCCACCACTTAATAGGAGACTCCTACCACTGTGATTTTGAGCCACACCAAGGTATCATTACATCTCTGAGAGAATAGAAAATGACCTAAACACATGGGGGCTATGTAGGATTAAAGGGCTTAGAAAGCATAATAATTTGGAAATTTCTGATACACAGAAAAGAACTTTTAAAAATTCCCATTGAAAGCTACAATCTCCCTACAGTTACAGCAGAGTATGAAGAGTGTTTGAACCCATACCTCTTACCACACAAGAAAGACCTAATCATTAAGATAACCTATATTCTTGAGGAACAAAGTGTGGGGAAGGTTCTTAGACCCTTTCAGTGAAACTATTGTTTAACTTGAAGCAATTTAGTATCAGAAATGAGTGGAAAGAGAGAAAATGCAACCACAAGTCTAAAATGTGTTGATTAGAGAACTCATCTAGAAAAGGGAGGGAAGCCTAGATGTCAGTCCATTGTCCATTGAATACTTAATATAAAATTAAAATAATAGAGCAAAGGCAAAATTCTAGTCTTTCTTCCTCCTCAGATGTGTCCCAAACACTAAATTATAGTTACTTTTGTGCTTATTTTCTCTTGTGTCTGCTGAATTTTTAGATATTTCATGCAAAGTAGAAAGATTTCCAACAGCAGCAACTGAATGTATTTATTTTCACCCTATCCTGACATACCCAACAGTCCAGGGACAAAAAGGCCTGAAAAGAGATGAGATGCCTGGACAAAAAAACCTCTCAAGCAAAGGAGCCACCTGAATCTAAGATGTCCTTAACCTCAGTAGTGCCCTAGATACAGAGCGATTGGCAGATGGGCGTGTTGGCAGACACATTTTGGACAGAGCCGGAGCTCTTAGGCTTGCTCTGAGAGCACCAAGCAGATGAGGCCCTGCAGGCAAGGATATGATGATTCTGGAGAGAGACAGGCCTTTACCTTCTTCCAGGGTCAGATGGCATTTTAACAAAGCAAGAGAGGTTAGGAGGATTAAGATTATGTATCCAGGTGAGATCCAGGCTGCCTGCATTCTACTCAGTTTGGGACTTTGTTTGAAGTACCTGTTTAGGTAAGAGTGGATCAATTTTCTAACAATCTTAAGCTGTTATTTTAGGTACCTAAAATTATTCAATTCAATGGCTTCATTCTGGAGTATTTTATAGTCTGTCACAGTGATTACATATAGGTTTTTGCTCTAGGTGATTGCATAGTTATGACATTCAGTTCACTTTCAGAAACGTTTCTTCGGGGGAAAAAAGATTAAAAACTAAATTCCAGGAAATTAAGTAATGGACATCAGATTTTCCGTTCCTGGCTGAACCACTAATTCCTCGGCCACTGAATCAGGCTTCATTTTCTGCAGGACCACCATATCCTCCAATCTGGATGCTAATGTGCTGCTTTGAGCTATAATCTATCACCTTACTGCTTTGGGAATAGACTCCCTAGACACTATCCAGAAATTCCAGATAATGGCCACCGTATATAAAATGTGGAGGTGGTCTGCCACCTGTTTGCTATATGTCTAATGCAGAACACATCACATAAGTGAGGTCTGGACCTGCCAGAGTTGGTGGTTCCAGTTCTGGCCCTATCATTCTCATATTTTATATTGCACAATGGACTGACTTCAACAGGAGGGATAGAATATGCATCCTTCCCCAGAACACAATATAGACTGGTTTTTCATTCACTCTTCTGGGAAGTAAATGTGAGCTGCAATCCACCCAGGAGTGAAGACATCAATCATAGAATCATAGAATCATAGAATGGTTTGTGTTGGAAGGGGCCTTCAAAGATCATCTAGTCCAACCCCCCTGCCATGGGCAGGGACATCTTTCACTAGATCAGGTTGCTCAAAGCCCCATCCAACCTGGCCTTGAACACTTCCAGGGAGGAGACATCCACAACTTCTCTGGGCAAACTGTTCCAGTGTCTCACCACCCTCATAGTAAAGAATTTCTTCCTAATATCTAATCTAAATCTACCCTCTTTGAGTTCAAAACCGTTACCCTTCATCCTATCACTACACTCCCTGATAAAGAGTGCCTCCCCATCTTTCCTCTAGGCCCCCTTTAAGTATTGGGTAGTGCTATAAGACCACATCCCAGATATGGGTGGCAGCCCCTCAAAAGCAGTAGACCAGGCTTCCACTAGATTCTAATAAGAATAAGGCAGAAACTAAGGACGTAACTCCTCAGAAAGACAAATCTTGTCTTCCTAGAAACAGAATCATAGGCGTTCATGAAGCTGTCAGATCAAAAAGGGAAGCCCCCAAATGAGTTGAACAGGCAGAATTAGATGAATGATAGATAGAATTGAGGGGAAAGTTTTTATTTCTCTCTGTCAGTCATAAATCACTTGTCAGCTGAAGCTCATATGCATGAGGATACAGCTCACTACCTGCGGTGTTAACTAGGAGCAAGGGAGACATGAGTTCCAGTTCACCTGCTAGCTCATGTTACAGTACTGGATTCAAAGATGGTTAATCAGTACCACATTCATGCAGTGTTTCCCTACCCAGTAGAATGCCAGAATCCCTATACTAAAGATAATGTGAAAAGTGTTTTCCTTTCATCCTAATTGCTTCCCTTCCTTTATCCCCAAATATCTTATAGCTTCCTACAGACTATCTGTTCTGAGGCTTAGAAATTGTCAGAAGATCATAAGGGAGAAGAGACAATTGAACCTCGTAGCCTAGATCCAAGGTAAAAATGGATATTAATTAGTGCACAAACAAGGTGTTAGCTATACCTACACGGGTCCCAGTTCAGTGCTAATGGACTGAGAATGCCAGAGGGATCAAGTTCCTCTAGCTATATAAGAAGAGAAATGCCTTTTGTTGTTCTTCTTGTTGCTTTCGCAGAGGGTTTAACTGAGCTATGACAGTCTTACCCATTTTTAAGATGACACTTCCAGCATGTTCTGAATTATATTAATGTTAAAAAGTCCAATGTTCATAAAAGTCTGATGGTCCCAGGATTAGGTAGCAACTCAATGACTGCCTGGGGAATCTTGATTTTGGATTTAGGTATGAAAATTTTGAAATCCAACTTAGAACACCTAAGCACCATTTTGCATGTGAGCCTGTGTAGCTGAGATGGAAATGCTCCATTAAGATAGAAATTTGGGGATGCATTGAGAGGGGTGTTGTTTATGCAGTGACACTGTTGGAAATATTATTTCACCCCCTTAAAATGACTGTGGTCAATTTACGTACTCAAAATAAGTGTCTCACAAGAAGCAAAAAAGAACAGGATCACTGTAACAGTCAAGCTCCCACACAAAATAAATCCGGGAGACCACAACATTTCATTTCAGTGTACTAGTAAAGGGCTAGTGAGATGGCAGGACCTGAATGATTCTTAGGGTGGAGATAACAAATCAGCCTTGGAGTGAGGGAAGCTGGAGAACTGAAAAACAAATCCAAAATGCAGGGTGTAATACAATAGGTTTGGTAGCTGGGAACATTTATTTTGAACGATTGCACACTCAGGTAAAGCAGATAAACTCCAAGGAATAAAATTGAAATTGAACAAACTAATAGAGCTCTGATTGTTTCCCCATCTGAATAAAGCAGAAAAGCCAAGACTGAATATTTCGAGAATTCCCAGTTCTACAAGCAGAATAAAATTTGCAGAGATATCAGAAAGACAAACCAGTGAGTTTTCTGAGCAAATGGGCTTTTTTTAATCACTGTGAAGTTCCAAAAGGAAAGCAAACAATTTTCAGAGACTAACAAACAGATGTGAAAAATGAAGCTGCAATGCTGAAGAGAGATCTGTAATTTCTCTTTCAGTGTTACCTTTGTAAATCAAAATCTGGAGAGAACTTTGTATTGTATGGACTATTCTCAGACAAACAGTAATTAGAAGTTGCATATCTGAATAGGGAGATGGAGTTATTTCATTTGAAAAGATCTGTGAATGATTGCCTTATCTCCTTCATTATCAGAATCTGTTAGAACTTAGCTGCATATTTCAGATTACTCTACTGTTTCACTACATAGTAAGTACATGGGAATATAGACTTAAAACACTAAGATTTAACTACCGTACTGTGGGGAATGGTGGTAGTTTAAATTCCAGTGGTAACCAGAGGACATTCCAACAGATGCTTAGTGTCTGTAATTAGTGTGGGAAGCAGACTCTAAGCAAGAGTCTTTAAAGTTTAAATCTCACAAGGGAAATATAAAGACTTAATGTGAGGGAGAAAAAAATGTGTAAAAGGGAAGATCTTACCTGACAATTTTTTTTTTTTTGTTAATTATACCTCCATCCTGGCTTCCAATGTTCACAATGGGAATTTTGTTACCATAGTTTTACCTGAGGCAGACCTACATTTTTCAACCAAGCCTTGATTTCCTGTGGTATCATTGCATACAGTGTGCTTTTGACAAAAAGACATCTTGTGGTGCCTGCAAATGTATACTAAAATTCTTTTCATGTGCTTCAGACTTCTTGTACAGCATACCTCAGAAGAGAAAGTGGCCATTGTTCTATCTGAAGGTAGTCTTAAGAACACCAAAAACACTTTCACAGGTGCCTCTGATAGCAGCCTTAGCCTCTTCATTAAATAGTTACTGTTGATTGTATCATCCTGGTTTTGGCTGGGATAGAGTTAATTTTCCTCCTAGTAGCTGGTACAGTGCTGTGTTTTGGATTTAGGATGAGAATGATGTTGATAACACACCGATGTTTTAGTTGTTGCAGTCAGTGGGTGGTGAGCAATTGCATTGTGCATCATTTATTTTGTATATTCTTTTATCATTATTATTATTATTATTATTATTATTATTATTATTATTATTATTATTATTATTATTATTATTATTATTATTATTATTATTATTATTATTATTATTATTATTATTATTATTATTATTATTTTCCCTTCCTTTTCTGTCTTATTAAACTGTCTTTATCTCAACCCACGAATTTTACTTTTTTTCCCAATTCTCTCCCCCATCCCACTGTGTTTGGTTTTTGGTTTCAGTTGCATTCCCCTCTTTAGTTGGCTGATAAAGGCTTATTGTCAGGAAGCAACTCAGTGTCATTCCTGATGTGTTCCACCTACCAGATTCCCTGGCTCTGCTAGGCTCCATGCGCTTGCCAGTGTCCTTGCTATCTTTCTGCTGGATATCATTTAAAATATTGGACTTTTTTTTTTTTTTAACAGAGTATTCAAGGAGTTTTTTTGGACCATGGTATGCAGCTGTGGAGTAGAAGATAGTTGCTTGGTCATAAGTCCTGTTGTTCAGTCATCTATGGTTCAAGAGGACTTGACTTAATTAAATAGCATTAGTTTAGTACTTTATAAGGATGGAGAGATTATATTCATTTAATCTGCTCTGAAAAAAAACTAGACTCTATTTACCACTTTTTAACCTCCAGTTTCAAATAGCTTGTCACAGATTTTGAACACATTGCAGAGCTTTCATTTATGAGGTCCATTGCAGCAGCCTCTATTTTTTCTTCTGCTGTTTTAGCAGTATCATTTGAAAGACCTCACACATTACTTGAGCCCAGTGTGGAAGACATCACATTTTCATAATAAAAAAGTTTTGATCCATTTAAGTATTTCAGTTTAAGTAGATCTTAGAATGAAGAGCAGCAAAAATATATAAAATAAATAAAAGGTTTGCACGAGAAGGGCATGAAGAGGAGAATGAAAGTGTGCTGAGTCAAGATCCAGTATTTCACTTTCTGTCATTCTGCCTTCAAAGATCTTCATCATTGCTGTGTGGCTTTGCTGCCCTTTCTGAAGTCTATCCGCAGAACCCTCTACCATCTGCCACTAACCTTCCTTCCCTGAGGGCCAGATTCTCAACTGATGCAAACAAGTGCAACCCCAATGATTCCTTTACGTGCAACCTGATTTTGATTCAGACTTTGCCTCAGGGTTACTTTGTCTACTGTCATCACTCCTGTTGTCAGACCTGACACAGGCTGAGTTTCTCCCAGAGGCTTGGCAAGGAGTGACCTTGGCATCCTTGCAGAGTTCCATTAACTTCAAACCAGCTTGCCCTGTAGGACCTGGTTGTAGTCCTGGGACTTAAGCTGAAAGCTCTTCAAGAAAAATATTTAATCTCTTTACGTTCTGAAACTCCATCTACAGGTATTTCAAGGTGAAATGGAGGTTACAGTCACACAGCAGTGCTCATTGCTTAATTGTTTTACATTTCTGTAATGTTACCTTTTTTCATGGCTACCACTTCCAGAAAATATATATTATCCTAATCTTTGAAGAGTCTTCAAGACAGCGGTTGCAGAATTTTAACTCAATCTTCAAATGTATTCTTATCTTTCAAGCAATGTGTTTTCTCAGCAGAAATCCACCTTTTGATAACAGTTTATTGTAAACTAATGGACCCATGGTTACATCTATTTTTTAGCAAAATTATAGGTTTTCCTGCGAAATTTATATTAATGGATGCATCTACTAATATCTGTTTTTTTGACATTTTTTGCAAATACTACTCTCTATAAATAGCATCTTCAAATGTCTCTAAAGAGGAACTAAAATCTTTAAAATTTCTAAAATTCTCTCTGTTTCCTCACTCTTTCATCCCCTTCCTCTACCCTTAGACTTTCCCTTCCCCACCCTATCCTGTTTTAAATTCTCCAAGCTGTAGTAGGAAAAAAATCCCCTTCCATAGGTCTCCTATTTGTAGGTGTCTGACTCAGACTATGAAGGTTTTCCCTTCCCCCTAGAGGGGGGGAAAATGATACAACAGATGGTTCTCTCTCTTTTTTGACTCCTTATTTGGTGAGATCTGCATTTTCTTTTTGGAACTCCTTTCTGATGAGTTAGAAAAAAAAGCCTTAACTCTGCAGTATGTTTTACTTTCTGAAGTGGGTATTCTCTCACAACCCCAGCTGTAGCAGTCGTACCACTTTTCTCCTTACTCAGTTTTTAAAGGAGATAATTTTTTTTGTGAAGTCAGCTTGGCAGCAGTGCTTAATCACTTTTTCTTCATTTGCTGGCCATTTCTCATTACCTGTCTCTTACCACAGTATGGTGAAGGCACACACAGCACCATTTTTAGTCGACAGACAGCAGCACTAACAAAAATACATCAGTAGGCTGGAAAAATTCTAATACTAGCTTGCATTAACAAGCAAACAAGAGGCAAAGTAGTCACAGGAGTCATGAATACAGACAAAGCAAGTTGCACCATAAAAAAACTGGCAGTACAGAGTCATTACCTATAGTTCCCCAACCTCATAAACTAACAGGCATTTCCTTAGTTCCATTTGCAATAAGCCTGAGTATTTAGCAAGAATAGTCATTTTTATAGCTTTTTCCATGCTTCAAAAACCATTAATATTGTATCTGTGTGCTACCAGATAACTCAAAATACAAATTTGATCCAGACTGGGGGCAGAGAAGGGCAGGAAGGGGGGCTTGATGGCATTTCTTCAAATGAGCACTGATGGTCTCATACCACAAGACCTAAAGACGGATTTATGCTATGATCAAACTGGAGCCTAAATCCATTGACTAGTGAAGAGTTTGCAGGGATGCTCCCCATTCTAAATAAGCCCTAATCTCTTGAGAATAACATAAAGAATTAATTTTCTGTATTTTTGTCAGGGAAGAAATCTTGCAAATTTCTCATTGGGCTCACTGAGAGGGCTTTAAACTAGGTTCGAAGGGGGAAGGGGGTAAAACCAGGCTCACTAGAGATGAGCCTAGGGGTAGCATGCCAATGCTGGGGGCAAAATCGATAGCCCAATTGAAGTGCATCTACACCAATGCACACAGCATGGGCGGCAAACAGGAGGAGCTGGAA
>NW_008794860.1:386556-393470 GCF_000699145.1 Aptenodytes forsteri | reverse complement strand
GAGTGGTGAAACATTGGACCAGGCTGCCCAGGGAAGTGGTTGAGTCCCCATCCCTGGAGGTATTTAAAAGACGTGTAGAAGAGGCACTTAGGGACATGGTTTAGTGGGCATGGTGGTGTTGGGTTGATGGTTGGACTCGATGATCTTAGAGGTATTTTCCAACCTTAATGATTCTATGATTCTATGAAATTATCCTAGAAAGATTGCCTTCCAGGTGTTCTGAGAGATCATTCCTCACACAGACCATTTAGTATATTTTTGCCTTCAGTATGCTTTGCCTTGTTTCCTTTATGTTGAGCCCCAACAGATACTTGGAGATCAACTGAATATGCAATAAACACCTTCATCTTGTTTTATTTTTTCCATTTGATTTTGCTCAATGAAAAGACTATTGACAAGTCACCTTTTTTGCAGATAAATTTTTGTAAAGTTTTTAAAGCAATCTGCTTTCCAGCAAAAGAATAGTAAACCCATGAAAGACTTGCAGCAATATTTTCGCTAAGGCATAATTTTTCCTCTGCATTGTCAAAAAGAAAGGTTTCAAAGACAATGTTTTCTTAGACATACAAATTTTGGTGATCCTAGCCATAGAAAGATTTCTGCCTTCCGAGGCAGAGTCTCTGATCATTTCTGGAGAGACAGGGAGAAGTCAGAATGAAAATTCATAACAAAAATAAACATTTTGACACCATTCATTTTTCCAGAAAAGCAGGATTTTTTTTTCCCTCACTCTGAACTTGAACAAATGTGTTTTAACATCTCAGAAATTTTCACAAAATGGAGCTGTCATCTTCCAGTAATTTGTAACAGTAGCTTAAGGTAGTTTAAGCTCAATACCACAAACTGAGACCAAAAGAAGATCGTGCTGTTGCAAATTGTCATGGGAATGTTCAGTAGTGTCTTCAGAGAAAGTCTAAGGGGCACATTACTAGTGAAAGGTCTGCAAATGACAAACCAAGAGGAGTCTGTTAGGGAAAAAAACAACTGTAGTCAAAGATAATTTATTTGTAACCAGATTTCAGACTTCAAGGAAATGACTAAAAATTCTGTTCTAATTAGGATGTTTTAACATCTTTAATATTGTTTAAAAAAAAAACTTTATTGTTATCATATTCCAATATCTTAATGTGAAAACGAAAAAAAATCCTGGATCAATTATAACAAAAAGGGAAAAATCCCAACTCTTTTATTTTCTGCTAATTCATAAAATTTATAGCACAAATTGGGAAAGTCGCTCAGAGAAACAGTAAGCTGTTCCAGAGATGTGCTCTTGAGCTCTTATTGCTGTAAAAGTCTTCCTGTCCTTCAGTTTGGTCTGTAATATGTTTCAGGCACAAGAGATAGTCTTTCTTGCGGAGGTGATCTTCAGGGACTGCTTTTCAGCATGTTTTTGTTTTTCACCTAAGAATAACCAGACACTATGTATATTAACAGTAAAGGATCATCGACAGGACACTACATAGTTTTTGATATTACTCTGTGTGTGAGGTGCAGAAATTGCATATCTTACAAACTACCACAGAGTTTTTGGTAAAGTGAAGGTAGCTTCTTTCCTCAAGTATTAATTAATAAGGTTCCTGGGGTTTTCCATCAGAAAAATGGGTCGGTGTAATTTTTTTTTAAATTTATTTTAATAACTGTTTTAATTGGTGAAACATTGCTGTATATCCCACCCACCACACCTGTCTTCTTTTATTGCTCTTCTTTGTTCAGCTTTTCTACTTCTACTGCCTTTCACTTTGAAAACTTACTCTTCAGATTGTAGAGTAGTTTTTCTTACTTATCTGTTACGATACTTGCTTTAGATTGAGTGCTCGTCATTTCATTGAGGAAAGTTCTTACCTGGAACAACTACACATAAAAAGGGAACAGGGAATTTATCATTGAAACTTGGAATGTTTCCACCACCTTCAAAATGGGGATTTCAGCCAAGCCAGTATATCTATTTGTTGTCTAGCTTGCTATCTATGCTTTTTTTTTTTTTGAAAGTCTAGCTTGCTATCTATGCTTTTTTTTTTTTTTATGAAAGGTGCCTGAATGTGTTATTTATATTATCTTGCAAATTCTTTTTGCTTTATTTATTTTGGATTTTAAATTTTCATTTCAAGTACAAAGATGCACCACAGTACAGAAAAGTGCCTTGCTAAAGGCATGCAAAAGTTTATTGACAGCAGCCAATTCAGGATCACTATTCTTATCTTGATTCAGCAGCACATCTGTATTTTTATATATTTATACTATTATAAAATCCACTCAATATCTAATGTAACTTAGAGACAGACGAGTAGCTCCACCAAAATATTCCTCACAACTCTCAGCCTCTGTACAGACTTTTGTGGGGAATTGATTCGTGTCTTTGTTCTGATCAGTTTGCATGTTCTCACAATACAGAGGTCAGCAATCTGTAAGGTCAGAGGTTTCTGATAATACTGAGGAACTGCAGAGACCTGAGCACAAAAATAAAGAAAACAGTGTCTGAGATAGTGTTGTACAGGTACAAATATGTGGCAGTCATCCAATAACTCAGAAATTGTCTTTCTTCAGCTTCAGACTGCATGGTACACAGAAACAAATCAAGTACTTCTCAGTGAGAACTGGACACAAACGCTTGTAGTCCTTTACTAAAATTACCATGCTATAAGCCTTCCCCAAGTGCTTACATTTGCACTTCTACAATGTCCTCTCTGGAGAAAGTCAGTTTCAGTTCTTACTCTTAAGGGAGTTATTCTTGTCATATGAATGCTCAGGCTTTGCTAACTTTTGTACTGACTGTTGAAAGGCAATTGCAGGCAGTGCAAAACAAAGCTCTGATTAACATAGTTGTTATGACTTGAGCCAAGAATGCCTTCTGGGAACTTTCCTCTTTCATTTTTGTTCACTTTTGGACTATGTTCTTAGAAGAAACAATCACCATTTCCAGTGTGTGCAGATGATACCTATATTTAACACTTCTGTCAAGCTGCTATATTGAGATCACTACTCACTCTAATTGCTTACGTAAGACAAATTATTGGACATTAGCTCCAAGATAATAGGTCCTTTAAGCAGATTAAACCAATGCCATCTACTTTTACTAAATAAAAACTCTGTAAAGCAGTGTTCATTAACTAGCTCTAAAGCTCTGCTGCCTGATTTTTCCATGCACAACCACATCGGTAATATTCTTTATAAAAAATCTGAGGTTCAAAAGAAACTGATGAAAATTTTTAAAAAGCCAATTCTTTTGTAAGAAGTTTTCCTACGAAAATTCCATATTCCCTCCTTTGCAGAAATAGAAAGCCAAAATATTAGCCCTAGTCAGCAAGAAGGTTGTCAATCCAGTTCACCTGACATTTTCTTAATTTTGGATGTGTTAAGAAGACAATTTAGCAGAGTATCAAAGAACATTAATTTATTTCATGAGAATAGACCTGAAATATTACATAGAGATCTCAGTAGCAATATACTATTGGTGTCATGTAGAAACACTGGACTAACAAGGTTACATCTAATTAGACTGGGCCAGCAATGTGCTTCCAAAGTGAATTTCCTGCTCTTCTCTGGGTTCTGGTTCACATCACAGAGTGGTCTTGGAGATCATGAACTATATCCTCTTAGATGAAACTAAACTGGAAGAAGAGCTCCAGGAGGATGGCTAGTGTACTCCGTCAGCCAGTGGTCACTCAGTCCATGGGACCAAAGTAAAGTTAGCCTAAAGTAAAGGAAAAATTCTCCAGAACCTCACCACCAATTGTTTTCCTTACAGATGATCCACTCCAACTGGTCTGCCACTACTTGCTAACACAAGCCATACGCCCCCCAGCCATAAAGGACCTCCTGCAGTAGCAAATCCAGTCCCCTTCATGGGAGCCTTAAGGCACTTAATACATTGCTTCATATCTACACAGGGTACTTTTTAATACATGCCTCAATATTACAGAAACATTTTCCTTCATCATGCATGATGCCACAATTAAATTAATTAAGAAATTAATAAAAATGAAAAACAATCTTGAGCATGAATTTAAAAAAAAAAAATTAACTACTCAAGGTGACCATAAAGCCATAAGACTTCTGCATACCCTGTACATTACTCAGGTGAACACTATGTTTGTGCACAGCCAAAAGTGGATTTTGTGGTATACAATGGGTAGTTTTGTGAAAGGACATTTTTACAGTAGTCTCATTTTGATTCTTCACAAACATGCCAATTTCTTTTAGACAAATTATTGTCAATTTTTTAGGCTTGACCTGGTAAAATTTAATAATTATTGTAAGACATAAACGCAAAAAATAAGAAGGAAATATATACATATTTCTGTATATATATAACTGTATATACACTTGCCCACTGATGGCCCACAGTTGAAACATGTTGTTCCCCTCAGAAATAATTAATAAAATCACCCTCAATATTTTATACCCCAGGCAACTTTTATTTTCAACTTTTAAACTCCTTTTTCATTTCTACCTCTGAGGAAAAACTTGCCTGGTAGCTATGTAAGGTAAAACAGGAATGACAGCTTGAAACAAGAGAGGATTGCCACTTTTCATCAGAAGTCTGCTAAGTTCCCAGCTAGAAAATGTTAACAGCTAGAAAATTATCCTTGAAGAGGTGTTTCAGTTTCCTGCACCATGAACACAGATGCAAGATTTGTATTAGGATGCATTTATTGAGTTTGATTTTTTAATGTGTTTCATTTGTTTGAGTTTAAGTGATATCCACGGACTCAGTGTACATCTTAAGAAATCTTATTTGTCTCGTCTATCTTCTGAGTCATTTTTTAAGTGAGCTGCTCATGCCCCAAATATTTTTACAAAGGAGGAAAGTTTCTAGATGAAACCTCAAGTGAACTGTTCCCATTATGGCTCAGTAAATGCCTTCCCAGATTTTTTCCACACAGAAGAAACCTCATTCCCTCCTTTGGAGCCTGTTGCAGAGTCTGTTTGCAAATGTTTTTTTTCCTTTACCTACCATTCAAGAGCTTATTCTGCAGGTATAGGTTTTAAGCCAAGTAACTTTTCATTAACATTAATGAGAGATACATGGATAATTCTCCCGGACAACTACTTGAGAAATTTTCATGTTTTCGAGGGGATGTAGAGAAACCTTTGTGGCTTTACACTACCAAGAAGAAAATGCTGTAGGCATGCATGATACTGTGAGAGAAAAAAACCAACCAAACACAAAAACAAAACAAAACAAACAAAAACAAACAAAAAGTCAGATGGTAAGCAGCGTTTTGTCAGGAGGCAGATATAATTAGGTTCCTTGGAGGGCCACATGCCTGAGTAATTGTCTTAGTAAGGGGAATATTCTCTCTCACACATTCAGCATTTTCAGATTTCAAAATGACCTGCCTAACATGAAGTTTTGAGCCTATTAAACCAGACACAAACTTTTACGTTTCGAGATTGTACAAAGAAATACCATCTCTTGATTATTTGTACTTCTTGCAAAACTGACACCTTCATGTGATTCATGACTCAACAGAATCTGTTGTCCTCTTTGATAAAAATTAAAACGTTGTTCCACTAGATAAATTCTGATGATATTAACCATATGCAGCATGAACTTCCCCCACATCATCATCCTTAATCTCAGCAAAGGTAAAACCCAAAATACAGAGCTTGCTGTTTCATCACAGAAGATGAGGAATCTAGTAAATGCTAGAGGACTTCATGTAGTATACTGTTTGAGGAAGCACATTTAAAAAAAAAATAAAGCTTGATTTTTTTTTCTTAGTTTCGTTTGAATAATCAAGCTCTCAACTGGAGCACTTAAATGGAAGTCAAGGAACTTGGAGTGTGACGGAGGAAGCAGTAATCAGTTTGAAAAGATGTTGAATCTCTGATGAGCGTTGAGTATGTCAGATTAAGTTATGTCCTAGAAAGGGAGGTTCCCTGAACAACTGCTAGTCACTTTAAATTATTCTGCATTTCAAACAGGAAATCATCCAATTAGACTAACAGCTGCAGAGATTGGAATAAGCTTTGCATATTGGAAAATTAAAGAAAATGCAGCTGAGTACTATGTAAAGCAGCTAAGGTAAGTCATTTTCCCTCTCCTTTTCTCCAATAAAACTTAATTTCAAGGACTTTTAGGATACGGCAATGACTGCAACTTTGTTACATCAGATTAAAACAGGAAAAATCATTTACCATGAATTGTGCTGGATAATTTTAGCTGACACTTCATATGGGTGTTCTATTTGTCCTAAACTATCATTTTTTTCTTTTAAGGTGGGTGTAGAGTTCTGTATTTCTTTTCTCAGGTCAGTTCCAGTACCATCACTATTATTTCAAAAGGTTTAATGAAGGTGAGCACTATTATATTGCAAAGATTCTCTAGTTAAGAGTCATCTACATTTTAAACTTTCTTCTAGAAGACAGTCTGAGATTGTAAACTGTAAACTATATGTGAAAAAGAAAAAGATAGTTGAGGTCAGGAAAAGCAGTAACTCGGAAGAAGATGGAAATGAAATTTTATATAATTAAAAAAAACATCCTCAACAACAAACAGAGTTCTGGTGCCAGAGAAAATAGGATGATAAAAGAAAATTATATTGAAAATACAGCATACTATTTATACAGTGTCTTATTAAAACACCTTGAGCATTCTACTGTATCTGAGAAAAGAAATAAAACTAATATACTTCTACCTAGACACCCTCAATGTAGTTTAGTGATGTAAAGAGGTGGAAAGAGAAAAACCAGCCTGTATGTCAAAATTATATTTACCATTTAATATCTGGACAAATATTAAACATCAGTCTCTCAAAACAAAACAGATGGAGTGATGAAGTGTCAACCACAAATGAAATTATAAAGTTATTTCTATATTATTTTTGTGATGAAATGTATTTTAAGCCAAGAAAAATATTATAGAATCATAGAATCATTTAGGTTGGAAAAGACCTTTAAGATCAAGTCCA
>NW_008794860.1:370261-386297 GCF_000699145.1 Aptenodytes forsteri | reverse complement strand
AGGTCTCCCCTGAGCCTCCTTTTCTCCAGGCTAAACAACCCCAGTTCCCTCAGCCACTCCTCATAAGACTTGTTCTCCAGACCCCTCACCAGCTTCGTTGCCCTTCTCTGGACACGCTCCAGCACCTCAACGTCCTTCTTGTAGTGAGGGGCCCAAAACTGAACACAGTTCACACAGTAAAGCTATACATTTCCATAATGATTCTCTCAGACGTCTACAGATACCCTTCTAGTGCTTTTGGCAGTGCACATCCCATAACTGGCCTTCCAGAGACATGCTTCATTTCCGAAAAGGTTGTTCCTTAAAGAACCTCAGGTTAGATAAGGACTTTGATCTTTTTAACTCACCATGCACTAAATGTCAGCACACATTCTCAGGCTACATACACAATTCCTCCTATAGGCTTTGCTCCTAAGTGTTTTCCCTGGGGTCTCTGTCCCTTTAATACACACACACAACGTCTTGTAGCTTACCACAAGAGTTCACTGAAATCACAACTGAATCTCTAGCAGGCAGAGATACAGCCTTTAAGTGCTGTAATTCCTCTCAGCTTACTTTAAAGTGCTTCATTCCCCTGATGCCTTTTAAATGAGCCTCAAACCATAATTAGGAAAAAGTCTAATAATTTTTCTTAATATGTAGTTTCAAATTGCTTTCTTTAGAAGATCTTTAACTAGTGTTCAAGCTTTGAAAGTCTTGATAGGATCAAAGACAAATTCATCAGGAAGAATATATAGAGGAAAGTGATTAATTTATTGTACCAGTATATATTCACCTCACATCAAGATTTAGCCAGCTCTGGAAAGATTAGATCTGAATTGCCACTGAAAGAATTTTTCTTAGTAAAAATGTATAATTTCAGTAAGAAAGTGGAATTAAAGAAAATCCAGGAGACACTCTCTTGCTTGCTGATAGACAAAGGATTCAAAGATTAAGATGCCCCTAAGGAATGAATTTTCCAGGCCCTACAGATGTAATCAGTCAAAAAAAGATCTCTAAGCCAGAAATGTGTGCAAAAAGTATCATTTAACTTTAAAAATGGATTAAAGAGTATATTTAAATGGTTGATGGAATGAAGGTTGAAATATGTTCAAACGCAAGGTTCGGATAGAAAGCCTGTTGCTTTTAGGTTACACAGAAGATGGTTGTCCTTGGGAAAATTAAAATTTGCATTAAAATGTTAGGTTTAATACCCATTAATGTAGTAATTATCTAATGTTTTGGGACCAAAGGGTAACATAGCACTGCATTAACTCAGACTGACAGTTGCGTGGAAATCACTCTAACCGCTGCTGAAATGCAAAAGTACATGGAAAAAAACAGAATGTCTTTAACACTACAAAACACTATGTAATTATTGCGGTCATATGGTCCAGTCCAAAACACCAAAAAGAGCCATTGGCATACAGCTGTCAAAGTGCAACTGATCGGTACGCACCGCACTGAACAGGCATTTGAAGTCTTTTCAGCTTGTGCAGTAAGTCCAGCGTTGGCCTTGACGCTGACATACAAAACAGGCAGAGTCCAGAGCTGTCCAGCTGCTTGTGACAGAACTGCTCTCAAGCAGAAATGAAAAAAACGGGTTTCCAATCACACCCATGGAGCTGAATTTAGCCAGGAGACATGTAAACACCAGACTGTACTTAGCTACTACCTTGTTTTATGCCTGTGGTTGGTGTATCCTGCCAAAGGAAAATCCAGAGAAGGAGTTATGGAACAGCATTTTTAATCTCCTGTCAAAGTCTGTTTCTTGTATTGCTTAATAACAGTCACTTAATTTGACTGTAGCACATTTAATGTATGAGAGCTGGTGTAATCATGATACAAGGCCCATTGAAAATCACCTGTAAATTCTGCTCTTTTTTTAAAACTCCTCATGCTTGGATTTGAAGTGACTAGTTACCTGGAGGAGTCTTTTTCTTGTGGTCACTAAGTACTGATTTGATCCAGGAATGATAGTTTGTATGCTCAGTGTATCCTGGTGTGGTGGCTTTTTGTTGTATACTCAGAGATTTTAAACTATTTCATAGACTGTTTCATCTAAGGAACTGTTTTTAAATGGTTTCTTTTAAGCAAATGAAGAGTAACTGCAATCATCTAATCTCACACATACCAGGAGCCAAGGCTTCCACAGATGAGCTCCTGACTCAGCATTTAGTCATAGCATTTGAAAATAGTACACATTTTAGAAACACGTCCAGCCCATCTCCAAAATTGTTCGCTATGATGATTGTTGTGTTTCTTCAAAAACTGAACAGCTGGCTGGTATGAACTTTACTCTTGAAAAAATAAGATGTTAATGTAATGAATGTTACTCCCCACATAGCTTTGAGAAATAGGTCTTGCCAAACTAACTTCACTCTACTTTTATGAGAATATGAGTTTACCTGACAGATGCACAAGTGCTAATGCAATAGATTTCTGTAATGCATGACTTGATGCCACACACCTTAGGGTTAAGGAACTTGAGTGACACAAAAATAGTGCAGTACATACCAGATGGATTAAACACTGGTTAAACAGTAGATTTCAAAAAAGGATTATAAATAATAAATCTTGACCAATTAGGTGAAATTCTAGGGAGATCCTATGAGGAAAAAAAATATTTGGACTATAATTTAAAGCTTATGTCAGCTTTTGTTGAAAAAGCAAAATCTTTTGTCAGTTAAAAAAAAGTCTTTTTTACCATTCACAGATAGCATCAAAGAAGAGTGTTTTGCTATGAGGAAGTCAGACAGATATGGAAAAAGGTAGATTTTTCAAAAAACTGATTTACTTGTTGTGCATATATATATATATAAATTTACAAGTTTAAATATGGCCAAATGTTGGAATATCTCTCATAGCTGCAGACAGAAAACTTTCATAGGAAAGCAGCGACGCTGGAAAAGACTTAAAAATACTAGCGGATGATCTTCTGGATATGAGCGTCCACTCTGGTGCCACAGCCTAAAGGGTCAATGTGATTCCTGCATGTATTAATTCTGTTATTACTGGTGGCCAAGGGAATTACATTTCTCATATTGAAGAGCTTGGTGGAAAACTGAAGGATTCAGAGGAGTGCAACTAGGCTTATTAAAGGATTGAACAAAGCCTTAGAATGAAAAACCTGAGGAGCTCAACCGATCAGTTCAACAAGAAGAAAACGAATGGGTAATTAGATCACAATCTATAGGGAAGAGACACATAATAGTGGACTTTTCAGTCTAGCAGAAAGTGTTGGAAGAAACACTAAGTGTGAAAGTTGAAGATGGACAAATTTCGATTAAAGTTCAAGGATATTACTAGAGTGAATAGTTCAGTATTTTGACTGGAATATATGTACAGATGTTCATTCTCTGAAAATCATCGTAAATAATCCACAAGGTTTTAGGCAACTGTGTATTTTAAGGAACTGGTAAGTGTTCTTAAGTAGTTCCCAATAATTATTCACATTTTTCTCTTTAGTTTCTATTTACCAGCTAACTAAGCCCATAATTATCTGTATACTTGTGAAACTAGCTCCTGGCATGCACCTGAGAATGTGTGTTATTCGTTTCCACACAAGCATAATCAAATCATGATCACTTGCCGTAATCACCATTAATTTTTAGGCTTGAATTAGTTCTTCAGTACTTCTAAAAAAAAGAGGACTAACCTAGAATTTACTCACTTGGAATGTTATATTTTAAAGGTTAGAAAACTGTCACTAATAATTTAGAGAAATTATTTTGCTGTCAATATTGAAAGAAAGAAGAACTCCAGTATGTTTCTGTTTAAAGTCCCTATGTTTTTACTGTGGGGTTTTTTTGGGGTTTTTTTGTTTGGTTGGTTTGGGGCTTTTTTTATTTCAAATCATATTTTCTAGACATGCTTGCCCATTTATCTCATTCTCTCTGTTCTGCTTTGGCTTTCTTCAGCTGACATCAGAGAGCACCTCATCTTCTCTTTTATTAGTTAGAATACTACTCTCAAGCAAGATTGTTAACTTCCAACTTGTCCTGGATTCAGAAAAAAGGTAACAACACATTGACTCCCTTTTCCCCTCTTGTACATTTGACCCTTATTACATGGATTTAAACCTAGTCATTTTAACATTCCAACTAAGGAAATTTTCCCATCAGGTTTCAGAAATATCAGCTAAATTTTTGTGCATACATCAGCAATTCTAGCTTATTACCAATGATTCTGAAATTGGTGTATAAGCAAATAAGAATTTTTTCTCCAAGGCCTTATAGCTGAAGATATCATTTTACTGACATCTTAATTTTCTGCTTTATTAATAATCTTTATCTGCTTCTTTTTTCTGTATGTGAACATTAATAAAAACTATATGAGAACATTACTTTAGTAAGGTGGAACCAATGTAAATTATTCTTTACATTGATATTTGTTTGTATGTATTTGTCTATTTTATTCATTATTTTCCTATTTTAAATTGTCAGCATTTTGGAGAAATGAAAGCTTTTGAGTGTATTATACACTTAACTGTATTACAGTATTTCTTGGGAAAATAATATTTACATATTTACATTTTTTTCTTTTACTTCAGATACATTCAGAGAAAATTCTTGTCATTATTAAACTTTTTTGTTTGTTTCTTAAATAATTTGGAAAGAAAAAATATTTAATTTAATGTGAAATTATTTATAATTGTTTCTCACATTTTTAATCAAAACTGACAGATGCTGAAATTAAATGTTAAAATGAAAAGCTGAAAAACACTGTTTTAAAAGATCAAAATCAAAATGTGAGTTTTTCAAAACAATGTCTATTAAAAAGTCATTTCAAGTAATAGTGAAATTTCAGTGACCTCAACACTGCACTTTTTAGTGAATTAACTATTCATTTCATTATTCATCTTTGTTTCTTAAGCCTATCTGGATAGATTGCCCATTCCTCTTCCACGGAAAAGAAATTACTTACTCATTTTTCTTGGCTGATGTTGCAATACATCTTTCCCTAAAAAGATTGTAGGACTGGCAGGAACAAAAAAGGGAAAGATTTACTGTCTTGAAGCTATACATTAATGCTTGGGATGCATGAGAAGAAAAATTAATGTTTCCCTCTTCCCTGTGGGTCTTAAAATGGTTAGTATTAAACAAATTTGCTCATAATAGTAATAACTTTTTTTTTTCTCCTGTTATAAATTATTTCTGTTTTGAAGGGGAACACACAAGGCACAGAACCTTGCTGTTTGACAAGACATGATCTTACACAGAGCTTATTTTCACTGGGTCAACTCAGAGAAACTGGTGAAACTAGGAAACTATCCTGCAGAATTGTCTTTCCTTTTTTCCTCAACTTAGCAGCCACTTGTGTTCCTTTCCACATGGAACAATAATGTGAATTTAGTGGTTTTATTTCTCAGAAAATATTATGTCCACGGTATTTTCTATCCAGACATAGTCTGAAGACCATCATCAGTTCCCTGTCACTTGGTCACTTGGATTGCAATCCTTAAAGAAATTATTACTTGCTGGATATCAAGAATGCGACCGAGTATAAGCACACAACTGTTATAATTAATTTTGCATGTTTATTCAATAATAGGAAAGAGAATGGTCTTGTAGGATTAGAAGCACAGTCATTGCCTTTATCAGGGAGCAGCAAGGGCTGACTGTTCTATAAGAACAGGCGAGCCAGGAGCCAAAGGTGGTAAATGTGCTGCCAGAGCAGGGCCCTCTCCAATAACAGCACAATGCCACAGTGCTTGAGCAGCAAATAGCAGAGCAAGTTGGCAATGGTGACCAGAGTCAACCCTGGTCCAGCCTGCCAGGTGCATCCATAGTGACAAGGCAGGGCTGAGGTCAAGGCAGAAATTCAAGTCAGCAGGAATATGTAAAAAATAATTTATTCACTGGAAATTAGGTACTCACTGGCACCATGAGATACTTTTAGACTAATAAACCTGGAAGACACAAGAGACTACAACTACAGATCTGTGAAACATGAATGGTGCTAATTTTGAAGAAGTCCCACAGACTAATATGAAGGAATAGTTCTCTAACGGTCTAACATACATGATGGAATAGTTCTCTAACGGTCTAACATACATGATGGAATAGTTGATAAGTAGAAGAAAGTAGGGAAACTGGTCATAGAAAAAGGAAACATTGCACAGAGGGAAAGCATGATAAAAGACAAAAGTAACTGCAGAGACAAAAATCAGTAAGAATTATTCTTAGTCTCATACTCCTAATATTGTAATTAACATTAAAATTACCATTAAAATGTTAATTAACATTAAAATGAATATTGACGGGGAAAATCTAGCACTATATATATTTTATGATTATATTCTCTATAAGAAATCCCAATACAAAATTTCTGCAGAAATACAGAATAATGTGGAAGAGATTTCAATTTATTTTTTCTAACCAAGAATGAAAATATTTTTATGAAACTGCAAAAATATAACATCATGTCACATATTTTTTCTGCAAAACACTGTGATGCAAAACATAATACATTCAAAAAGTTGTTTGTTGGGATTATCCATATGAAATGCTTGAAATTGTTTACTTCTTAGCTGTTCTCATGTAGTGTAAATGTAAGAAGTTGCTTAGTTTCTCTTGCTTGGACAACTTGTTTTTGCACTGCCTATCTTATCAATCAACCTTTTCCAGGATGTTAACACCAAAAGAATGACAGTTGCAAGGAAAAAGAGATTGTTACCTGTGATTTCAGGTAAGCTCCCAAATCTAAGGATACTTTCCGCAAGTTATAGATACTATGTTCCAAACACAGGGCCACTGTAACTGTCATGAATTAAAGGGACTGTTTCATTAAAGTAGTCATAACATTATGGATGAGTTTCAGATGGGATTAATAAAATACATGAGACAAAGACATGTAAAAGTGGTGTCTACATATATCTGTCCATCCATGAGCTATGTGTCTAGTATCCTATTATAACTAGCAGAGATCTGATCATTAAAATCAATGAAATCTACAGAGAGAGATCTTCATATCATCCTAAAGTGAACATCTAGGGGTCCCAATTCAGTCACCCACACATAGTTATCTAGTACTATCTGTGGTTCTTCTGGGCATTTAAGACATCCAGATGAGGTTAACATATATGGTACAAACCTAGAGGAGCCATACTCTCCTGGAGTGGTAGCTGGACATCAGGTACTTAGGCTGTTTCCAATGGCCCTAGATGCCTATGCATGACAAGTGAATTACTCTCCTCATGCCTGGTTTGCCAAACCTCTCTGTGGGTTTCACTGAGTTTATAGACCTCCAGCAACTCTAATGGCAGCAGAGATGTCTACCTTCTATTGTGGTGGGTTGACCTTGGCTGGCTGCCGGGTGCCCACCAAGCTGCTCTATCACTCCCCCTCCTCAACAGGACAGGCGGAGAAAAATACAACCAAAAGCTCGTGGACTGAGATAAGGATAGGGAGATCACTCAGCAGTTACTGTCATGGGCAAAACAGACTTGAATTAGGAAAATTAATTTAATATATTGCCAATTAATCAGAGTAGGATAATGACGAAAAAGAACAAATTTAAAAACACCTTTCCCCCATCCTCCCTTCTTCCCAGGCTCAACTTCACTCCTGACTCTTCTACCTCTTACCCTGAGCAATGCAGGGGGATGGGCAATGGGAGTCACAGTCCACTCATAACGCTTTGTCTCTGCTGCTCCTTTCTCCTCACACTCTTCCCCTGCTCCAGTGTGGGATCCCTCCCATGGGAGACAGTGTTTCACAAACTTCTCCAACGTGGGTCCTTCCCATGAGCTACAGGGTGGATATGTGGTCCACCATGGACCTCCATGGGTCGCAGGGTGACAACATGCTTCACCATGGTCATCACCACCAGCTGCAAGAGAATCTCTGCTCCAGTGCCAGGAGCACCTCTTCCCCTACTTCTTCACTGACCTTGGTGTCTGCAGGGCTGTTTCTCTCACATATTCTCACTCCTCTCTCCCAGCTGCTGTTGTGCAGCACTTTCTACCCTTTCTTAAATATGTTATCCCAGAGGCGCTACCACCGTCGCTGATGGGCTCAGCTTTGGCCAGCAGGGAGTCTGTCTTGGAGCCAGATGACACTGGCTGTCTGACATGGGGGCAGCTTCTGGTGTCTTCTCACAGAATCCACCCCTGCAGCCCCCCCGCTACCAAAACCATGCCACGTAAACCAAATACTTCTATGCAGACACTTACAGGTGGATATCTAAATTTAGCTATTCTAATTTGCAGCTGAATCCTATATCAAGGACATAGTGTGTAATGCAAGTTTGTCTAAAGGATTTCTCAAATGTTATTGAAGGTAAAGTATAAAATTTCATCTACAAGACAAAAAGAAACTCATTTTGTATCTCACAATAAGACGTTAGTGAAAGATATAAGTTCCACAGGTCTATGTCTGTGAGAAGGGTTAACACTCAACAGACAGAAGCAAATCAAGCATATGGGAAGAATCACAGCTAGTGTAAGTCAATGCCCATTTACACTGTCTGACCATCTGGACCAAAGCCACTGACGTACAGCTCATCAGGAGTTCTGAGAGCACATGGATGTGTAAAAATTTGTCACACTAGCTAAAAGTTACGCACTAGCTTTTCACACCAAGCTACTTATTAGCTTACTCTTTCTGAGGCCTTCATTTCATTACCAATAAACAAGGCATTTGCCTTCCAAAAGCACACTTCAACTAACTCAATATGTATTCTGGTTATGAATGAGTAGCATGCATAGCATGCAGAAATATTTGTAAATATATCTTAGTGGTACTTGGGCAATATTGAATATAAATGATTCTTTACATAATTACAACATCCATGATTGTACACCCTCATTGCTGAAGAGAACTTTTTGGATTTTCTTAAAAACACATAATTCATTTTCTGTCGGCACTTAAAAGCTGGGTAGTAAAGCAGCGTATTGTCTGTACTATAGATGTTATGCAGTCAACGGTATGGGGAAAAAACACACTTCAGTTGATGAAAACAAACTTTAACTGTCATTTTCTACTTTGGGATGAGACAGTGGGAAACTTGTAAATTAAAAAGTGGTGAGACTTCTCCCTGACAAAATCACATGATTGAAAAACCTTTGCTTTACTCGTTTTACAAGTCTTCTAAAAAGCTAATGTTTTTGGGGGGTTTTGGGGGTTTTTTTGTTTTTTTTTTTAACAGGGAAAAAGGAACTGTTTAAAAAAACAAAGCTGAAATATTCAATTAATTGAAAATTAACTAAGATTTTTCACAGTTCTGTCACTCTTGTTTTTTGCACTCCTTTGCCTTTTCTTCTTTAGGTTATGTTTTGCGCATTAAAATGATGTCAACATACTGCAGTTCAACAATACAATTTATACTATCAACAGTCAAGGTCTCTTCAGATCTGGACCCCTTTGTACTCAACTGAATTTGCTCCAAAGAATTTAAAACCTACAAGGAAAAGATGTTATTTGTCTTTCACAGAGATGGGATACATTACTACAGAGATTAAGATCCAGAGAGAATGCTTTGACTCAGTAAATAGGTCGAGGGTAAAATGTAGGACCTTAAATCCAAGATACCAATTCATAAAATTTCTCTGCTTTGAATGAAGCTTTATGGCAATGATGTCTGCACTCTGTCCAGCTTCCTGCTCCGGAGCTTATGTTGTCTCCTCACTATGTTCTTCCTGTTATCAACCAATTAACAGTAGAAATATATAGCAGAAATATTACAAATGCATAGCGGGAAAAAGAAAAAAAAAAAAAAAAGCAGTATTGAGAGAACGATCGAGAAGCTGTATCTGCCCCCTCACAGACCAGCAACTCAACTACTGAACCATAGAACCTTCCTCCTAATTCCTCTTTTTCACATTCTGATTATGTACTCATGTCCTCACAATAGCACAGCTGCCACTGAGTGAATGGTGCTATCCCAGATGGTGTTCTATGGCCTGGTGTTACGATACTCTGTTGGTGTTTAGGAGGCACTGTTAGGAATTGAACTTAAAATCAAAGTATTCCTGCATTGCTTTTTCTGTTGTATTTAAAAAGATTATGTATTGACACTTATATCCTTAGAAGACCTTTACAAACTTGGGATCATGGCTAGACAGAGACATCTGAGCTTCACCTTAGGGCAGGATTCTTGAAAAACAAAATAGCCTTTCCACTGATTTTGTGTGTCTTGGGAAGCATATTTCAGTTGAAAGAATATAGACTTGCATACCTTTACTCAGTGTTGTGATTACATTACACCAGGAAGCCTCTTGATTTTACTAGATGTTTTCCAAAATCTACTGGGTGCTGTGCAAAAATTACTCTTAAAATATTAGGTTGAATCATAAAATGAGAAAAAATGTAATTATATTTTCCCCAAAGACTATAAATCTATTATTATAGCACACATTGCAAGAATGGACATTAACAAGGAATTCAGAAAATAATATTTTCTAGTAAGATCAGTTTCAATATCTTTTTCTCCTCCCATAGTAATTTTCTACTGTTTATTTACATTGTTCTTTTGAATTTTATTTGCACTTTTTATGCTTCTTTCTTGATCTTTGAATAGTAATTTTCTATGGTTTGGTACATACACAGCGTAATAATATTTCTTTAAAATTATTTACATAATAGCTTACATAATAAATATATAAATAAAGGGATGCAAAAATCAAAAGATGTTTCATTCTGTTGGTCTTAGCTGGGATTTAGCTTTTTTAGAAAAAATTGTTAGTTAGATTACAGATAAGCTTTATATAAATTTAAAAATCTCTAGAGTTTTTGCATGGCTTAATAAACTTCATTTTTCTTAACTTTCACATGCACAAGAATTATAACCTGTGAGATAGATTACAGAGGTTTTGCAGTAAATGTTATAGGGTGGTCATTTATAGTAACTAATAGTAGATGAACTGATCAAAATGAGCATTATTCAACAGATAATATTGTTGCTGCAAGCTGCAGTTCTGGTTGCCCTAATCTTTTCTTAAATTTTCAATAAAAACGAAAATGACCAGATAATTCAGAAATGCTTAAGTTTTTGGAACAGATCTTTTGGGGGTTAGATATCATCATCACTGCATGGAAACAAAAGGTGAAATATACAGTCTTGCCAGCAGAATGGTAGGTAATTGTTTTCACTTTGATGCTTTCGCTCAGGGACGACACTTGTCTACAACACCCGTGTGAGGGAATCTGAATCCAAAGGGCCCAAGTTGGTGGGTTATGAGCTGCTCTAGGATGAGTCATTTTCCATCTTTCCTGCTGATACTGCTTCCTCTTTTGCATTTTCATTGATCTAGCAAAGGAAAGAGTGGGTGTAACCCATTGTTGTTATGGCATTCATCTGAAAGTTCAGTCTTCTGCATCTAAAACATAGCTAGTTGAAAGCTAATTTAGTGACAACAGTGTTAACAGCAATTCTGTTTAAAGCATCAATAGCATCCAGTTGAAGGCCAATTGAAAACTGAAGGCAAATAGTATCCTGGCCTGTATCAGAAATAGTGTGGCCAGCAGGACTAGGGAAGCGATCGTGCCCCTGTACTCGGCACTGGTGAGGCTGCACCTCGACTACTGTGTTCAGTTTTGGGCCCCTCACTACAAGAAGGACGTTGAGGTGCTGGAGCGTGTCCAGAGAAGGGCAACAGAGCTCGTGAAGGTTCTAGAGCACAAATCTTATGAGGAGCAGCTGAGGGAACTGGGGTTGTTTAGCCTGGAGAAAAGGAGGCTCAGGGGGGGCCTTATTGCTCTCTACAGCTACCTGAAAGGAGGTTGTAGTGAGGTGGGGGTTGGTCTTTTTTCCCAAGTAACAAGCAATAGGACAAGAGGAAATGTCAAGTTGCACCAGGGGAGGTTTAGATTGGATATTAGGAAATATTTCTTCACCAAAAGCATTGTCAAGCATTGGACCAGGCTGCCCAGGGAAGTGGTAGAGTCCCCATCCCTGGAGGTATTTAAAAGATGTGTAGATGTGGTGCTTAGGGACATGGTTTAGTGGTGGACTTGGCAGGGTTAGGTTAATGGTTGGACTCGATGATTTTAAAGGTCTTTTCTGACCTAAATAATTCTATGATTCTATAATCAATGTTGTTGTTCCCAGTATATGGCTAAAATACTGGGATAGTATTCGGTGGATCCCTTGCATTATCTGAAGAGAAAAAGCTTTTATAGAGAAACAAAAATATTATTTATTAAAACATCATTGTCCTGTTGTACGAATAGTCTGATTTTCATAAATCTATTGGGAAGTTTGCGCTGCCTCTGGTATATTAATAATACATCAGTCAGAGCTGGTTAAAAGGATACCTCAGCCGGTCTAAAATGCATATAATTTCAGATAAAATCCTAAAAAATATAATTGGGCCCAGAACTTAATGAAAGCACAGAAACCCTGAAAAGAATGTGCATTTCTTTCCCCTTTCTCCTTTCCAAACTCACCATTAGTAAAAAGTATGTGTGCTGGGATAAAGTTTACCTTTTAAATAAAACTAAGTAATTAAGGTATGCAAAAAAAGTAAGATATGACAAACAATGATTTTTAATATTTTACGCCATATTTCTGCTAACAATTGCAAAACACTTTCAACAAAGACAAAAGGAACAACTTAATCCTAATATAGTTTTCAGTCTAATCTCATTAGAGTTTATAGAACACCCTACTAGACTTGCTTCTCAATGGCATATTTCTTTTGCTGATGTTCGCAGTGAATTTCCAGTTACCACTTGATGGTTCTCTTCAATTGTTAGGGTATTTTAATGTGTAACTCTGGCTTCATATTCCCTGTATGTAAAGCACAATGTAACAGTGGATACAAAATTCAATGCCAAACCACCATATATAAAATGCTTCAGATATCCCAGACTCCTAGAATACGAGGAAACTTTTTAATACAAAAATATGCTTAGTGTCATACATCTGTGCTGCATGTTTCCCATGTTTGTTTCAGGTAACGTGGAGTAACCTTAACTGTACTCCCTTAGCACCATGATCTTACCAAAACCAAATGTGTATCTAGTAACTGTTACATCTATTGGCCGTAAGAGAGAGGAACTAAGCATGACCAGTGGAAGGAAGCCATGAATGTTTTCCTGGAAAATAGCAACCAGAGTGACCAAAACAAGATAAAGAAGTAAATAACAGTACCTGGAGATTAGTAACCAAAAGTAAAGATTTGACTCTGTGTGTGTATGTGTGTGTGTGTGTGGTGTTATTATTTGTTGTTGTTGTTTTAGTGATAGTTTATTTTTATTTTTTACTAATTTCAGTTATTATTATTTTGTTAAATTTAGTTAGCAAAATAAGTATTATAAGTATTTGAATTAAGCAAGAGCTTGTCTGTTTCCCTGGCATAACCACATCCAAGCTAATCAATCAACTTTCACAGAATACTATAATGAAATTTGATGAGAGGTGTGTGGGCAGAAGGCATTGGATTTATCAAGAGCTGTGAATCAATCCCTGTGTTTGAGCACCAAGCTCCTGTGTGACAAATTGCTGGAGAAGAGATAACATAGGAAATCCTAAATCCATTTTAAATACTCTTTTGTAACCGTTATTTTAAACAGTATCTTTGATTATGTCTCTTAACCCGTCTTTCATCTTATTTATTGCAGTCAATCTCATAGTTAAATAATTTCTCTTAGTTTTACATTTACTTTAGAATTTTTTTTAATACCATTGCACATCAGACCTCATTATGCAAAAAAGATCCACAGCTGAGTGATACTGGTATGCTAAATAAATTTGTCATTGCTCTTCTATAAGAAATTAAATTTCTTAAATTTCTTGCTTTACAGTTGGGATGAAGAAAAATTATACAAAGAGTCTAACACGTGCACATTGTTTAAATCCATATGTAACCCAAGACATCAATCTTGAAAATGTTGGCTATTGCCATTACTGAAAATGCTAGAAAACTTGAGTCAGAAGGAAGAGGTGGAAAGCTTACACAGTCCATATAGGTGTGTTTCAGTAGGGCAGCAATTTGACCTGACCTTACTGTATGTTGACACAAAGCAAGAATAAAGAACTGTTTTCTGATTCATTCAGTTTTTTTAACCTCAAAACACTTGGAGAACTGTTGGCAAAAAAGTATGAAATTTTAACAAGAGTCGACATTGCTGTCGCAAGGCATGAGGAGATGACAGGTTAACATCCTTCTAAATGTACATTACCATATGCTTGAGTGGAGTTTTGTAGAGCTTTGTCTTCTTAGAGTCTTACGTTCAAATAATTCAGTTGGATGAAGTTATGCCTGTTTACATTATGTATCTGACTGACTCATAACTGGTGCTTATATTAGCTGATTGCAGAATGAGGAAATCATGGCTTAATTTCAAGTAAAAGTCAGAGAACATTCTTTGAGAACATGAATGCTAGTCTCTCTTAAAAATGCCTTCTATCTCATTTGGAGTTGAATGGTCATTTTATTACCAGGTGGCTTTAGCACTGTATCATTGATATAATGTAAATAAGGAATTGAAGTCTTGTGACAACAGAGTTTCTTAGGGGGAATTTCTGATTCTACTCCTTAACAATAAGTTTATAATTTTACATCTTAAATCTAGGTATTCCCCCTTATAAAGACTGGTACTGGTTGAAGGCACTAGAAAGCACTCATTCGAATGCCACACTGTTATTTCAGTCACTAAGACCTTTCCTTTTGTTATCAATTCTTCACAGACATTTCCGCGATTGCAACACTACACATAGCAGATGTCAAGCTCCTCTTTTCATTGAATTCAGTGCTGAAAAGCCAGCTGATCTCAACAGCATGAGATTAGGCATCATTTTTCCCAGACAAATGGAGGTATTTTGCATAGCTGAAAAGTCAGTCTCCTACTCTCATGTTTAAGAACCTTTTAATTACTATAGCAGTGCAAACAAACAAAGTTTTGTATGTTAAGGTCTGTCTATCCATATCTATACACTTATTTCTTTAAATTGGTGTGGCACTATTTCATTTCTTCCGGTTTCAAGATTTATTGCTTTGATTTAGTTGAAAGCTGTTCTTATTGCACTATGGTGAAACCTGAAAAGTATGTCTTTTCACATTGTGCTGTCTCATTTCAGGTTTGTCTCACATTGTTAGTTGAACTGATGCACCTCTGTGCACAAAAAACATCAGTTCATCAACTCTGTGTTATTACTAAAAGCAAATTTTTGTTCTGAGGGGCTAAACTGTAGGTGCTGTATGTGTTCACAAGCAAAGATTTAATTTCCCTATAGTCTTATTTAGTTGTATCTAACGGACTAAAAGTCGACTATCTAGGATTCTAGAAACTCAGAACACCACAAATGTCAATTATAGGTATTAAACATTACAGCTAAACATGATCAAAAATCTTTGTTCAAGCTTCCAAGTAACTGAAAATTAAAATACCTACAATTTATTGAAGATTCTGGTCAAAAATTGCTTTTATGAATCCAGCATTTAAAGCTTGAGTCACTAAAATTTTTACAGTTCACCTTGTTGGAGCCAGAATGCCTCCACTGTTATCCACGCGCATTGGAAGCTACTGTGTCCCTTCTTTCACCTGTCAAAATCTCAGAATTTTGAAACACGTACCATCTTTTTTAACTTTCTGCTGGTTTTTTAAGCACATGTTCCCATTTCATCTGTATTGTCATGTATCCAAAGATTTCTTTGACTTCCTACCTTTAGCACTAGTGGAGTTTGCAGTCCTGAGGTATATGGGCCAGGTGAAGAGTAAAGTCAGGACCCTGAATTTTAGGAAAGCAAAATCCCAGCTGTTCAAGGAGTTAGTCAATAGGACCCCTTGGGAAACTGCCCTCAGGGACAAGGGAGGAACAGAACTCTGGCAGATCTTTAAGGATGCTTTCCATAGGGCACAAGAGCTCTCAGTCCCCAGGTGTAAGAAATCAGGAAAGGAAGGCAAGAGACTGACATGGCTGAGTTGAGACCTGCTGGTCAAACTAAAGGGCAAGAAGGAAATTGTCGTAGTTTAATTTCAGTCGGCAACTAAGCACCACGCAGCCGCTCGCTCACTCCCCCCCACCCGGTGGGATGGGGGAGAGAATTGGAAGAGCACAAGTTAGAAAAACTCGTGGGTTGAGATAAAAACAGTTTAATAATTGAAATAAA
>NW_008794860.1:369264-369637 GCF_000699145.1 Aptenodytes forsteri | reverse complement strand
CCTTGGTGAAGCCATGCTGGCTGTCTTGAATCACCTCCCTGTCCTCCAAGTGCCTTAACATAGCTTCCAGGAGGATCTGTTCCATGATCTTCCCAGGCACAGAGGTGAGACTGACAGGTCGGTAGTTCCCAGGGTCCTCCTTTCTACCCTTTTAAAAGTGCGTGCAATGTTTCCCTTTTTCCAGTCACCAGGGACTTCACCTGACTGCCATGACTTTTCACTCATTCATCAATGACATAGACAGATCAAGTGCACCCTCAACAAATTCGCAGACAACACCAAGCTGAGTGGTGTGGTCAACACGCCAGAGGGATGGGATGCTATCCAGAGGGACCTGGACAAGCTCGAGAAGTGGGCCCCTGTGAACCTCATG
>NW_008794860.1:324885-368601 GCF_000699145.1 Aptenodytes forsteri | reverse complement strand
AAGAAAGACACGGACTTGTTGGAGTGGGTCCAGAAGAGGGTCACAAAAATGATCAGGGGGCTGAAACACCTCTCCTATGAGGAAAGGCTGAGAGAGTTGGGGTTGTTCAGCCTGGAGAAGAGAAGGCTTCGGGGAGACCTTACTGTGTCCTTCCAGTTCTTAAAGGGGACTTATAAGAAAGATGGGGACAGACATTTTTGTAGGCCCTGTAGTGACAGGACAAGGGTAATGGTTTTAAACTAAAGGGGGGTAGATTTAGACTAGATATAAGGAAGACTTTTTTTTATGCTGAGGGTGGTGAAGCACTGGAAGAGGTTGCCCAGAGAGGTGGTGGATGCCCCATCCCTGAAAACATTCCAGGTCAGGCTGGAGGGGGCTCTGAGCAACCTGATCTAGTTGAAGATGTCCCTGCTCATGGCAGGGGGGTTGGACTAGATGACCTTTAAAGGTCCCTTCCAACCCAAACTATTCTATGATTCTGTTATTCTATGATTTACTTGAAAACTTTAAAGTATTGGTGTTTTTTATTAATACTTAGAGACATAGTATATATTTCAAAATTTGTTATCCTCAGATATGACAGTGCTTCAAGACCCTATCAAATCTTTTGAAAAAAGACTTTATTGTAGTTCAAAGCATATTAGCTATTAAGTATAAATGCAGTGAACTGAAAAAAATAATAAACTGAACAAATATTTTCAATTAACTTAAAATATCATCATGGAAGGGCTTAGGAAAATCCCATCCTGCTGAAAAAGTGTGTTGAAATTAAATTCTTTCTGTATTTTTTTCCACCAGCATTATAATTCCTGTCTTGAAATGTCATTATCATTGATGCCAAGTTATTATATTTTGGGAGTTATGTTTCTACAGATATCTCTCCATTCAGTTCTAATGTTATGAGAATTCTTGTTACTGTCATAACTCATATCAGCATTAGGAAGGTTCAGTGAGCTCTATAGAAATCTATTATTGAAGTGTATTTGGCAGGTGAATAATCTGAAGTTTGGATCTTGATTGGCTGAATTGCATTTTGGTTCTCCATAAATAATGCAGATCTGAACTCAGCTGTGATCAGCATTCACTGTCTTACACATTTGTTATTTCGAATGACTCACCATGTCCAACTAAATGAAAATATAAGCAAGCAAACATAAGCTTTTCTTGCACTATTTTCTCTGTAAAATACTTTGTAGACGAAGATTCATTACCAGCTAACCACACACCAACAAAAACTGAAACCTGTTCATTGATTTTCATATGCTCCTTTACAAAAAAAGTAAAAAATGAACATCAGAATGATCAGAATGATTATGGTGATTATGATGAATAAGCAACAATGCTGTTGATTCCTGTAAACACATTTTCAGAGTTATTTGAATATTTCATACCTGCTCTTTGAACACAGAACTCTACTGCACAAAGATTGGTCTAAGGACACTTCAAATTCTTACTTCCCTGCAATATAGTAGGAAACACTTGAGGAATTCTATTGGAAACCATCTGGCAGCAAATAAGTAGGAAAAATTAAAAAGCCTATTTTCAGTCCTGAGTCCCCTTTTAGTGTCTGCTGTCTGTTCATGTTGTTGTTCACCCAGCTGCCAAGTGGAACAAAATGTGCTGCTGCTATTCTGAGGTTACAAACAGCATATTTAAGAGGACAGATAATTCAAGATTCTGCAGCTGAAGTTTTTTGAAAATTTTAAGACATATAACACTTTAACCTTGTAATAATCTCATACACTTTGGTCAAAAAAGTATTAAAAAAATTGTTATGAAATACTAAGTATTCCTGTTTCTGCACATAATTATGAAGAGTTAAAAGGAAAAGTAATTTGAATATTGAAAAGACAAGGTTTAATGAGGCAGTCCAAAAGACACGACCTAGATAACCCACTGTAGCTTTACTGAGGATTTAAAGGAATAAGAAGGTTTGTGACAGAATTAGCATCAGTTTGTTTTACAAGACATCAATCTTACCCTATGAGAAAATTTAGGGAAAGTGTGTGTTAGGGAAAGAGGTGTCTCAGAAGCAGCCAGTGTACATTGTTTTGGAATACGTCTGGAAATACGTAGTCATCTTTTAGATATTACATGCATTTGAGCTATACATCTATGCAAGAGCCAAACTTATCTTTTTCACCCTCCAGTTCTTTACTAATCATCCCAAGAAACACCAAACTTCAGGAAAACTCAGTCTTTCTCTTTACTTTGCAAAATTCTCCATGAGGAAAAGCAGATGAGTGTGGATCTTGCTGAACATTCCTGAGTTCTAAGTAAATGATTTAGTCAGGAGCTGATCCTTGATATCAGTACTATGTCTATGTTAGTAAACAGAGTGGGCTGGGACCACTCTGAAGGCAAGCGACACACCACAGCACCAGTCTACATGATTAAGCTCTCTCCTGTCCTCTAAGTAAGATGACCTTGTGCCTACTGCCCATCAGGAGCAGACCTTGGCCAGTGCCATCCAGAGTGGTGCCTTGGCTTTGTTTGTATAGTGCTAGGTGGCCTGAGCCAAAACCGTACCAACATCTTAATACAACAGTGTAGCTAATCACAGTGCTTGGTCTGATTTAGTTTTCAAACATAAGTATGGGCTGTGAATCCACCTGAATCCAAGACAATGTAGCCAGCATCCTGAAGAAATGGAAAAGCCCACAAAAGGGAAAAAAACAACCATACAACACGTGGCATGAAGCCTGCTCAGATCTGTAAGGCTGTCAGAACTAGCTAAACTGCTTCCAGACTCAAGTGTTATTCCTGTACGAGTCAAGTAAACAGAGCTAGGGAACATTCCCAGGTATTAGAACTTAAACATCCACCCTGTGAAATTGCTAGCATGGTCCCTGGCAGGCTTTTTTTGATCTACACCAGATTCTTCCACAGAATCACAGAACGATTCTCAGGCATAGCGCAGAGGCTAGCATGAGTAAGGGATCATTCTCAACAGGCGGGAGGTTAAGAGGGGTTTAACGCTGTGGGTACAAGGTGTTCTGTTCCTGTTGACCTCAACACTCAAGAGCAAACCTGCATACAACTAACTAGTTTAGATAGGACCAGGTTGTCCTTAGAAATAATCACTCATAGAATCTTAGAATAATTTAAACCATAAAGGACTTCTGTAGATCTCCTAATCCAACTTTGTTCAGAGTAGATCCAGTTGCATCAGGTTCCTCAGGAATTTGTTTAGTCAAGTCTTTCATATCTCCAGAGATGGAAGTATACCTATACTGTTAAATAAAAGAGGGCCAGTGGCTGAATTGGAATATTAGACCCTCATCACCCAGATGATTGAACTGTTAGCTTACACTCCGGGTTTGGATGATCTAGCTTTTTTGCTTCAGGACAAATGCCCTACTTACAAATGCCCACCTCACAAGCTAGGTGACACACTTGGCCATTGCAGTTATCAGTCCCCAGCTGTCTTTCTTTAGCAGCATAGACATAGTCAATATGGCCACATTTGCCCAGCATATTGCCCAACCTAGTCAGGTCTTCCAGACCTGAGCTACATAGAGCCCACTGCGGTGTCCCTGCATCTGTGGCATCACAAAACTGTAACCTTAGTAAATCACCAGTGAATTAGTAACAGAGCTGATTGTGTTTATTTATTCATTTCAGTTTAATATAATAAAGACATTATACAAGTCTTTAGGTGGTCTAATATTTAATTATACATTAAATATGACTAAATTGCACCTCATCAGCATTTAAATCAGTTCCCAAAGCAGGCAAACACCTACTCCCTCTGTGTATCTCCTAACCACATTCAGCTTTCTCCAGAGTACAAATGTAGCTGTTGCAGAGTGAACTCTGAAGGAAATGCTGCAGGCAACGTTCAGCCGGGTGCATACTTTTCCTTTACAAGGAGTGGGAAGCAGCTTGAGCATTGCTGCCACACACATCAGTGGCAGCCAGAGTGCCATAGTCTCTCAAGTGGATTGGTCCCAAGCCATATAAGGTTTTATAGGCCATAATTAGTACCTTAAATTTCAGTAGGTCATCTAATGCATCAGATTTCCACAGATGTGTAAGAATCTTCAAATCTTGAATAATTTTACTGTCTCTCATACAGAGGATATTGTGCAACCCTGTTATGAAATGACCAAAGTAGGGCTAATAGAGGAATGATTGGCCTCTGAAATTAAAAGTCAGGAGATAAAAACTATACAAAAGAAAAGGATTTTATGGAAATTAAACTTGTAAGGGATAGATGATATTTTAATGATATCTCAGGTTTGGCTGTGGTTGAGTTCTCTGCCATTTCACTTTGTCCTCTACACAATTCCAGTTTCGAAATGGAAGCATCAGCCTATGCGATAGTACATTTGCTTAAACATTAAACCACTTAGAGCCTTACATACTGTGTAAATTTGATATTTTAATTGTCTGATATTGTTTATAGCTGCTGCTGTCTTCAGCTACCTAATGAGAACTGGACTCTTCTCATATGTGTACGGTAAGAGGACAAGAGGCAGTAGACAAAAGTTGTAAAAGGGAAAATTTCAAGAAGATATTAGGATAAATTTTCTTACAATGAAAGTAGTCAAATGCTGGAACAACTTGCCCAGAGAAGCTGTGAATTTTCTTATAGATATTCAAAACTCAATTGAACATTCCCCTGAGGAACCTGGTCTCGTATGGCCCTGCTTTGGGAAGAGGGAAAGATCAAGTGGCCTTTAGAGGTCCATCCCAACCTAAATTAGTCTATGATTCTGTGATTTAATTTTTTTTAAATTTTATGTGATATGGTTTATTATTTATATGATATATGCAGAAATCAGTTATAAGTGGAAAATCACGATAAATCAGTAGAGGAATATTATGAACCAGCAAAAAATACATAATTGTTACTTGTAAAACTTTCCAATAAATTCACAATATGGTGGAGTCACAGCTAGCCATGGGCACAGGACTATGTTAGACTGACTGGATCATTTGGCAAGATGGGATCATAAATGATGTGAAAGGACATAAATCTAGAAGTAAACAATGTAAGTCTCACAGGTAAAGGAGGGTTGTGCTCTGGAATTCAGTGATTCTGAAAAAGACCTGTGATAGATACATATGTGGTAAATAATAAGGTAATAATGAAATGCCAGGAAAATGATTATCAGACATATAAGCAGTGAATTACCAAATGTGAGCAGAGCAACAGATGTCATTATTGATGAGATATCAATGGAATATGGAATACACTTTTCAAGTAGGACTTCAACAAATTGTAGAGAACTCCAAAAAGAATTATAAGAACAGTAAAACTGAAATTTTCAATCTGGGCAATACATTTTTGTAGGAAATTTGAAAAATAAAGCATTTTAATTATTTTCCTCCAAAAAATTATTTTAATCAGTTTTGCATCTGAAGATGATTCTGCCTTAAAGAACAACACGGTGGAAGGTTTTATGCTATGGTCTACCATACTGCAATTATCTGACTTCGTATAGTATAAAGCTATAGAAATTCCAGTCCTTATACACTTTTCTGCCAAGGAATAAGGGCTGATTGTATACATGAGAATCTACGAAATTGCAGCAAAGACTTTTCTTTCATTTAGATGACTCCATCGACTTCTTCTTGATCTTGTCTTACATCAGTGCTCTGTGCTTAGGCAAAGTTCCTTACATTCTAAAATATGCAATAAATTTGAGCAAAACAAAACAAAGCAAATATTTCTGTAAGGGAAGAGAATAATTTTGGTGCAACAATAATTTTTTCTCAGTTTATAGAGACCGCTAAAGTGATCACTTCTTATGCAGACACTCTGCTGCAGAATTTTTGAGTGAAACATCTTATAATGGGGGCAGTGCCCATGAGAACAATAATCAGGAGCAGCATGTTTCTGTAAACACCTTCAGCACTTAGCTTGCATTTGATTTTATCTTCACTGTAGGATGGCAGAGCTCCAATGGTTTCATTAGTCAGGACTTTGAGACCTGAGCCCATCTTTATTTTATTATCTCTGTTTTCTCCACCTTCACTCAGCATGTCATAAACACTTCATAACCACTCCTGGCTTGTGGCAATCCATGAGACGCACATGACTGTCTCTATTAACATCCATAAATCCAATATCTGCCTGAACTTGAATTCATTAAATTCACACTTGCAGCTAACCCTTGAACCTTGTACCAATCTTATTGATGTTTAAATAACATCGTGTGTCTTTACTTTTTCCCCTGGTGCTTGCAAAAAGTTTTCATTTCAGTCATTATGGCAGCTAAGGTGAAAGCAGGAATTCTGGAGAATCTAAAGGTACTAGACAATAGTCCATTCCCTAATAGATTCCAACACAATGTTTTTCTTAATTTTCAATAAATCATTGGAAATTCTCAACATTGCATAAATATGCTTTAATCTCAGTTATCATTATAAAACAAAAGCATATTTACTCAAATCGTTGTTGAGATATTCTGAAATACCCTTTTGAGGCAAAACAACCTAGGGTCAGGACATTTTGCTTGTTTTATTGCCAACCATCCCAAACCTCCCATAACTGATTTGGGTATTAAGTAAAAGAAGAACACAAAAAAATAGGCAAACACTTGCACACATATCTGTCCTCTCTCCTCCCTATCTCAACTTTCCTGGTTTTCGCCATGGGTTGCACTCTGAGGAGGTGATGGGCAGCACAGGAGTCTGAGCACGTGTGATGGTTTCTGTTGCCTGTACATAGCAGGTTTCTTGTTGCTCTGTTTGTAATGGTATTTGCTGCTTTATTTGTTTGTGTCCTTAACACAGTGTGAGTCACACACAGCTGCAGTCCCCTGGGGAGTGTTCTTACCCGTTTTGGCATGGAGTGACCCTCTAAAAGTGTGTCTCTGGTCACATGTGCTCCTCTGACTGAATAAAGTTTTGGCCCCCAATGGTTCAGTTTCCTCCACTGTTGTTCCATTTGCCTCAGGATGAGGCCGGCATCCACCAAGAAGCAGACAACCCACCTGCACACAATATCACTCTATCTTTGCCTGAAGGTGGTGGCTATGGGTTTTGAAACAAATGGATCTGGCAAACCAATATTTGGCAATTGCTAGTAGGAAATAGTGACCAGCAACTTCCAGACAAGCCATAGCCCTCCACAATCTTCCTCAGTGCTAGAGAGGCAGCAGGAATTACTGTAGAGTGAAAAATGTGACAGGCCACAGCTATTCAGGTGGCTTCAGTTCATTAGTCCTGTTTCCCATGAGGAAACTTATTTAATTACTTCACACTGAAGTTGCAAATTTCTGCTAATCTTTAACGATCTTCCAAACAACATATTGAGTTATTATAATATTGGAAAGCCTTTAGAAAAAATCTGAATATACTGTATTAAGTATTGAGTTATTTCTTCATTGTCTAAGCTGTGGATCCTTTAATTCTGCCATGGATATCTATGAAACCAGTCAATTCTGTTAATAATTTCATACCTACATTGCTGGCAGCCATGGTAGCTGTTAGCCAGATGCTGAGAGGTATCATCTAATCTAGGTAGAATATTTGTTTCTGCCAAAATCATATAAGTGATATATTTGTTAATTAAATTAAGTGAGACAAGTCCCTTGTCATGCATTTTCCATAAACAAAAATGTTCAGAATAACCTCTTTGACATGGAAGCCCAGAAAAACAACAAAATCTGTCCCAGTGTCCAGGGATGTTGCATTTTGTTAAGTTTAAGGCTGTGGACAACGTTATTTCCCAAATCTTGAGGAAGTTATGTTCTCAGGAAGAATAAATTTGAGAGAAAGCTGCTTCTTTATGTTGAGCAAGAAGAATATAGCATATGGAATAAATGGTTTAAAAGATATGTAAGGCAGGAATCTCATGTTCTCTAATACATCTGCCAGAAGCGCCGTAAGTGTCTCAACAAATCAAACCCAGTTCTGTACACGAAGAGAAAGCCACTGATCAGCATTTTGAACAAACTGGAAGGACATATATATTTCTCTCTAGAGAGGATAACTAAAAGCAGATTATGAGGACAAAGTCTTGGCTCTTGAAACCTGCTCTTTGGAAAGAGAATTTGGCTGAAATTTATTAGGGGTAAATCCAGTTATTAAATTGCACATGTACTCTTGCTATCTGTCTTCAGCTTTTCATCGTGATGATTGTTGCTGATGCTGCTCTTTGCTTAGGGTCTAATACATCAGTGTTATGCCTAGGGGGTGTTTTGCCAATGAGGGAAAGAGATGCCTTTTAATCATTGAAAGAGTTGCTTATCCTGCTTAGAAGAAGGTAAAACACAAAACCTAGCCTCCTCTGCATCCTCTCCAACTTTAACTATCCAAAACCCAATAGCATTTAGAGCTTATTTCTCATTTTAAGTGTGTTTTCTGAAAAATGTGTCCAAACAGTAATCCCAAATCCACAGTATTAACTGTGTCCATCTTGTATAAAAGACCACGTGGCCCATTAAGATTGCATCCCACAAGGAAAGTAGGAGGTCTGTGTTGCATGGTCCTATGCTTGCACACAACAGCAGGAAGTGAGACTCTTCAGATTCCTTCTGGGATGCATCTTCAAATATCCTTCCCTAATTGTATCATTTTCCACTACAGATATTCAAACATAAAATTTTCTTTCCACAAATATTCCCTGAAGTACTTTCAGACCTTTCTGTTCCGCTAGTAATCAACATTTCTGAAGAGTCTCTAGCACTGCAAAAAGAGTTGAAATAAGGTTGCTACTATATATTATTAACCTGCTTATGCATGGAATATGGACTATGGACTGGAATTAGAAGAGATCATATGGAATTGATCTCATGTGGAAGTAAGGTGTTCCATCTAAACAGGTCGTCTAGTTTCCAGTTCACTGAAATTCCTATTTCACCTGACTTTGAATATCTATAATGTAGTTATCTCAGCTGTGTAGAACACCATAACCTTCCAGTATAGTTATATGGAAAGAACAATTCATTCACTTTACTTGTGTCTCTACTTTAGTGTGTGATGAATCACACTGAGGAAATGCCCATTTATCCCCATTGACTATATAGAAAGCCCAGCTGAGATGTAGACATGTATATATAACAGCAGGATTTGCATTAGGCAAGATGAATCCAACTTCTAATCTCCCTCCAAATTCAGTGAAGAGAATTACCTGCATCCAGAAGGTGATTAATGTAGATACACACTTTTCCATAGTACAGTGTATTCTCTTAACTGCCTGTCTTTCTCCATTGCCTATAACAAGCATGTAGAAGTATAGATTAAATCATATGGTTAAAGTTAGATGAGATGAAAGCCACTTATGCAGTTATTTTCCAGTTCTGCTGGAACACATCTTCATCATATTCACGTGTGATGAAGTCTAATATATTGTCCATATGCCTCCATATCAGTTTGAAATCCTTGTCTTAAAGCACCTGCAGAAAGACAGTGAAGGAAATGTAATCTTTTTTCTAGATAGTGAGTAAATGGGTGTATTTACGTTAGCAACTGATGCAGTGTAAAGTGGGAAGGGCTAGAGTGTGACTTGATTGTATGTATATGGCATGTCTCCAAGTATAGACTCAAGGTAAATTTGCACAGAAGAATCCTCCCAGTGCACTGGATTATGACTTAGAGACACTTCTAAGTCATAGTAGATTTTGATGTGTGGAGACTCTATGCATGCCATCTTTTTCCTTTTTTATAAGGTTGAAGAGTGTCTACCACTGTAAAATCCACAAATCCTGAGAATAAGAGCAGTTTCTTTCTCTCCCTTCCATCACAACCAGTAAGAAAGACCATACAGGCCAATTTCAGTTCTTGTTGACAGCTGTGAAATCTTACTCAATGCTCAGAGGTGTAACTATGGAAATAATTTGGCTTGTAGGATCTTATTTTTTATTTTAAAACTTTTTTACACCTCCCTCTGAAATTGCCATCTCCTGGCTCCTGTTAGGTAGAGGATATGCAACTTTTCTAACCTATCATTTCATATCAGTGATAATGATGATTGATAAGAAAACAGCACAGCTTGTCTATTAGAACCAAATTGAATTTGCAAGGATGCTAGTGAGATTATATAGTTATGCATCCACATGTGTGCACAGACATACATATATGACTAAAATTAACATATCCAACTTAAATCAATGAAATTAAGGTTTCTGTGCAATTTAAATTAAAGCTCGGGATGGCATATATTTTATGCAGAAGAAAGCTTTGTTTCTCTTTTCTGCACCAGGCATGATAGACATGCTGGATACATTTATACAAGGAAATGAAAAAGGTTCATAGTACAAGCTAGACAATTGACTTGTGATCCTTCATACCTCTTCGTTAGCCTGTTCTCTCACACCCATTTGGTTCATGGAAGTTAGCTCTCTGCCAGATAATGCCCAATGGATAATACATGACAGACTCCATTCCCAAAGGGTAATTGGACACAGTTACTCTTTTTTGGAAGGGCAGAGGCAGCAGCTTTGTGAACACAAGTTCTGCCATTCAGCTGTCTCACAGCTACAGAGCTGACTCTGCCCTGTGTTACTTAGCCATATGGATGTATCCAGATGGATCCAGGCTGTGACACTTGCCAGCAGCAGCCAGAGGCAAGACAAGTGAATTTTGAAGTAGGACTAGTCTTTTCTACAAAGGTCTCTTCTACCGCAGGGCAGCAACCTCATTGTTATATTAGAATAGACTCACTAGCCCCATTTAGCTGTTTCTCTGCAGCTAGCAGTGAGAAGAGGGCAGAAGAGGCTGTAACTCAGTGGTTGTTTTCACCTGGGACCACTTACAGTTGAGGCTTTTAGTCATACATTTTCTTTTCCCAGAGGTAAAACATTTTCTCCATACTAGTATCTCAAAGACTTCAGCCATGATAGCATGCAGAAAATCAAAATATGAGTCACCAAACTCAGGATTTTTTGACAACAATATCTGCTTATAAAGTGCTTTAGGTTTCTGTTTACATTCCTTGGATGAATCTGCTGTCCTTGATCCACAGTAAGACTGGAGGTATGTAGGAGTGCAGTGGAACAGATTTAGGAACAAAAAAGTGATGAAGGGGTACTAGGAGACACTGATCCTAATGAACTGTTACTCTTAAAGAAATGCATAGAACTTAAATATGTACTTTTACTGAAAAAAAAGGGGGGTTAAGAAGGTGAAGATTAAAAAGCAACATTTTTAAACTGTTAAAATAACTACAGGATGTTGTCACCGAGACCTCATTTTCTGCAATGCCATAAGCCCTGTTGCTAAGTAATTAATAGAGCCAAAGAAAGAAAGAGAGAGAAAAAGAGAATCCTATTTCTAAATTCTCTTTAAGTAGCACTTATATGGATATTAGATGGCAACAGATCCAGTTATAACTGTTATTCTAATATAATGCAACACACTCACACTGAAGAGAGCACCATGAAACTGTTACATAATGAATTTGGGTCCAAATGGCTTTATCTTGCAAAGCACGTATCCACTTACCCTGGACTTTGGCTAATATTCACATTGTTCTGATGGAGAAAATTACTTCCTTGCTCCAGGGTGACATGGTATTTAGACTTGACCCCTAGTTAGGCCTGAGAACTCCTGAGTACCAGCTGTCCTGCTTAGGTCAGTAGAGCACCTCCTTTCAGCATCATAGTGGGATCCACCCCACTGCTTTGTTTAAAGTTACAGGACAATTCAGTGATGAACCCAAGGATGAAATTCAGCCACTCCTTTCTCATTAGGATACTTTCTGAACACTTTCTCCTAACAAGCTGCTTTAATTTGTAAGCGGAGACAAAATAGAAGCAAACACCTAGTCTTTGTGGCTGTCTGCATTCAGAGATCTAACAAAAAATTATCCTGACCGCAAAACTGACATTTAATATTTCAAAGGAATAAAATATACTCTTCAGTATACAAAAGATATTTCAATTTCAGCCTTGTTCAAGCCCTGCATTGAAAGGTACCCATCCATCCTATTGTAAAATTGAATACGCATTTATTATTTCTTTAGTGAAACTGTGGAATCTTTAATTTCATCAGGATTACTAGATTGCAGATATCTGACTACTTAATGACCTTGTATTTACCGAGAAAAAAAGTCTGCTGCTGAAATGACAGAGGTGTAATGGCATGAATTCATTGGGGATAACAGAGCTATGGAAGAGCTTACCATATAATGTATGACTCAGATTTGACTGCTTTTTGACATTCAACAGTAACATTGCTAAAATATCACTGAAATAAATATCAGCAGTTAATCACAAGTGATGTAATGTTATTAAGGGGGAAAAAATTACCCTTCTCTATATGTTTTGCTTCAATGCTGTGCAGGAAATAAGGAACAAAAAAGATGCCATTTAAATTGCACTGTTCTATCTCGTTCAAAAGAAATGGAGAAACATCAGCCAATGCTACAGCATAATGGTAAAAAAGAAGAGGAAGAATAGAACTGAATTTGTATTCAGAGTACCTTCCTCCTCCACCCTCCCACACACCCCCTTAAGTAGTTAAAACTAGTGGCAATATAAGAATCACTGATATTAATTTATGTTATATATCAAATATTTTTAAATTTTCTCTATTTTAGGACCAGGTGTCCTCCAAAATGTTGGCTGTGCTAAGCCACACATATTCCAAAAATATCTTTATATCCAACAAAGCCTGTACAAAACAAATGTGGAGAATCAGAGCAGTATGCTTTACTGATCACTCCTCGGTTTTCTTATGAGAAGAATAAAAGTTCTATGTTCATTTATGCTTGTATAGATCTTCCTCTTGAAGGACAAAGCATATTAAAAATTCATTGCCATAATGCTCCTTGTGTTCTAGGTAAACATCCTTAAACACCATGAGTGATAAGAAACAGAGATATTAAAAAAGATGTTCAGGGGCACCATGGAAGTCTGTTGGGTAATCCAGGGAGAGAATTCAGATCTTCCCACATTATAGTTTGTTTGAAAGACCATCCATTTATGTCCATTCCTACTGCCATACTCATCTGTTTTGCTCTTCCCTTCAGAAGAAGTTGAAAAAAGAGAGTAAAATCTAAGGCATGAACTTTACAGCCCTGTTGCCTAATCTGTAAATCATACTTCAGCAACTGGGCATGAATATCAACAGTTAAATAGGCCTGATCCAGAAGCAATCAGTCATAACTCCCATTAGTCCAAATAGAAATCTTACATAGAGAAATACATATGCTCTGAAAGTTTGGAAAGTTTGAAAATTCTGCTTATCTACTCCAGAAACTTTTAGAAACAGGAATGTGCTGACCCATTAAGTGTGGTTCAAGGGAAGATATCTAGCTACTGACTATAGCACTAGTCCAGGAAAGAAACCTGTCTAGTATTTCCAGTTGTAAAGACAGTCAGCTGTACAGACAACACTTTTAAATCCAGATATGTGCAAAAAGAAGGACATACTTATATTTTGTATGAAAAAAAGAGTGAATGAGCAAAGATAAGCTGTGAGAACCAAACAGGGGAATAAAGGAAACATGGTAGGTGTAAGCAATATTAATATGCAAAGTTCAGGTTTTATGCTTAATACTGAGAAAATAAACTAAACCTCAGTGAAGAATGGGACAGATGTTCAGGGAACATACGGTAGTGTTTTTTCAGTATGAAATCCACAAATTTGACCCTATCAGCAATTATCAAAGGTACCAATCCGGAAGCTGCAAGATGCAGAAACATTTTTCCCTTCTAACCCAAAAAGAAAATTTATTGAAGTGAGTCGCTGCAACCTGCTTCATCTGTGGGCAAATTTGATTTTTTAATGGAAACCACTTCAGATGGAAAAAAAAGGGGCTTGTAGACTGTGTAATATATGAGTAATATCCTGCAGAAGTAATCTGAAGTACTAAATATGTTTTCTCTATGTCATGCGGTGTGCTTTGATTTACAAATTCTTTTTGCCCCCTTTAGTAACATCTGTCCAGTGTAAGTAATTACAATAGGTTCTCTTATACCACTGGTGCAGAGACATTTGGTTAGCTCCACTGTTATTCTGTCTGTATGCCTTGAGCTTACTATCTTTCAACTTTTTAGATGTAACTTGTTGAAAACATACTTGAAATCAATGGTTTATTGTCTCAGAGAAAGTTTGCCAGTACTCATTTGAAAACATCTTTGAAAACATTATCAAGCATCACTTTTCTTGATACAGTGGGAAATATTTATAGGTGTCAATTCTGGCCCTGCCTGCCACCTGTTGATAAGCCAGATACCATATGTACCTTGTCACAATGCCAGTATTTGCCACAAGCAAACCGAAGCTCATCCTCCGGCTCCCACGGATTGTAATGTGAAGTGCAGAGCAGAGATAATAGTGAAAGGCATTGTACAAAGTGTTAAGGTCATGGAGTCTGAATAAATATTAGCTCAGGCCCACTGGAATTTCATTTAATGTTTCTCTAATCTCTTTCCTTTCTTTTGGGATTTCAGATGTTCACACACGTGAATTATGAAATGTCAACTGAAAATAGAGCTTACATTCTTACACATTACAGATACAGAATGACAAATGAACTAGAAATGTAAGTGAAGCATTAAAAGATATAAATTACCAGGTTTTATCAATTTATTGTAAGGCATCATACTTAATATTATAGCTCTGCTGATACTGAGAGATATCTTGAACAACTTTGCCTTCCTTTCCCAAGTCCCCTGGAGAACAGCCTTTTCAGCAGAAGGTCAGGAAGGAAAGTGCGGCCTTTAGCTTCCTGCTGGTTTTAAATAAAGTGAAAGTGGCATCTGCCCTAAATCTGAATTATGCTCCAAAAGATATTCTTAACAAAGTAAAGGGACAAGTCTAGCTTCTTTTTCCTTTAAGCTAAGAGAGGGATCTGGTGATTAAACGAAGTGTTGCAGGCTGAAGCTGGCAGACAGAAATAACAAATGAAAACTCAGAAGCCAATGAAGGTACAAGCATGACTTTGAAGTTGTGTTTTGTTCACTGAGGTTTGATTTAAGGAGCTTTTTCCTGCACTTTACCCTACATTTCTCATCATGGAAAAGTCTGGAACAAGGTGTAAAAAGATAAGAGAGAATATTGTGCTTGGGCATTTTAAGGCCAGGGCTGTGGCTGGACACATTCTCTCTCCCCACTAATCCATTCCCAGCCAAGGTGGTCGTTCTGCTTTCAACTGTCTGACCCATGAGAGGAAAAGCCTGGAAGATACGGATACAGACAGCTATGGAGAATTGATGCCAGCATCAGTAGCAGCACCATTTCCCCAAAGTTTCCTTCTGTCTTTGTTTTACAGCCCCACTGATGAGAAGCAGCAGAGGTGATTCTAGGACATCATGTTTTTATTATGGGCTCTCAAAGGCACAGACAGGCAAACATATAACATCATGAAACAAATGGATATTTATGGGGAATGAAAGCTAGCCCAGTGAAAAGTTCAGTGGATAAATCAGAGCACTATAATGACATGCTAGTTTCAGGGATGTGAGTTACTATAAGACACTGAGATTTATAGCAAAAAGAATCAAGTAACAGTATAATTCCTTAAAAATATAGTAGGGAACCCTTAACGATTTTACCTGTCCTGCAAAAATAAAAATGTTTTTAAAAGAAAGAGAAAAAAACTTTTTTTTTCCTCAGCTGGCTAAAGGAAATACTCAAAAAAATAGGAAAAGGCTCATCTGGGAAGAAAGTCAATGACCACATAACCTAATTTACTCCTGCGTGCCTGCTCATTTGGATAGTCCATTGAAAGCCATAAGGAGCACATACAAGCAAGAGTAGTTTCCGTCTGCCATTGCTTCTTTCTCACTGTTCTCTTAAAAAAGTCCTGCCTAGGGATGGAAAGTGCTGCGGCCATGGCCCTCAGACAAAATAAAATCCTTCCTCTTTCCAGGAAAAATAAGAACCCAAAGTAACCTCCTGCACATTGCAAGCCACCCTCTACAGGACAAATTTCCACCCAGTGTACTGCAGTGTGGGGCAGGTAGTGAGTGGTTCCAGAAGATATTCTACCAGCTTGCCAGCTTTTTTCAGGAGAAGACAGGGAGAGCCTGTCCATCAGATGGGAACCATTATGAATATATATGCAACTTGAAGGAAGGGTGGGAGTGATGAAGGAGACAAACCTCCTCCTGAGCACAAGACATTGAATTTGCAGTTTCTGCTGTACCTTTCAATTGCCAGTGCTGACATAGGTGATCCCTCCTTCCCTGGCTGCTTGAAGCTGTTCTTTTCCTCCTTAGTCTCCAGCTTATTCAGACCTTTCCACCATATATATCCAGCTGTCCACAGCAGAGGTAGAGTGGAGTCTTTATCATATCTCGCAAAGGATGGGCTCAAGAGCCTCCTCTTCTGGGCTGCTTCATATCTCAGACTTTCCAGTTTCTCCAAATCTATCCTCTTGGCAACGACAGAAACACTTCTCTCCACATATATCCCACAAGTCTTGGGTACACATAATCCGGATAGCATGATAGTCTTTACTTGCTCTCAAAGGAGACAGCTCTTAAATTTCCCCCAGCCGACCTTCCCTCCATTTGACCCTGGAGGCTGAGAGCAGATACTTGGCACACACACTAGTGCTGGGACCTGAAACACTCTTGCTCACTCTGTGTGAAGGAACTCTTATGCCCTAACCTAAATACATCACCTAAGGCAGAACCTAGTCCATAACATTATAGACATATAGTGCATCTCCAATGTGAGAAGTTCCACTGGAATTAATAAAAGGTAGGTTGGAAGCAAATTACAAAATCTGAACATTTTCAAAAGAACTAATGAACATACCATTGAGAAGAAAAGACTACGCTTTAAAAATTCCCAGGTATAGATCTTATTTAGTAGGAGTTTTCTGTTTACAGCTATGCAACTTGTTTCTGGAGGCTGGCAAAATAAAGTACTGTTTCACAGACTTCTGTCTCTCACATTGAGAGGACTAGAACCCAAACAGATATCTGCTGTGACAGGGAAAGCCATTTTTCTGTCTTAACCACAACTTTGTCTGCAGTTATATTCTCCCAAGTATACGCAAATTGAGGCAAAAGGCCTGCTCCAGAGTCCAAAAGGGGAAAATATTTAAAGGTGAGCTTTTGCATGCAATTTCACATAAAGCTTTATTTCTAGCAGGCAGTATTGTTAAAATGTAGATAGCTCTGACCAGAACCTGGCAGCCACTGTGTGCCAAAAGCCTTCTGTTTTGCAAATACGTGAAATTTCAGTTTTACACAGAAGATCATGGGTTATTTGGGGAAAAAGATTGAACTGGTAATAAGAAACTATTCACTTTATTTGCAAATCCATAAATATGTGATCTCTTCTCCCTTCCGACCATATTTCAAATGGCAAGATGGAATAACGGTATACCCTTTGGAACCTTTTTTTACTCAAGTACATGTAATCATTACTGTCAGCCCATCAAGCTCCAGGTGAAAATAAATTCTGTATAAACTCTTTGAAGTCACATTTGATTAGACCCTTTTCTGTATGGGTTTGACATGGTCTATTATTTCTTATCACTGCTTCTGTGGCGGACTTCCCCAGAATAACTTCTGTTCCATAACTGACAAAGGAAATCTGACTATACTACAGTGAATATAATGCTGAAAGTATCCTGCCAAATATGGTAAACGGACAATATATACACTTAATTAAGCAGAAGCTTTATTTTGAGTAACATCAAGCAAAAACATGTAACTTCTACCAGGTAGCGAAAGATAGGAAGAAACCTGTATCCTGAGTGGAGGTGGCAGAGAATCTATATGAAGATAAAGGAATGTGACAGTGGAAAGGAACATAACCACTAATAAATAAGGAGAAAAGCTTATAAATTTCACCAGCTGTATGGTGCAGACTGTAACTAAAAGAAAGAATTAATTATGAAAAATAAAACTAATTATAAAACCATGGCTGAAACTTGTAAATATTTACTTTAAGCATATCAATAATAACAAAGATTACAAAACACAGCTGGAACATTTATGTGCCTTTCCTGGCAGGAGTGTTTTTTGGAAAACGAATACTCTGACAGATTTTGCCTATTTCAGTGGCTTTCTTGCTATCTTCCCCTCTCCTCACAAAATACATAAATATAGAGAGGTAAAAGCCCTCCTATAATACGTGACTGAGGCAATCTTTTTGAGCAGGGAACATCTTTATATCTTCTCTTTTATATGGTAAAATGACAAAACAAGTGTATTTTTATTCCATTCACCTCCTTCAGTGGCCAGTTCTGAAATAAAATAAGCTGGGTTTTTCTATCAATAGAAAAGTCAAAGGCAGATTCTGCTGGCATGTGATCAAACACTGCTTCTCCTCATTGCCACACAGGGAGAAGTTGTTCATCAGAGATTTTAAAAGTTCTTCCTGTTTGTATTCATTTGCCAAAATTTCAATAAAATGTTATTTAAAATCTATAAAACAACTTCCAGTTGGTGTAGGGAATAATACAAGGAAAATGAAGATTCAGTGCTCTTCCCTGAGCCACATGCAGGAGCCAGGAGATGAATTTCAAGGTCTGAGTTACTCCAAAAGCTCCCACAAATTATGCACATTTCTTGCCCTTGGAGCTGCTTCAAGTTCACCAGTATTTCTACGTAACAGTGTAACAAACAGGACTGTGCCTCATTATTCTGCACTGGTAAGCCTCTGCATTTGATAGGCTCTTTCAAAAATTCAGCATTCACAACACCACCCTTGTATATGCTGGCCTCATCACACCACTGAGAGCTTACGAAAAGGACTGTCAACTGGACCAAGGAGGAATTCTGTAGTACCTTCCTCCTCTGGAAGGATTGCACATTCAGGCATGAATACATCCAGAAGATTTGAAAATAGATGGCCCAGCAGAGTTGCAAATGTGCCTGGAAGCGATGCCCCATGCTTATTATTGTTAGGCACTCTTGTCTTGGAAAACTCAAATTTCAGAAACCCCTTTGCAGAGAGTTCATGGCTGAGCCTGTATTAGTACATGACAGGTCTCCTCAGCGATGTTGAATAACTCATCACCAGCCAGAGAGCAATCAGTCTTTCAACCACAAGGATCTGACCGATGAGCCTGGAAGAACAGCAATGAGGTTTTATTTCAACTTGTCAATAAACCATTCCACTATTCATAAGCCAAACCTTTCTGAGACAATTTATGGGACTGGGAAACAAAAGGAAGATTGGCTATGAAGAGCAGCAAGGGCCAGCTGCTCCCAAAGGGACAGGGAGCCGGGAGCCAAGCACAATACCATGTTCGGCAGGGCAGGGGCTAGGGAGTGGCAGTTGGGGTCGGCCTGGAGCCCAGATCATCAGCTAAGTCCACAGTGGTCTTGCAGGTCTGAGGGCAAGCCATGAAGTCAAGCCAGAAGGTCAGGATCAGGATCAGGTTGGGTGATAGTAACGAGGGTCAGACACAGCTCAACAGTAACCAGGCAAATCCATGGTGACAAGACATGTCCGAGCTGAAGCTGAGTAGTCAATCTGTGGATCAGGGTCAGGGTCTGCATCAGCAGGTACATGGCCAGGAACAGGCATGGCTGTGAGGCAACCCAAACTTCATCTCAGGCAGGGGACAAGGGCTAGAGTCTCAGCTTAAAAGCCACTCCTGTGGGAAGGAGGATCAGCCCACACTAAGGCTTCTAGCTTTCTTCACACAATTTCACATCCAAAGCCACCTTCTGCGCTTTCTCTAGTTGTCCTTGAGCTCAAGCAGCCAAATGCCAGGGGGGTAGATGCACTCAGGGCTCTGAAGAAGAAACTGACTGTCTCTGGAGCAGAAGCAACAAGTTGCAGGACACCTTTCCATGCATGGGTCTACATATGAACGTGCCATCTATTGCTGTCTCCCCAGAGATACAGGTTCCTGCTCTCGCTGCTCCCACCACTCTCCCTTGAAGACAAGATGTGTTCAGTAGCACTTATTTTAAGCAATAATTTTCTCACTCTCTTCTGGGCTCTCTAACTGCCTGTCCAGAAGAAGTTTCACTTCCTCAAACTTCTTTCCCACCTCAGCAACAGCATAGAGCTACCGAGAGCTGAGCTTAGATTCTGCCATTTCCCTCCATGCATGGAAAGTCATCTGCCAGTAAAGCACTGGGTAGCAAGAGGGGAATTCACTGAGCAAGCCTAGCCTCTCAGAGAGCTTGGGCTGGTCTCAAGGCATGTGGCAAGTTAGGCATGGTGGAAACCTTATACTTGTATTGAGGATCTCACTACTGCAAGCCAGGGTTTGGGAAAACTATCCTCCGCGCAATCTACTCAGTCCACAGCATAATTCGGAACAGGCTGTTGTGCGCATCCGGGTGTTTATTTATACCTAAAGAGTAGCACTGACGCAGCAGACCTATCTATTAGTCCTTAAGGTTCAGAGGTAGACAAGAGTGATGTTTGAAAATGCTAAAAGACACATGGCCCTTGCAGAGCTGGTCTTCCAGGGTTGGCACCTTTTGCTGCAACAGCTTCACTGGCATTCTGACACCTGAAAGCTTAAAATATCCGGCACAGCATTTTATACTGGATAGAAAACACATTGGCCAGGGACCATAAGCAGGAAAAGCAAATCCATGACTACAATCTAGACCCACGCTTTCTTCATCCATGGTCTAAGGCCTCTTCTTTCTCATATCTAGCTTTTAAAGAACAGACAGTTTGTGTGCAGAAGTCATTGTTTCTAATCCCAGGACATCTTGGGGGGAGAGCTTTTTTTGTACAGTCTTACTCCCCAGGGTACTCCTCTACTCTTCACAGCTTCTATTGTGAGTATTCTAAGAGAGTCTTATAAAAGTTTCAAAGTTCATCATTGGCTAAGAGAAAAGTCTGGTGGACATGTAGTTACTACGCCTGTAGTTAACATGCACAGAGAACTCAAAGCTGTCAGAAATGAAAGACTTGCTTTTGCCCTGTTTTCTCCATAGAGTTCTCTCTGACTGATGGCACCCTGAAGTGTGAATTGATGTACCTATCTTGGTATGTCAAGAAAAGGGGCAGGCATGAAAATCTGGGAGGTGGAAAACCTCTCAGCTCTTGCAGAAAGGGCACGAGAACTGTGTCAGGTGCCTGATGGATGGTGTTTACCTGAGGATGCCAAAATATGTCTTCACGTGCTACTAGGTATGATACAAAGGTTAAAAGGAGATCTCAACATTGGAATCAGCAGTGTAAGTTTCTAACAGGAGAGTCACAGGAATGAGAGATGGCTTGACTCCTGAGAACATATGAAAATTCCTTCTCCAAGTGGTAGAGGAGCCAAACAGGAGAGGTGCTATGCTGAACCTTGTTTTCACCAACAAGGAGGGGTTGGTGGGCAGTGCTGAGAGTCAGCCGGGGTCTCAGCTCTGACAAATTTGCATCTCTTTGAATGTGACGCTTGAAAAAAGCCGGAGCTGCTAGATTAAATTTTTTTTTTTCCATCGAGAAAATGAGAAAAGCCTCTATCTCTCCGCCGAGTCTACTGGGAAGATCTTTATTCTGATTCTTGTTAGAATTGTTTATCACCCTGACAGACCAGACTCGGACGAGATAAAGGCGCTGCTCCATCACGGGGCCTGACAGTGGTAGGACATGCAGAGAAATGAAAGGAGCAGGGGAAAATATTATTAATAGATGCCGACTTGATTTGCCTCTATGGCACGTCAAGGAAGGAAGGGAGGGGGGAGCCACGGCTTGATTGCAAGCCTATGAAGTTCTGTCCAAAAAAGAAGCTATTTTTCATTAAGTGATAGAAGGGCTTTTTTCATGTTCTTTCCTGAGGAGCTGATAACTTATGCAGTTTATTCTAACCCTGCTGATTTCTGTCAGGGAAAGAAAACTCCTGAAAGATGGCTCCGGCTTGTCCTTTTCAGAGAAGGAGGCTGTCTTGTCAAAAATGGTAGCAAAGCATTAAAGCCCTGGCCTTGACTCCTGCAAGGTCCCTTGGATCTGACTGGGTGTGCATGTGTCGGTGGGCATGGGGGGGTCCGGGGAGAAAGGCGTTATTATGTACCCAATATGGCCCTCCGAGGGAAAAAAAATCAAAATATATATGCAGAGTGCTTGCACATATGAACGTCCACACATGCACCACATACACGGGGGCTTTGTGTAGTTGAGCATACATGCAGAAAAATTTGTTCTGCCGCCTAATTACTCTGCAGTTAGTAAAGATTTGTCCGATATGAGCATGTGCTGAATTTGAGAACAGGAGGCTGGGTGTAAACTTAGAGCAGCCTCATTCAAAATGAATGTTAAAAAATAACCAGCTCCCTGTTACCTCCTGTATGTCAGGTCTCACACAGAAACATGACCGGCAATATCAGCTCAGGGGCTCCTGCAGTGATGCTGACTCTGCTGTGACTCTCTCGTGTTCTGGGGCAATAATGATCTACATGATCATTATTTCTCTTAGCCTAGATTTTTTTGGATGGGGAAAGTAGGAGTGAGAAATACTATTTGTGTGCATCACAGCCATGTTACGTTATTCTTGGATCCTTCACATTTGCATCTCTGACCACTTGGGGCGTTCGCTGCAATTGCAGTGTTGCATGAACACAGTTCCTTGCTTGTAATTACCTTGTTCTTCTCCAGAAAGGATTGTGTTTTATCACTATCCTAACTGAATTTTGAATTCTGTACAAATTAACTACTGGAGAAATGCTTGCCTCAGGGCAATAGAGTAGGTCTGTTTCTGTGAACCTGCTCTTCAAGATCACTTCTTGCTGGATCCATCCTACAACGTGTTGAGCATCTCTTGATAAGCTATGAATGCTGCTGATCTCTCTCTGCTTTCAGTAGGATGGGAGTGCTTAGCAGCTCAAGGGAATTACTCAGAACTTTGCTGGTGGAAGGAAAGTGACTTTTTTTCTGGAAAGCTCATGGACAGTCTGAGTGCTAGGCAGTCCACTTCCTCTTCCTTCTTCAGATTTTTCCTAAAGAGTTGTTCTTTATAGTAAGATCAATAAATGCTTATAAAATCTCAGATCTTTTCCATTCAGATGGCAATAAAAGAGGAATTACTGACGTTGTGTGTAAAAAGTGAAAAAATTTAACTGCCACTAGGTACCATGTCCCCACAGTGATGTGTCCATAGAATTTTAATCTTCATCTTTTGTTCCCACTGCTGTTTGTTTCCCTTGTTTCCTGTATCATATCGAGAGCTAAAGGGAAAGTTTTGCATTCTTTTTTTCAAAGTGCTTAAGAAAGACCTGTGATATCTACCTAGCTAACTTTCTGCCACGTCTCTCCCATACAATCAGTGGCACAGTCAAGTTTGGAACAGATTCATTTTCAAATTCAGGTGTAGATGATAAAGGGCGGCTGTTTGGGGGAAATCCTGAAAACACCTAACTTAGGAACTATGCAGATGCTTAGGCTAAACCATTGCCCAGTTTGGAGTTAGGAAATATTTTTACCACCTACTATTTGGGTGATCTTCCTAACCTCTCCTGAATGCTTCCCTTGATACACTGCAGCTTTTCTATTAAAGATCCTAAGCCTGTCATAAAACATCAGGCAGCCTGATGTGCCTGGTGTTGTAGGAGGATTATAGACTGCTGTGCGCTAAACGTATGTGGCATAGTTATCTGTATGCTAACTACACGAGACCGGGTTTGATAACCCGGTTATCCATCTGTCTACTCCTTGCTACATTGCATAAGAATCTTCATGCAAATCAATTGATTCAAAATTAAGGACATTTTAGTCTACTTCTGAATGGTAGTCTAGTTATTGTGGAATAATAGCAATAATTAAATGTAAGGGTGCTGAAGAGCTTGACCAGAAGCATGGAGGGAGAGCACAGCCTTTGCTCAAGATCTCATGGTAAGTAGAGGGTATCTGCGGGCTGGGAAGGAGGAAGCAGCTCTTGTAGGTTAATGTTCTGACATGCAAAGAAAGACACTGAAAACGTTCAACTTGTGTCCTTTCTACATTTTCTATGTTTATTTACTGGACAGATGTCTGTGAATTCCCAAGAACATTGTGCATGGGTGATTTGTTCTGACTTCAGGGGTTACACAAATATTTTGATAAATTCTACGTTGGCTCTGTATGAAGAGTCTTCTGGTAAAACATAATGACCAATTACAATAGATAGCTATTGGTAGTGAAATGCTAGAAGGCCATGAAAATGATCAGGGGGATGGAACACCTCTCCTGTGAAGAAAGGCTGAGAGAGTTGGGGTTGTTCAGCCTAGAGAAGAGAAGGCTTTGGGGAGACCTGATTGCAGCCCATCAGTACTTCAAGGGGGCTTATAAGAAAGATGGGGGAAAACTTTTTAGCAGGGCTTGTTGCTACAGGACAAGGGGGAATGGCTTTAAACTAAAGGGGGGTAGATTTAGACTAGATAGAAGGAAGACATTTTTTGCACTGAGGGTGGTGAAACACTGGCACAGGTTTCCCAGAGAGGTGGTGGATGCCCCATCCCTGGAAGCATTCCAGGTCAGGTTGGAGGGGGCTCTGAGCGACCTGATCTAGTTGAAGATGTCCCTGCCCATGGCAGGGGGGTTGGACTAGATGACCTTTAGAGGTCCCTTCCAACCCAAACTATTCTATGAATCTATGATTCTATGAAATTACAGAACAGATATAGTCCACAGTCCTGGTGACTTTGGTTGCTCACCATGTTCCCAACCTGCATTCTTGGCCAACTTTTCTTCCAATGAAAATCATAGCGTAGGGAGATCAAATGTGAGAATGGGATGGTGTGGCAACATTCAGGTCTCATTCCAGGAGTCAGAACATACTTCTCATACTTCTCATACTTCTCATACTTCTTTCCAGCCAGTGGGCTGGAAAGATCTCCTCATTTTACCTTCTCTTATCCTGTCTGTTCTTCCAGCTAATCATCATAAAGTCTAATCAGTAAGATCAATATCAACAATGAGGGATTATGTAGGACAGTGTACAGGTTCATGTGATTGTGGTGCAGACACCTTTAGCACAGCATATTTGCTAGAAAGGCCTATTTAGATTTACAGCAGGGGCTTATGGAATAGGCACCATTAGTGGGTGTCCCAGAGTGTGGGCAGCCTGGACACATTGATGCCATACGGATAGTGTGCAGCTGTGGTGAAGGTGGGATCTGACCTTGAAATAGCCCTGAGACTTTTAAATATATGAGTGGCTTTGTGGTTCAAAGTCAGTGAAACTTTGTCAATTGACTTCAGAAGAAAGAGGGTTTCATCCTGTCATCCCAGGGTTTGAGCCTTTCCACTTGAATGTTGAGTATTTTTCGCTTGAAAGTTCAGTCACCATTTCCAATGGGAAATGTCCAGAGCTGGGAAGTAAATCCCCACCTATCACTCTCAGTAATTACCTTCTTGTCAGAGAAGTGTTTTTAAATCCTGTTTCAACACTTAGATGCTGAGCATCCACCTTTAGGCTTAGGCTTAAACTTTCTAACCTTTTTCAGGGGGTCATAAGGCTGAAAAACTCAGAAATATCTGTCAAGAGTGACATCCTACTTTTGATAAATGAGGGCTTCTCTGGATATTTCACAACTTGCCTATGCCAATGGTAAGTTGATGAGGTGATGCTAAACTATATACCTAAGAATATTGTCTACTGTGAACATTTCTTCACAGTAACACAAGTGCATGTAGTACACAAGTCCAATGCTGTAAAATGTATTCAGATGGGCATATCTTAGCTAATATAGCAGTTTGTAACATGATTATAAAAAGCTATGTACAGAACTATATAGCTACATAAGTCAGGTTTTCTATTCTATGGTTCTATACCATCATTTCCAATAAATACACATTCAGCCAGGAGTTAGAGATATTTTAGAGATATGACTCTATGCTTTACAGCTAATTTATCAATTTGTTTCTGTGTTAGATCAAGCTAGACTTTTATTCTCTACAGCCATGAGTCAGTTTTCTATAAACTTTCATAGCAGTGCACACATTATACCAGCTGTCATATATTTAGGGCTTTGCATCTGTAGCTCTTAATAAAATGATTAGCTCCATTGGCTGATATTTTTGAGCGGGGGTGGCAAGGGGAAAGTTAGATATTAAAAATAAAAGCAAACAAACAAACAAGAAAAGAAGCCAGTTTCCTTTTTTTTTTTTTTACTAGTCGTGATAAAAAGAATGGGAGAACATGAACATCATCTCTATAATTTTGTTCACATTTCAATGTTATGAAGACTTCCTCAAAAACAGAGAAAGACAGCAAAATTAGTCAGTAAGTTATGAGTGGAAATATTTTCTAGTTACTCTGCAACTACTGTTAATGGAATGATGTTTATGAAATTGCAAGGGAAGATTCCTGCCATATATTCCATACATTCATTAACTCTGATGCGATCAACAGATTTCTAGGGCTAGGTATGATCACTGTTTAGTCAAATTCCTGACTAAAACCCCTTTTGCCAGCAAAACAGCGCCACAGAATTTTGCCTTTGAGCTGACTGATGTGCAGTTTGGATGAAATGTATCTCCAATAAAAATGTGTGAGATCAAAAGGGAGCACAGGGATTTACAAATTTGGGCATCTATTGAGCAGTCACCACAGGCTAAGTTCATGTGTCAGGGCTGGAATAAGAACTTCGGCCATTCTACACATTTATAAGAAATGTCACTTTTACAGAGTGAATCCCTTTTCCCCTACATGGCTCAGGCAGACTCCTCCACTTCACCAGATTCAGTGAATATATGTGTTAATGGGGGATTTTTCACAGATATTGTAGCCTGCTTGGATTTCCAAAAGGAAACAATCAGTCATCAAAGTCTTCTAAAGAAACTAAACAGCTGTGGGATAAGAGGGAAGGAACAGGCATGCAGAAGAACTGCAAAGAGTAGGAAGGAGAAGTGGGGGTGCACAGTCACTTCTCTCAGTGGGAGGTCATCGGAGACTTTCACAGAAATGCTGAGATCCGTGCTGTTCCTAAATTGCTTGGGAAAAGGGGTAAGCAATGAGCAATGTTTGCAGCTCATATGAAATTGCAGCTCTTATAAAGATAGAAAGAACAAAGGCTAGATACAGAGAACTGCAGAAAGGTTTTACGTGACTGAGTGACTGAGAACATGGCAGATGAATTTCAATGTAGCTAAATGCAAACTGATGCACATAAGAAAAAAGAAATGGGCTATAAGCTGACCGTTGTCACTCAGGAGTGAGATCTTTAGGTTGTGACAGACAGGTCTATGAAAATATTAGCTCAGTGCTTAGCATCTGTCAAAAAAAAAAAAGTGAGTCAAATGTTAGGAATTATTAGAAAAGGGTTTGAGAACAAGAGATAAAACTATTATGTTATTGCATAAACCCATTGTTCACCCTCACGTTGAAGCCTTTGAATGGCTCTGCTCTCTCGTCTCGAGCAGGGAATAACAGAACCTGAAGAGACTCACAGAGAGGCAGCAAGGATGACCAAAGGCTGCTTTTGTAAGAGCAATGACTGAGCATGCTGTGTCAGGGGAGCATGAGGAGGGGGCTGCTCCACAAGGAGAGGTGAGTAGGAGCCAGAGGGGGACAGAACAAGACAGTGTCCTCTCCAACAAGGTGCAGTCCTAGAAGAGCTAAGCATGTTTGGTGACAGTAACCAGGGTCAGCCACAGTCCAATGATCATCAGGCAAGCCTGTAGTGATAAGGCAGGGCCAAGGTCAAGCCAGGAAATCAAGCCAGCAAGGCAAAGTCAGGACCATCGCAGTACATGGCTGTGCACAGACTACTACATAGCCTGTGCTAGGCCTAAAGGCAAGGGTCTGAGCTTATGTTCAGCTTCCTAGTGAAGGAAGGAGGCTGTGATGAGTCCTCTCATGGCTCTTTCTCCCCTTGGTCTTTCCACAGCAGCCTGATCCCAAGTTATAGCTGTACCGTGTTGAAGTTGGCCAGCTGTGCAGGCAGGCAGAGCCTGGGGTGAGGGGAAGGAGGTTGCAGGGCCTGCAGGCGCACACAAGGTCCAGAGAGCCAGAGATTCCTTCTTCATCCTGCAGAACAGGGAATATGATAGATAGCTCCACAGTCCTGATGGTATAGAGAAAGGAACAATTTTTTGCGGTCTCCTACACCAAACAATACCATGGGCAGTCAAGTTTGAAAGAAACAAAAGGAGGTGGTTCTTCATGCAGCAGGTAGCAGACCTGCTGATTCCTTTTCAAGGACATTGTGGATGCAGTAAGTTTCAGGGGTTCAAAGGGCAACTGGATAAATATTTCAAGGATAAATCTGTTGTGAGTCACTAGAGAAGTGAATCATTACAGGCTTAGGAAGTCCCCTGGGAGACTGGGGCGGGGGGGAAATACAGTATATGCTTTTTCTATTCCCATTAATTTTTGGACAGCATTTGTCTATTCTTTTTAGGAGAGAGCATAAACACAGTCCCCCTTTGCCACAGATTATGCAGCTGAGTTTCCTACATTTGATGAAGTCAGAAGAACCAGCACACACAGAGTGCAGGAGTTGAGCCTCACTCTGGGGAAATCACCTTCCTGGTGATTATGTCCCACCCCCAAAGAAAGCCAGAGAGAAAAATGCTGGCTCGGTGAACCTTTGACCTGAAGCTCTATGGTTATTCTTATATTCCTCTCTTCTCAACTGGGTCATTTGACCTATTTTAGATATGCTGTTTAGGATGAGATAAACTCCTTTCTGCTTTACTAGAGAAGGCACTTAAGGTGACTAGTTCAGATGTACTTGTCTACTTTTCATCAAATGAATCTGCATTTGCTCAAATATCCTTTTCAAGAATGGATTATGATCTCCAGATGTGGCTCTAAGAAACACCTTCCACTAGGTCATATCCTCCACAAAGACTCCTGACCCTTCCCCTCTTCCTCATAACAAAACATGTTCAAATTATGTTGGGAAGCATACCCTCATTCACCTCCTACTCCACTGCCAATCAAAGGGCTAGACTGAGTGTAATCCAGTTTTGGTATCTATATATTTCCTAACTATTTACTGTACATTTTTATCCATCTTAACCAAAACACCATATGCGGCCAGCTTCACTGAAGCAGATATTAAGTGCATCTTTACCCTAAACTGACTTTCTAGATTGTTCACCAGTACCTGAGTAAACAAATACTGAATCCCATGTACATAATAAATGTATTCTTAAATTATTTGCTTTGAGTTATTTTTTTCCCTAGGAATTGTTATCTTCATTATGATTAAAGAAAATAATCATCATGACACAAAACAACTGGAAATAGTCATGCACCTTCAGTGATGCAGTGATGCAGATGGTGTGAACTGGAGTAATTAGCCCAAGGAGACTTGATGGCACATGATAAGCCAGTAAAGCCATGTTACATGACATCACTGGCCTGAGGTGAAGAAATTACAAACTATTACATTTCAGACCAACTGACTAGTGATGATTTAGTGCCAAATCATTATTCTAAACAAGACACATGGTGCATATAGAACATTGTAAAGGCTCAGCAGGAACATAATGCACTCAGATATCACCAGCCTCAAAAAGCATGAACTGTAACTTTCAGTGCACAGGGAAGGGGAATGAGGGATTCGAGCAATAACCTATATATAATGAGTAATGCATTTTACATCATTAGCAAAAGCAAAATGAATGTTCTATTTGTATAAGCCTACAAATAGTGAAAGAAATGGTGATCGTGTCTTATCTATCAGACTTGAACTGAGCTGAATCATTCTATCTGATCTGAGAGCTGACTGCACTGGATTTCCTGTTGCTAAAGCAACAGCTAAGTTATCTGTAAAATGAATGGACAAAATAATCCATAGGCACTTTAAAATATTATGTACATTTTTATCCTTACTGTATATTATATACAGAAACACATATTTGAGTATGTTTTGCCAAACCAACAGCAACTTCTTACGCTATGAATGTATATATTGGGTAATCGTGACTCTGAAATATGTTTTTGCAAAATATTTCTTAAGTAGTTCAATTTGTAGAATTAGAAGTTATTATGAAACAGCTGTGCTAACTGGAGGTAATTTATATAGATATGATCCTGAGGAATAATCAGGGATTGAGTAATCCCATTTAGTATCTTTAGAATGTTTTCCAATCTAGACAAAGCATGTGTGTTTTATCCCACATAACAGTTCCAACTGAGATAACACATGTTATGATAGATGTTGTACAACCTGAGCAGGACACAGCTCCTCCCCAAAGACCATGCAGTCCAACTAGACAAGACAGGTGAGATTTGCGAGGAATACTGGGAATGCCCATCCGGTAAAGTAACACATCAGTGACAGTAACAGAAAAGAATACTGAATTAGTGGATGCCAGAAGTGTTTTTACTAGACTCAAACACTACAGACCCTTTCACAACCTGGAAGAACAGCTGTCACTGTGAAGGAAAACAGCATTTAAGGTTCTGGGAATCAGCTCACCTTGTGGATTTAAATAGATTTCAAGCCCTAAAGAAGGGCAGGAGTTAGACATGCACTTCTTGGAAAGGGAGTATGGCAGCAGAGGGAACAGAGGTGGAAGCAAACAAGATTGACCAAGTAGAGGGAACAAAGTTCTCAGGCGAGCAGAAAAGTACTGCTTCCATAGTCTAAAAAAGCACAGTTTTCTGTTGCTTTTTTTGGAATTGCTACTTGGGTGGAGTTGCCTTGATCTTCTGTTGAACTGCAAATAAAGTCTGAGAGATTTTGCATTATAGTGACGCTGGTACTCACTGTCCTAAATAGCAGGAGGCAAGAGAAATCTAATGCTAACTCTGCTGCCCTCATATTCTTCCCAGCATCCCATGTTTGGTCAGTGGAATTTATTTTCATTGTAACTTTTCATTTACAGCTAGTAAAGGCAGGAAATTTTTTGTCTTACTACTGAAGAGTTAATAGTGCTATGTAACAATCTGTTTTATGATTTCCAGTACTTTCAGATGACTATTTAATTGTTGTTAAATACTTACAAATGACTACCATTAATGAGCCAATGTCAGTGCAGATACATATACAGCCAATTATAATTTATAAATTGCATACTTTTAATATATTTATATACCATTTATAAACGACGTAAAATAAAATACATATAGACATATAAAATACAATACATACTGAAACAAGCAGATAGAAAGTGATTTAAGCTACTTAAAAATTGCCCATGCTACCTTCCTTTTGGTTCCTAGTGTATCCAGCTCTCTTAGAATCTCTTTCACCTCTTAGGTCTGCTGAAGCAAAGGAAAGAAAATTAATTAGGATTATTTTATCCTTTTTAGTCTATGTATGTGGGCTTTTTTCCTTTAAAAATAACCTCTTCAATAGAAATATACTAGGGCTCTTCCCTGCTTCTCCATTAATTGTTATCCATGTTGTAACAGTAAATATCTAGTATTTGCTGCTGCAGTTTAATTTAAAAGAATATCAGTTTTAGCCTGCAACAGCAACCAGAATTTTATCAGTGAATGGCAAAAGGTCTTCTACGTTCTTGAAATTGTTGGGAAATGACCTATGCAGTGTTCAAACTATTTCAATTTTTTAACTTAAAGTTGAATCAAATCAATTCATAACAGTGCCAGTTTCTCTCCACAATCTGTAAAGACAGCTTAGACCAACTAACATAGATGAATCCCTTCTTGCCTGCCTGTCTCCTTCCTGTTCTCTCATCAGGAGGTTGGGATATGGAAATGCTTCTGCCCAATGGGATACCACCAAAGAGAAGGACAGGAGGAAGCATTATCTGCAGAATGTGGCAGGAGTAAGTTTTTCAATTCTGCTACGTTTCCTGCTTCAGCAATTCATAATGATGGTATCCGGTGTGGGTTTATGTCATTCTCTTAGACTGCAAGTCTAGTCTTTTTGGATGTTCATTTTCATCGATATTTTGGCAGCCTACAAAATATTTCTAGAGAAACTTAGGCAGAAAAAGGTAATTTTAAAAGTCAACTCAAGTTGAAAAAAGAGGCAAAGAAAAGTATTTCTTTATCCTGGCATCTTTCTTCCTAAGGTCTCCTCTATACAATAGAGACCAATGAGTGGTATTTCTGTGACACAGACATATATGTCCTTGCCAAATTTGGACTTAACATGCCCCTTGAGACAGGAATTGAGGACTGTTAGACAAACATGACAATTTATTTTTTTGAATTATCACAAAGGTATTATCCTTGCTCTTTCTAACTTGAAACATATTGCTCATTAAAAAAAAAAAAGAAAAAAAACAAAAAAACCCACCAAAAATCCCCCAGCAATGACAAAACACTCCTGGCTTGAGAACAAATGTGCCACATTTCACCCTTAATGGTAAAATGATCGTGGTGTTAATAAAAATAAAAAATGTCTCTTTGGAAAGAAGGGTACAAACTACTTTAAGAATAAATATAGGCTGGTATTCTATATAGCTAACGCAGTTATTTACCATAAACAGGATTTGTCTGGAGTCATTGTGATTTGTGCTACCTTGCCTCTACAAAAAAAATACAAATGATCATATTTAAAGTGAAGATGTATTTAAGAAACTAAATCATCGCTAACACTGATCGTATAACAGAGCCCAGAGCCCAGAGCCCAGAAGAAATCAAGATTGAACTGTTAGGCACTGAGTAATATTTTAGGGAAAAGTCAGTAGCTAGAAGAGTTTCCAACCAGAGCAGAAAGCACAGACTCTCATGCAGAAGTGAACAGATGTGACATGCAGCCAGAGTGTGGGAGAGTCACAGGAATAGAGAATGGCTGAGCTGGGAAGGCACATCTGGAGATCATCTAGTCCAACCCCTTGCTCCAAGCAGGGTCACCAACAGTAGGTTCCCCAAGACCATCTCCAGTCAGACTTTGAATATCTCCAAAGATATTCTCTACCTGCCTCTAGTGTTTGACCACCCTCACAGTAAAAAAGGTTTTTTCTTATATTCAGATGGAATTCCTTGCATTTTAACTTGTGCCTGAAGAACAGCCTACAGATCTGCTCTAGCAACTTCATTCCATTTCCTAACTTGATGGGGGAAGAAAGTGGGATTTTGTTGGTAGGCAGTTCACTAAATGGAAACAGAAATACCAAAAAGGGGATGGTAGTGTCATGAAGCTTATTTAAAAGACCTATGAAGCTGAAGAAAATGGCAGTGAGAGTGTCCTTTATAACTTCAGTTAAAAGCTGGCAGGTGGCTGCTATGCCTGTAGGCCCTCAGATAGGTCTCCTTCCCTTCTCTAGCTGTTTCCAGAGGAAAGCGGGAGATTGCAATGACCATGAAGCCCTTAGAAAAGGCAGGGAGAAATCAGCTCTGCATTGTCTTGGTACTAGACAAGGAAGTGGAGCTAAATGGACTCTACTATTTCCTGGAAGGCCAATTACCTGTATTTTTTGAGGACTGGACTTGTGGAGAGCTACATAGAAGGGGACATGCCTTCTTTGAGTTACAAGTGTACCTGCTTTAGCAGCTAACAGCAAAGTCTGTAGCAGGCTCTCCCACCTAATCGTTTCTGTAGCCATCTATCTATTATTTCATGATCTATATTTGCCTCTATCTATATTTGCAAAGAAAGAATGTCTCTGTTCTTACAAAATGGAAATGTCTCTGAGGAAAATAAAGTAGATGAGGGAGAAAATTCTGAACATCAGGAGACAACTTCAACCATTCTGTGATTCTACTTTTTTATGAAAATAGTTATATCTCTAGAGGAGAATACCAAAGGTGTTACATTCACCCTCTTTCAGGGGTTCCTCATTCCCCATGAGTTTCAGGGAAGTCTGGAGTTTGCAGTCAACACTTTGAGGAGAAAAGGCTCTATCCACACCTTGAAAATTAACACTTTGTTGGAAGCCTGCAGGCTTTGTTTTGCTATGTCCAACAGCCCATGGTTTTAATGAGACCATGCTCAAGGGGTGCACCAGGCCCTGTGTTGTGCCAGTGTCACCAGCAGTCCCCAGAACTTGTTTCTTCCCCTGAGTGTCTGCAAACACGTGCTGGTTGAGAGGAGCTGATATAGCTCTGGGATTTTTTTTTTGTCTGCGCAGAGAATTGCAACCTTCACCTCTTTAGATACTGTTATTTTAACTTACATTTTTTACTGCTCAGTGCATTTATAGATCTGAGGGTTGCTTTGGAAAGTCAAGGCCCACACACCATACGTGAGCTGTGGCGAGGGAGGGAAGGAGGCAGTTAGTGATTGCTGCTTTTAGAGACTGTACAGTAAAGCATCTTTAATTTCAAGGACTCCAGTTCCCTGTCCCTGTACAGCACTGAGTGGCTATGATACGGAGAAGTGCTTTGCAGAGGAAACATGATAAATAGGATAACAAGTCAGACTGGGCTCAGATGTCCATAATGGCATTAGAAAGTAGTAGAAGATATCAAAACAGTTCCAGGACTGGGGAAGCCTGAAGAAACAGTTTGAAGAAAAGAGTTGCATGGTCACAACCACCCACTTCCAAAGACAAACGGCATCTATTCCAGTCAGTGGGAATTCTGCTATTCATTTGAACTGCCATCACCGAGCGGCAGGAGCTGAGGGTTTCCCCTACCAGGCTGATCACCAGGCTGCATATCACTAGGCTGCAGACAGCCCTGTGCACTTCAAGAAGAAACTGATAAAGCCTGAAGAATGACAGAACATCTAAGATATATGCACTAGTAATTTAAGACAGACCTTGTTCTCCTCAATTTCTCAATGATTTCCAATATGACAGAGGAACTGTTTAGATTGTTTCCCTATAATTATTAGTAAACATCTTATTTGCTATGTCTCTTATTAGAAGCACAGCATAAACATCTCAGTCTATTTATAAGTGACTCATTCACGAATGCCCACTTCATTGTTCTAAATGAAAACACAGTCTCAGAGAGGTAATAAAATTAGCATCAGAATCTATTCAGAAACAAATTGAACAGTGGATGCTTATAGCAGTGAACAATGAAGACAGCTAGAGCATGTACGAGTATGCAAGAACTGTTATATACTGTTCTGTATATGCTATTTAATTATTACTGTTGTATTTGACATAGGAAAAAGACTTTTTGATTTGATTTGGTTTGAACTTTCAAGGCTTGTCCTCAGCTGATTAAATTGCACAGATTCACAGACTGAACAGTGGATGCTTATAGCAGTGAACAATGAAGACAGCTAGAGCATGTACGAGTATGCAAGAACTGTTATATACTGTTCTGTATATGCTATTTAATTATTACTGTTGTATTTGACATAGGAAAAAGACTTTTTGATTTGATTTGGTTTGAACTTTCAAGGCTTGTCCTCAGCCGATTAAATTGCACAGATTCACAAACAGAGAAGATGCATTGTTCAGTGCCAGATCAGGATCTCGAACCTCAGCTGTATTTCAGCTAAATAGCACCACAAGAAACATAACATTAAGACACAATCACTATGCTTAGACACAAAGTCACTATCCATCATAGCGGCAAACAGCATTTCTCACAGCAAAACATTTACTAGCCTTCTGTCTGAGAAGAAAATTTCACTGTACATTTCAAAACAGTTTTCCTAAAATGTATCAAATGAGTAATATCCAAAACAGGCTTTTAAAGGATAAAGACTGAAATATAGCATCAACACCACCAAAATCAAATACAATTCTTCTGAGTAATTTCCCTTCACCCTACTTATATCCCATACTTTTAATGAATAAATAGATTGCTAACCTATTAGCCGGCAAAAGAAACCATAATGAATTCAAATAAGATGATATTGTCCAAGATTTATGACTTTGCACATAGGAAGTAATGTTTCATCGCATATGGAAGACAGACAGAGCTGAGTACAAAAAAGCCAACAGAGTTGCTAAGACAGACAGATGCAAGTTCTGCTCTACCTATTCAGCACTCCATAGGGAGCCACTGTAGTGAATGGAGGATGGATTGTGCTTACTGTTGTACATAGATTCTAATGGATTCCTGCCCCTACAGAGTTCATTGCTCCAGTTGTCTGTGTGTTAACCAGGAGTGCAAGTCCACGGTTCAAATGCAGGAAGCTCCATCAGTTTCAACAGTCTCTTATCAGCTGGAAGACTTGGCTCAAAGGACACCAGGAAAAAAGCCATCTGAGGTAAAGCTAGTATTGTCAAAATCTTGTGTGGCAACATTGAAAATATACTTATTTCATATAGACAAATGTCTATATGCAATATGGATACAGCTTCTGATTAATGGTCACCTAACTTATGCAAAATATTTTTCTCTTTCACAACAAAACAATAATGACACTGCTATCAGTAAGAGTTGTTTGTTGCTCAGTTCCTGGATCAACTGAATGATTTCATTCTTCTGACACATTATCTGGGATGCACTGACCTGACCAAAGCATAGGGACAAGATTTTTCTTCTGGTAGACAACTAGATCATGGCAGCTGCTCTGCATTATATAAAAATACCGGTGTTAAGCCCATGGTTGATGCAAAACAATCACTCTTCAATGTGTGCAACCCCCAAATTACAGTTGAAGAACAGTCAGCATGATATCCTGCTTTGGATCCTCTGTGGTAAGCAATTCCATTACTCTCTAGCCATTCTTGACATATGTAACATAATGATGCTTACAATTTAAAATATTAACACTATGGTAAGATAATTTTAATAAGTACTAGCAAAATATAAACATACTTGGAACATGCAAGAAAGCTTTATGTTTTAAATAAGCTCTACACTATAATTTTCATCTCAGGTGACAATGATTATCTCAGACTTTATTATGCATACTGAAGGGAATTTTAGTGTAGCTGCTCTCTACTGAAAGAGTATCACCTTAAAAAAAAAAAAAGGATAGGTTAAACTTAGAAAGCTATTATTGATTTAATGTGTTAAATGCTTTAATGTATCCTGGTGGTTCTCATCTCATTTTCACAAACATTTTATAAGGTAGTGTGGTTTCTGTGTTGTAATGTACTAGCTTGTTTCCCTCTGGAACACAGGATTTGTTACAGATTACTGATGTGAAACTTAATTCACAGAAGGAAGGAGCGCATGCTAACTGAATCCTACATGTCCTTAAGTATATGTTTTCACTCCTAGCTGCATCTTCATTTTCTCTCTTGGATTCTGAGAAAAAAGAAATTGCAATAATATTCCTTTCAGGTGACCCATCTTTGGTACTTCCAAGGCATAATACCAATAGTGTAATGCAGCCAGGTCATATTGTTTTCTATATGTCAGTACAATTAAGGCCCTAAGGCATGTCTTGGCCTTTTCCACTGTCGACTACACAATGACTTCCAGTTTTGATTTGCCAATTGCTAATCTTAGTTGACTAAAACCACAGCCAAGTTCTCCCGAGAAACAGTTGCATTGCATTACTCAGTACATTACTCATAGGTTATATAGCATTCACTCACTACACTGAACTGTAGTTAAACATTACACCAATTTTTTTAAGGGATTTAAATTATACTGGTTGGCAGTCATCTAACCTCATCAGCTGTGGCACAGCTGCTGTACACCTTTATGACCTCTTGGTACTTTATATTTTTTAATGTGTCCAGAGCTAGTGATAGAAATGCAGTAATGTCATAATGCCATCTACAGGCTCTAAACAGTCCCAGTTTCTGTTGGTGACCCTGTCTTCCATTTTCCATCAAATAACTAAAAGAAAGAGTCAGTAGAAAAACAAACCACAACTAACTCTTACAATTGAGAGTCAAATCATGAGTAATTCAAACAAAGCTCTACACCATGACTCTGCATAATGAGTTTTCTCAACAGCTTTCTAGTAATCTCTGCCAGTAACAATGTTAAGATAGCTTTTCATGTAGTATTTATTAGCTCAAGCCATGGCCTCAAATTAAGAAATAAGACAGTGTAAAAACAAGACTTAAGTGAACAGTCCTGAATATTGCATTAAAATTGAATTATGTTCAGTTCTAAAAATCACTGGTAAGCTGTTGGTCTACAGTGATTGGTATTCCTATAACATAGATGTGTCCAACCTTCCTGATCCCAATAGCCAGCCATTTTCAAATGCCCAGGGGCCACAGGATAGACATCACATATTCTGGAGACCTGAGGAAAGAAGGGAGCTCGAACTGTGGTTCACAAAAGATGACAATAGCTCCCAAGGGGTCCCATGCTCCACTGACCTGGGGGTTATCAGTCTCGGCATATCCTACTGATTTGCTTCCCCAAAGCCAGAGATTCAGATTACCCAGAAGTTTCCACGCCAGCTCAGCTTCCCTGTTAGTCAGATGACACAATCAGACAAATGACTTGAACTTCTGATGGTCCACACACAGCTTAAGACTCACTTTTGCTATCCTGTTAGGCTTCCCAACAAGCATGGCCTGAGCAATCACAGACCTTGTTAAAGCTGACCAATGTGCTTGCCACTCTTCTGTCAGGTTAAATGGCAAGCAGAAAAAAAAGAAGTTCCTTTAAGAAAAAAATGTCTGAAAAGCAGAAACCACAGCCCAAGGAGCTGGGTCATCTGGCAGGGGCTAAACAAGAACACAAGGGGAAAACGTCTGTTCTTGCAAAGTGTTACTCTTTTCATGTTTCAGAGGCAAGAGAGAGTCAGAAATAGAGAGGAAACTTCTGGCAATGCCTACATTTCAGCTACTTGCGTTTCCTTTCTTTGGGAATCTGTGAACAGTGAATCCAACAGCATTCCTAATGCAAAATACAAGAGGAAAAACAAGACTAAAAAAACAAACAAACAGCTCATTCACATATTGAGTCTAACATACTTTTCACTGCCTTGCTTCTTCTCTTATAGGAATAGTAAAAAACCTGTAACACATTCTCCTGGCAAGCATTCATCTCAATCTATGGATCCCTCCCATTGGCTTCTGTTTGCTCAAAATTACTTCAGTGTTCCTCAGAGAGGCCAAGAGTCATTGAAATTACTCACATGAGTGTTATGTTTAGGGCATACGTACACAGGAGCTTTTGGAACATCTGAAAAGGCTTCCTTCCTAGGCAAGTCCCAACACAGAGGGTGAAGTGTCTCTTTTATTATTTGCACAGAACCATCACATTGAAGAGTCATCCTACATACAAATAGTATTATTTTTAAGAAAGTACTCTAAGATTTGGATCAGTCATTAACTAACACAGTCAGAATTGTTGATTCTCTTCTAATTCAATCCTACAGACTACAGGAAGAAAGAAGAACCACATCCATATGAAAAGGAAGCATTTCAAGCTATTACAAGGCATAACATTTTTTCAGTTAATAGTATTTTTAATTCTAGGGCTTTCTGTTAAATAAAAAAGCATTTTTATTTAAAGTGCATATTTTATATGCTTTTGTATAAAAATAGAGAAATATCTCACAAGAAGAGGCAGAGTAACAGCTTGACAATAGACAACACAGCAGACTGCATTTTTGCATGCATTCTTACTACAACCCTTCTCAGGCATTGAAAAAAAGTGTATTATCTGAAGTTCTTGTACCTTACATTTGTTGTATGCAGCTATTATTTTACTTGGCTTTGATGTTTCACACAACTTTTTGAAGCAAAGAATCTGCTATGACAACATGACATTTCCCATATGCTCCCTTAGCTGTATGAATGAGAAAACCTTGGCTAACCCTAATTAGCATTGGCACTGTTGTTTGTAATCCTTGCACTGCTTTTTATACAACATTGTTTTAGTAGCTTATTAGAGCTTATGAAAGATTCTCCTTGTTGTGCACAAGACCAAGAGCTCTGGCACTGTGCTACTGGGAATACTTGACTTTAAATTGCTGGGGACAGGTGGCAGCCAAGCTCCCACACCTTGGCTAACCTTCCACCTCATAACTAGGTGGAGGTTATGGCAGGTTATGGTCTGGGTGCAGACAGATGGGGATTGCCTCCGGGTAAATTTCTCAACTCCACCTGCTTCCCTATATAGGGTGAAGGAAGTCTTCAAGAAAGTTGGTCAATCAACAGATGGAGGAATAAAGGCTTATATGAATCGGTTCACATTTTGCCTCCAGTCATAGGACGTTGCTTTTCTCTTTTGGCTAAAAAGTTGTTGCCAGCAGCCAAAATGGAACTTAATCTCCTACAGATTCAATGCAGTTAGTCCTAGCTTTTTAAAAGGTTACTCCCCCCCAGTGAATTTCTAAACATCTAATCTCTGCATGTAATCTAGCATGCCAAGCAGCATATCTGACATACTGGGTGGGAATCTGCTTCAGAGCTAGCTAGAGGAGAGTGCTGCACAGAGGATAGTGTTGCTTGTCACCTCAGGTGCCTTCAGCTCCCTGAGATTCAGGGTCCAGCATGATTTCAGAAAGTAGGCCCCTGTTTTGGTTACTGGGAGAAATGATACACCAGAGGGTTGTGCTGCCACCCAGAGGGACCTTGACAGGCTGGAGAAACGGGCTGACAGGAACCTCATGAAGTTCAGCAAGGGGAAGTACAAAGTCCTGTCCCTGGGGAGGAACAACCCCAGGCACCAGGACATGCTGGGGACAGGGTGCCATTTGCCTTCTTTATGGCAATGGCACATTGCTGGATCATGATCAACTTGTCCACCATGACCCCCAGGTCCTTCCCTGCAGAGCTGCTTTTCAACCAGCTGCCCCCAGCTTGTCCTGGTGCCCGGGATTATTCCTCCCCAGGGGCAGGACTTGGCATTTCCCTGTATTGAACTTCATGTGGTTCCTGCTGTCCCATTTGTCCAGCTTCTTGAGGTCCCTTTGAATAACAGCACACCCATCTGGTGTATTAGCCAGATACATTCCCTTCTTCTGATAATACACTTTTTCCTTTTTTACTTTTCAACTTCTTTTGGTTTTGTTTTTTGAAAAAAAAAAAAGTCTTTCCTGTTTTAAAGGTTATCAAATCAAGTTAGAACTTCCATGTTCTGGTATACACTTTCTTTTTTTTTTATTTTAACCTGGGGATAAGATATGCACTGGTTCCAAAGATGTTAAGGTTTGAAATTCTCAGAGATTCTGGACAAGTACTGAGTAACTAAGCCTATTATTGCACATGTTGGGTTTAAGCCAAGTGCTTTATCATTAAAATTCAGAACTGCTGCACTAATACAAAAACAAACCCACAAAATATATGGAGAAAAAGATAAAAGGAGAACAGCAACAGAAAGGGCTCTTGCTGGGATTTTTTTCCGTCTCTTTTCCTTATTGTATAAATTTAACTTTAAAAATAACGAGTGACTGAATTGTTAAAAGAAAAAGAAGCCAACTATGAACAATAAAGGACAAAAATTTAGGCAAAAGCATTTCTTGACAGAATTGGCTACTGCTATCTTCTCAATTTCCAATCCTTTTTTCCTCTTATCCACTGTTTGACTACTTGTTCACACATCTCTCCTCATTTGAACATAGCTTTCTTTGTCTTCTTTTAGATCATATATTACCTTTCTAAACATTGTGTTAGCAAGTTGAGAAATAGCTTTTCCTTGATGTAAAAAGAATTCAGGTAGAGCAAGGTCAGTGTTATAAATTTGTTCTTTCTTTCCCTGGATGTAAAGTTTGTGCAGCGAGGAACTCTCTTTTCACTCCATATTTGTACTCAAGCAGATATAACAGATCTGGAACATAACATTCACTTCTAATCAGAGATACAATATTTTTATTAGAACAGGAGATTTGTAACATTCCCTGTGAACATTGCTTTTTCTGTCAATCAGTCATTTCGTCATCTGTTCCTGTTCTTTTACAGATTCTTGTTGTTTCCCTGTGTACAAGAAAATGCGCTTCTCTGTTTGGATACACCTGCATCATAATCACAGCAACTGCAGATAGGTTTCAAAGGACTTTTGGTAACCATCTAGCTCTGACAGCCAAATTTTAGTACAATTTAATATCTCTGATACAATTTAATATCTCTGATCTCTGATATTATGAATTGATAAATATCCTTTGGTTGATTACTCTTTATTCACCAAGGATAATTCATCAAGGTATCTGTGCTACTAGGATCCATACAGGCATTTCAAAAGATCTCTACGATGCTTCTGGATGTGTCATTTTTTTGACCAGTTTGTGAATCACTTGTAATTAATTAGTCCCCTCTAATTATTTTTCTCTGAAATTAATGAAGTCCTCCTCTGGAGTCTCTTTCAGGTGAATTTTTGATGTTTCTATCTTCTCTTCTTTTTAAAAGTTACCTTTCACTTAGGATCAGCTAAGAAACTCTCCCTATTCTTCCATCTGCATATGCTACATAGGCAGAGTACCTGAGAGCTTTTCAGATCTGAAACACATCCTTCAGCCAAATTGAACTTACTTGGTAAAGGCTTGAAATTGTAGTCATGCCCTCTAGCTTTAAGTATAAAAGTAAAGTTAGTCTCCTTCAGGCGGTAATTCTTTGTTTTCTCCCATTTTTTATGTTCCTAAAAAAGGTTTGAATAACATAGAGCAGCTGCGTGCTGTTTAAAGGAAATAGAAGCCAACATTTTTGCAATTAGAATTACGTCCTTCTGAACAAGTGAACATTTTGGAATCCCATTCTTCTGCCATTTTTGCTATTATATCTTGTGCTAACAATTCAAGACATGATCCCATCCCACTATAAACAGAGTTTGACATTTATTGGGTTATATGGGGAAATAAACGAATCAGAAATTAAATATCCTTTTCTTCTGGAAACAGACAAAATCATAAGAATTGACATTTTTAAAAGCCGTATACTGCACAGCTTGTTTTAGATCCCTTACGTATGTTGTATTCTGGTAACAGTGTGTGCTACTATTTGTCTTCCTTCAAGTTTCCAACATACTTTTGTTTTATTCAGAGCTATGCTCCCATCTTGCTATTTAGACTTCCAACTTTCATGTAGAAACTCACATGATTAGCCCTAAAATTTCTTTCCAACCCCATTTCTATATGGCACTCCATTTGTTCCATCTGTTCACCATCTCCTTGTATTATTACAGTCTTTATCTGTCCCATTTTTTCTTTAGGAATGTAGAATTTTAGTGACTTTATCCACAGTGGATGGGTCCTACAAAACTATATGTTATTCTACACCTCTTGGCTTTCCTCCACTTTAAAAGTTCACTCTTGACCTTGACTTACCAGCAGCTTGGTCCTCTTCTGGCAAAGTCAGAGAGGTAGTGGTTTGGAGAATATTAGAAACTGGATGCTTAGTCCCTTTTCCAGCACATGAGCTAGAACACATCAAAGACAGGATAAAAGAAAAAAGAAGAAAAAAAAAAGATAAAAGAAGATGTAACATGTATATATGGTGAATGCCTTGTCACTAGATATTGCTCCTATTAAGAGTTTACCTGAGCTCAGGAAGAGTCTAGACAAATTCATGAAATATTAATCTGTTGAAGTTTACTATATGCAGAGAAAACATGTCCAGCTCAGAAAACCTCTGAGTTACAAATATCTGGGGCTAGTATCATATATATGATGCTGGTGATAATGTAATAGGAAGTAAACCTTTTTACAAACAGTTGGAGAACTTGTTTGGAAAGTGAGAGACTGCTTTATATGCTACTCTTAACCTAAGGGACAAATCTGAGGTCATATCACACTCAGCATTTTATAGGTAACTCCTGAAGTGGGGAAGCAAGGAGTGTCACCTTCATAGACTTACAAGAAGAACAGGCAAAAGGAAGGAAATTCTGTGGTTTAATTACAGGTGTGTGAGCAGGAGAAAGGCACTCAAATTTATGTACTCAGTGGTGACTCTTATCATTAGTGGAGATCTTTTTCCACCAGTTGTCACAAAATGAGTGATTTAGATCACTTAAAGAATCACTGTCAAATGTATTAGCAAGTCTGGTTTTAATATGATGCTGTAAAAGTGCAACTTAACAAAGTTCAATGGCAAGGTTCACTCTATTAATTACTGCATGGAAGAAACATACAAAGGAACATTGAGTTAGTTACACTCAGGTTAGGATGATTCACAGAGAGACCAGAGACACAAAGGGTAAGGAAGACCCTCCTGTTGAATCACGAGGTTCAGAGTGGACCCCCTTGCTTTCTAATCTCCTCCCTGAGAAGATTTATGTCTAAGGGATTGTATATGCAACGTTTCATTAACATCAATTCAGCATGCAATCAAAGTTAC
>NW_008794860.1:312882-320382 GCF_000699145.1 Aptenodytes forsteri | reverse complement strand
TAAATGAAAATGCAGTATAATTTACATGGCTGGATTATTCAGTAACACAGACAACAGGAATATCGTTAAACCTTCAGTCTGATGAAAATGTGCACTGTAAGTCTTACGCAGCTGTTTAAATCTTTCGCCACTGTAAATAACAGAGGATTTGCAATCATGTGAAAACCATGTGCATTTCTAGCCAAGTACCCTGCCGTTGACAGACAGCATCTTTGAACATTTAGAGTGTGTTCACTAAGAATATTCTTAATACAACCCTCAAAGCAAACTAGAGTTTAACTGACTGGGATTGTCCTCTTATTTTTTATAATTAACAAGGGGGGAATTGTTAGGCAGTGTATGATTAAGGGGTTCCATCACATCTCCTGCTATTGCATTATGGGGAGGTGAGGAATGTAAGAAAAGTTATTAACCACAAATATTATCTTTAAAGATACCCAAAGGTTTTTTTGATGTTTCATATAAAATTCGTTTCCATTAAAATCATTAATAGTCTGACAGGTCTCATGACAATTGTCTGCCCTCTTCTTCTTTTGTTCTTTAGGTTACCTAGCTACCTCTTTGCATCTTAAAAGCACCTTTCAAACATTCATACCTTAAAGCATGCTGAACTTCAATGACATTGATTAATGGGGGTAAATTTTGGCTAAAAAAAGTAAGATCCTTTTTATCATGGGAATTTACCTCTCTTTCTTTTTTCCTTTCTTTCTTTCTCAAGCACCAGGTACTATAAGCTTCAATAATGCATTTTATTCAAAAGGAATTCAAGAAAGAATGAACTGTTGACATGGCTCTTGCTTACAGTAAGGACTGGCTGATTGAATTTGAAGCTGCAGTTTATTGACATGGAGAATAGAAGATATTTATATTAATTTTATTTCTGTAAAAGTAAATTAGCCATAGAAAGTGTTTGTGGTTTTTTTCCTTTCCTTTGCCATATATCTAGCAAAGTATTCCACCTTTTCTTGCCAGGAAAAATTATAATGTAAAGAAAAAAAATGGTTGATGTAAGTGATATACTCGTTCAAACCTTGTGAAAGTAACCCATACCTGCCTGAGAAGCTTAAAGGAGCAATAATCGGTTATCTACACAGTGGATGCCTTCCTACATTTCCAGCCTTGGCAAATACTAAAAGCAAGGATAGCATACATGTGTGGGAATGTGTATGCATGAAGACATGCATGTTCTTGTGTGCTGCTACAGCCCTCCATTTTTTAAGAAGCTGGCAAAAATAAGTGTCATAGTTCTGCAAATTCCTCAGAGAAAGCCATTTTTATAAGACTTGCTGTGACTCACTACCTCTGCCCCACATACAGAGGGCTGGCAGTTGAGTGAATAAAAAACATAAAGGACATTGTTTTCCAGGTGTTATTTTTGTATACTTAAATATATTAGAATGATCCTTTTTTTACTTTTTTTTTTCCCCCTAGCAGTTACCTAGCTACTCTGAAAGAGGACAGACAACAATGTCATTCAGAGAAAATGAAAGAATAAGAAAGCAACTGCAGAGATGCTAAAAAAGTAGTTGTTTTAAAAATCAGTAGTGGGCCCAGAAAACAAGCAGCCTTCCAGAGGTATCCTATGAAAGGAGATATTTGGGGGAAATTATGTTTTCTCCCACTCACCCACCACATCACCACATGTTTTAGAAAACAAGCAATACTTTTGTGCCTCAGTCTTAGTGCTCTGTCTGGATGCAGGCACACAACAACCAATTTTGCAATCATTTCTGAATGTGTGATACCTTAGTCACTCATTTCTAAACCTGCTCATTAATTTTAATGATGCTGACTTCCTATCTAAAGCATTGTGACATGTACAGTTGAAAAAAGCACCATAGAAGAGTTAGGTATCATATTATTTTATTAAAGGCCATAAATTCTCTTTGAAAACTCATTGGCATGAATGAAACTAATGATTTAAGTCTGGCACTTCAGTTGCAAGGCAGCTGAAATGGAGTGAATATTTTTATCCAATATTTGATGGGTTTGCATTTCAGATAGGTATTTATTTAATGCTAATTAATTAGGCAATTTTTTGGTATAATGGAGAATTTCAAGACACATCTAAAAATTTGTAAAATAAAATAATTATGCACAGTTTGTTTAAATCTCATACTGCATTGTTCAACTCACATCACTGGCATCACATAGTAGTTCATGATACTAGCTCCTGGATCTGGTTCATCCAGCCTTAGGAATTCAGAAAACTTAGGAAAAGCCTTTTTTTTTTTCTTTTTTAGCATAAGTTGTGTTTTGTGCCAGTTGTAAAAGCGACCCTTAAAAGTATTCTCTTCTTTACAGGAGGTATAAAGAGGACAATGTTCCAATTCTTCTGCTCCCCTGGATCCTTGGGTAATGACATTTCTATTTCACTAGTTTCTCTATTAAAGCCTCTTTATCTTGCCTCCTGCAGTGTTGTTAGCAGACCTTGACATTATTATAAGGAATATAGACCCCCAGTCTTCCATGTGCCTCATTCCCCAGGTGAGCAACCTTTCTCTTCATGTTTGAACTGTGTTTGTATAAGTCACTGTCGTCTTGTCAACCTTGGGTTTTGGTCAGGTTTTAAAGGCGTGTATGTGAAATACACACCAGGCTAAAGCAACAGCTGAGGAACAGGTGCTAAAGGAACAGGGATGTCTATTGAGGTATGAAGAAAGAGGCTGTGCCAAAAACCTCATTGTCCTTACCTGGTGTTCTGACCAAAACAAGTAAGTTCTTCCTATTGTGCATCTCAGACAGCAGCTGCTGGGAGGTTGATGCTCCAGCTATAGAAGTTGCTTGGAAGAAACAGGAAGTAGCCTGAGGAGCAGCACTGAAATGAGCCAGGAGCTATGGCCAAGTTGATCCACAGAAAGAAAGAGACTGCTGAGACAAATATGGAATCAGGGGAATATCCTCGCTGTACTACTCCTGCTCTTGATGATGAACCTCAGCAGAAAGCTGAGAAGCATGTGAACACATATCCCTCTCTCCTTCTTTTTTCCCACCTTGCCATGAAGCATTTCTAAGATGGCCTGCTCCCCTTCGAGATGATCCCTCTCTGAAAGAAGATTGAAGAAAACTTGACTGGTTTTTTGGGATCAACTTTGGCATCATCAGTTAGAAGTCAGCACAACTCAGCCAGTTTTACAGCCAGAAGGTGCTGAAAAGTGGGTAAAATGAAAGAACTGGCAGCTTGCATGAAATTCTTCAGAAAACATAAATCAGTCCCGTCTGTTCACTGTGAGCAGTTAAATCCATTTCACTACAGTGAGAAAGATGAAGTGATTTTCTGGTGGGCAAAGAAAAAATCTGTTGCATAGACACATTGCCTCCACCTCCATTTATTCAGAAACTGATTTTGCTGCTCTCCAGAACAAGATGAAGCCCGTCTCTTCTTCCATGAGGTAGCACCATATTCACCTACGGCTTTTGAAGCATCCCAAACCCACGCTACCTTCAAATCCCATCTGGTCCCTGCTCCCACAGTTCAAGTCAGAGCTTCAGTCCCAGACCATAACTGCAAAAGCAAATTGAAGGCAGTCAGCTGAAGCCTGTTTGAAGGCGACCTGTCCCTGTTGCAAACACGCACATCACAGAGCACAGCGTGCGACTTAAGTTTTCATCCCCCTGAGCCAGCCCATGTGCTTTCCTGACACCCACCAGAATGGGGCCATCAGCAAATCTGGGTTTTAACTCAACCTCTCTAAAATGATAGTGCAGGTGCAACAATCCAACAGGCAGACCTGAGGAGAACGCCTTTGCAATTTTTCTACCCTGGAAGTCACATACTTTGGTACAGAACCGGGGCTGCTAGGATAGTCCCAAGCTGCAGTTCTTTCAGAGTCATATGGTAAGTCAAAGCTAGTTAGGCACAAAATGACAAAATATTCTGGTCAAGTTCCTCCTTTCTCTAGGACAACATCAATATTTCCTCTATGCTGTGGCTGTAAGGAATGGCATGTAATGTCATAGAATCATAGAATCATAGAATCATTGAGGTTGGAAAAGACCTCTAAGATCATCGAGTCCAACCATCGACCCAACACCACCACCCACTAAACCATGTCCCTAAGTGCCTCATCTACTTGTCTTTTAAATACCTCCAGGGATGGGGACTCAACCACTTCCCTGGGCAGCCTGTTCCAATGTTTAACCACTCAAAAATGTCCCAACATTCCTATGTCGGGCTTCTATTTGGTGAGATTCAACTGTTTGTGAGCTTGCTTGTTAAACAGAAGATGGTAAAGAGACCAAAGCAGAGCTAAGAACTTAGCCACAAATTTTCTTATTTTGGGGCAAAGGCCCCAGGTGAATATACTTGGCCAAAGACTGGATGGAAGGTTGTAAGAGCATCAGTAAATTTACAAGGGTTTCCATGAGGCAATGGAAACATGAAGTTATGTGACCCCTCTGTAAAATGTTCATAGTGTTTGCCTTTTCACAATTCAAGATCAGAATCCAGCTCTGTGGAGTCAGAACTGTCTTGCAAAAGCTCTCCTTTCTTCAAGTTGTTTTTGTGAGTTGTTATATAATTTCAACACAGGAAAAAAAAAAGCCCAACTTTTAATGGATTAGTGCTTAATTCACATTGTTACCTGAAGACATATCATCCAGGTGAAGCACTGCCAGCTGCAATGATGTGTCCATATAAAATAGCAGTCTGGGCCTTTTGTGAGTGAGTCGGGTGCTCTGTTTGCTCTGGTACACTTTTTTTTTTTGGGGGGGGGAAGCACAGATCATTAAACCTTTATTTTGAAAAAGTCCTTAATTACATTTAGTACCAGAGAGAGGATGATTTTGTAAAATGGATAGTGAGGCTGCATAGCAACAAAAAGAAAAAAGGTGACTCTCTGTCCTGAGACGGGAACTTCTGAATGCCCCACATTCACTGGGAAGTTAACATTTCATTTAATAATTCATTCATTTTGCTCATCTATATCATTTTTATGGCATGCAAGGTACCAGCATGTTTCCATCATCTTTCTAAACAAATCCTGGAAGTGTAAGTCTGCAGATGAATATGCCAAATGGAGATTTTAGAGGCACAAACACAGCAGATACTCAGTTCTTACTTTTTTTTTCTTTACATTTTAAAATTAATTCCTTTAACAGAGTCAGTATTTACAAGTAGATTGTTTTATTTTTATGGAAGTTTGCTAAGCAGATTTAAATGCAATAGTTGTAAAAGTGCCTGAGGGTGTGGTTCTTATCTCTACTGCTGTGTTTAACATCAGTGGGAATATTTTTCTGATAGTGTGTGCTGCAAAAATAGAATAGGACTTTGGAGGTAGATGGAATGATAGGCAAGCTGGTTTACACGTTGTATATATTAATATCATAGCCACCTTTGGACAAGACTTTTAGTCTAACACTGTTGGAAACAAAGATATATACTGAGAACCATAAGGAAAAATACGTGTTAAAAGTTTCAAACTTCCAGTCAGGTAAGCTTATTCAGGTAGGCAAATTCTTATTACCAAATTAACTTGTATGCAAGATAGCAATATGTGTCCTTGCACATGATTTTTATGTATTTAATTTTAAACATTAATATACCCAAGACATTCCTGACAATGTATCTGTAGTTACAAACTGCAAAAAAATATGGTTGTCCAAAAATTCTTCCTGAAATAAGGGGCTATGTTCCACATGAAGCACTATGTCAGGTAGCCTGAAATGTCAGTGTTGAAAGGAGGTTTATGTAAACCAAGAGGAAAGAACATTAAGTGCTTTATGTTTTCTGGATGACAGTACCACAGTTTTTAACTGCAGTTTTCAGACAAAAAGGAGTCACAGGAGCTGCACACGCCTGTGTGCCACTTCTGTTCGCACAGCGGGTGGTGATGGCTCTTCTGTACTACAGCATGGTGTCCAAAATGGATGTGAGCCTAATAAGAGCTGGCAATTAAACATGATTAATCAGACACATAATTCTCCACTGTGGCCTCTGTGAAGCTATAAACTTTCTGATGTTCTGTGTTATAACAGGGTCCTTGTACAAATTCAGCTCTTGGTGTTGTTCAGGTTTTGTTGGTGTGACAGTCCCCACTGTCGACAGGTCAGCATGTAGCATGTGTCTATCTGCCCTTTCTCCATGCTGCCCAGCTATCAAGGCACCGCTAGGTAGACCCCAAAAGAGGAAACCCTACAGATTTCCAATAATTTAGACTCTAGCCACACAGATACTTGCAGCTGTACCAAATTTAAGTACAATACACATAGCATAGACTGTCCTAAACAGGCAAAATATGCTTTCACTTGACAGGTAATAGGGTAATTGAGGTGCTTAGCACTTTAAAGTAGCCTGAATGGTGTCATTTATTTTGAGGTTAAACTGATTCCAGTACTTGAACTACTTTGCTTAGAGGTAGCTTGGATCTCTATGACTATGTTAGGAGTATGTTGTATAGGTATAACCTGAGTACTGGAAGGCGAAGGTAGGACTTGAATAGCCAAAGGAGGAAACACTGAGAACAGAGAAACGGGATTAGAGTCCACTGGGACTGGTCAAACCTCCAAGAGATTTCACCAGAACAAAGCTGTGAATCACTGACGAGAAAAATCTTGTCACAGTGACTCATATAATGATTAGCACTGCCACAGTCTAGGAAAAAGACTTCATTAGAGATAAGCCTTGCAAAGAACATTCCCTGCAGCTTCATAGTATTGCTTTTATTAAAGTAAATCACTTGTTACAATACTTTTTTTCCTGTGTGGAACACCATTATGCTACACTGCAAATATATATATATATATAAAATATAAAGAAATATATTTTATTTCCTCAAGAGGACTGTTGTCTTGAAATCTGCTGCCTGAAGTCTTGTAAACCAGACACTCACTTAGGCTTCGTGGTGAACTGCAGGTGTCAACTCTTTAAAAATGCATATCATGGTCATCACTGTTTAACATCATGGAATTCATTGCCGCATCATATTTCTGTGTGGAGGATTGGATTAATATTCCAATAGCATTTGTCCTATATCTTTACTAATTTCAAGCTTATGCTCCTCAGCCCAACACACTCTTACCTGAAAAGGTCCCAACTCAGTATGTCGAGAGTGGGACCTGAGAGTACTCCAGCAGTTGAATAATGTACGATTTCACAGTTCTGCCCTGAACTTCATTTGGGGGCTAATCCTGCAACCCGGTGTTGCTACAGCTAATAAAATGAGCCTTACTGAGCCACTGGCCTCTTATTCATCAAGACCTGACAGGGTAGGAAACCTGACAGACCTGGCACAGCAAAGGAGGTAATAGTAAATAAAGGGAAGAAATGGGGAAAAAGGAAGCTTGGTGTGCAGGCAAAAGGATTATGAAAGGTAATTTGGCACAGGAGGTATGGGTTAAATTCAGTTCTGCCACAGATATTAGATATTCTTTATATTATATTAATGTATTATATATATGATATGTAGTATATATTAAAACAGCAATCATTTCACCAGAATATTTTGTCTTACTGTATTTGAATTAATTTTCCCTAAAAGATATTCTGGAAGAGGAAGTGGG
>NW_008794860.1:285815-312783 GCF_000699145.1 Aptenodytes forsteri | reverse complement strand
AAGATATATATTAATATATAATTTATATATAAAAATAACATAAATAATCTACCTATAAACCTATATAGAGATACAGATATGGATGATATATACATATACTTATACATATTTCTCTTTGTTAAAAGTCCATACTCATAGTCTCTAAAATACATTGTACAATTAAGGCACATTGCCTTTACAGGGATAGCCATAGGACGAGCACATAGACAAAAGTAACACTTTCTTTCTGCCTGAAGCTTTTCACAATGCACTTTCAAAACATCTTGCACTGATCACACTTAGAAGAAAAACTTCACACGTATCAAGATAAAAAGTAACTAAAAGAGTTTATATTCAAGGGTCTTGCTTTCTTGATGCAGTGTGCCTTCAAGCCAAAAGAGTATTTCCACTAGCATAAGCCAGAAGGCATTCTTTGATTCTTAGTCCAGGCTTTTTACAGTACTCAGGACTTTGATGTGGTACTCTGCATTGTCAGCGGTACTGTAGCTATATTTCACTGAAGGGGTCACTAGTATTAGTATAATCCAGACGCTTCTACTTACTTTCCTTACAGTGACAATGCTTTCAGTTGAATACCTTTAGCATATATAGAACCAATTTATTTTGTTATTTTCTCTGAATGCCATGCATGCTTATTTTCAGAAGGGAAGAAAAATGAAATAACTTGACTATAGATATGAATTTTCCATTTTTAAACTAGCTACAAATTAAAACACCTAATCATGGGTTTGGGGTTTTTTTGCAGTTCTCCTTTTCATCTCTGCACGTTTGCAAGACAGGTTTAAGTCTTTTCAAAACTCCCAAGAAGCACTAGGAAAATTTGAAATAGGAATATACAATAGGAAACACTCCAAGTTTTGTGAATGTTATTCTTTATATTAAAACATTTTGTACAGATCCACTGCTTTTTTAACCAATACCAGAAGCACCTTTAAGGAGGGGCTTTGGTGTACAGTCTGTTTGATTGGTTACTTGTTTCATCAATTGTGTCTCTACTGGTCAGCTGCTGGGCAGTACAATTTGAATGAGCTGGCAAGTTAAAACAAACACGTCAGCTTTTCATGTCATGATGGGTCTTCAGATTTTATAAGACTCAGAGTGGTGTCTGATGTTACAGGCATAATTTAACTACTTGCAGATGCTTCTGTGCTGCGTTTAAAGAGAGAGGTAGACTTGTTCATTAAATAATTATGCATTATTTAAGAAAAGAATTGGCTGTTGCATCACATAAGGCTCAAGAAATTCCAGTCCATTAGTAACCAAAGAGGATGCTAGATGACATACATTAGATGTATTTTGAAATCAGGTCATGGATAACTAGCATCAACAGATTCCTGAAAGTGTTGACCGAGGGGATTTCTGCCCTGGTAATTTAATTTTTTTAACAATTTTTTGATCATGAGAGAAAGTACAAAAGCCTGGATGTGTGCTAATAGTGTGTCAGAAATCAAAAAGGGAAAGAAGAGGTGATTTGGGAACCAACAAGTGAAACATAAAAAGAAAGAAGGAAAATGAATTTTTGACAGCATGGATTGCCACAGCTTGTAGGGAAAATCATTCCTACCATCAGAAATTTGTATGCATTCTCAGAAGAGATCTGGTGAGTAAAACTAATCACATTACACCTTGTGTCACAACCACAACAGTTATATAATCAAGAGACAACCCACATGAAAACAAAGACAGGAGGCTGGAAAGAAAACCAGCGATGAAAACAGGAGGCTGGAAAAGTCCACAGTCATTTATAAGTTCAAGCCCCCAAATAACTCACCTGTCAGGGAAGGGCCTTCTCACCAGCAAGGAAATCCACGAGCACCAACACTGTCAAAGGTTTCATTCCTAACCTTACCCAGTGCAGGCTCTGAATGTGATAAAGCGCGCACTCCGTACCTTTGCTGTCATTGCAGAGCATGGAAGATGTTTCTTTCATATCTAGTTGCCTATCCTGATAAAACTTGGAGGAACATACTCAAGGCTCTATCTTCCTCTTCAATTTGGTTGAAACTTGCTAAGGTTTGAAAAGGATTACACAATTATTGAGACAGAGTAACTGAATAAGCTTTACATTCTTAGGAAAAAGAGGGAGATAAAGGAAGAAAATCCCCACCAGCCGGTACCAATGGATCACATACTAAAGGGTTGACAACTAACTGGTAAATGTCAAAAGCAGCAGCCGCTGGGACATGGCAACTGGAAGCATGTGTGTTTAGTACATGCGGCATGCCACCAATGTAGTGGACCTAAATATAAAACAAGTGCTGTACAAATCTGTGAATGATCATAGAATCATAGAATTATAGAATCATGTAGGTTGGAAAAGACCTCTAAGATCATCAAGTCCAACTGTAAACCTAACACTGTCAAGTCCACCACTAAACCATGTCCCTAAGCACCACATCTACATGTCTTTTAAATACCTCCAGGCATGGTGACTCAACCACTTCCCAAGGAAGCCTGTTCCAATGCTTGATAACCCTTTCAGTGAAGAAATTTTTCCTAATATCCAATCTAAACGTCCCCTGGCGTAACTTGAGGCTGATGAAAATGACGAAAAGCTTTGGGGAAGATTTCCTGCTTCCCCTCCCTTAACACTCACCACCCACCCTTTATTTTCCAAGAAGGCTATGAAAGAAACCATAAAGTTATTTCATCTAATAGCAACGGTCTGGACTGGGCAATTTTGAATTTCCTCTACAATTTGCCACGCAGAGCTTAGCTAAAAAACTCTCCTCTTTCTTGAAATATGTCACTCACCTGTGACAATGGCAGCTACTGGTATGAAAGGATTCTCTTCCATGGAACCACAATCAAGGAACTGTAGACTAAAAACCAAGATCTCTATGTCCTTCCAGACATTCTGCAAAAACAGAAGTCAGAGACTTGTATGAAAAGAAGCATCAGCCAGCTAGTAGAACCATGCTCTTGGCATGGTTGCTTTGTTGCTTTTAACACAGAAAAGGAAACGCCTAGAAGACTGAGAATCGGTGATAAAGTTCTTCAAAGTTAAATTCATAAATCAACAGAGTAAGCATTAAATATCACCCACTATTTTTCTCTGATCCAAAAAAAGCCCAATGCAAATCAAAGCATAAACCCCAGACACTTTCTGTGTTCGATCTGTCATTGAAAAGGCACAAGGAACTATGTCCTTTTTTGAAAGCTTACTTGGTAAGAAACTGTTGCCATAAATGGCCCACTCCAGATTTTTAGAGTAACTGCAGCATGCTGGGACCCTAAAGAGAATGAGTCACATGAGTAACTCCTTATTCTGCTACTCAGTTGCTGGATGACTCTCATTTTATGGATTTTAAGAATGCAATTCACTACTAGAGGTTTAATATCAGGTACTAGCCTATAGCATCACTGACATTGTTGCTGCCATGTGATCTAATCCTTTCACAAACTCATCTTCGTTGACATTTCTAGCACTGCCTCTACTGATGAGGAGTTGCGGAGTTTGGTAGTACAATTGCAGAACACATGCTAGAATAAAATAGTGTCTTTCAGTGTATAGGTATTAGCCTAACAGCTTATCAAACACTTAGGATGTGAGAGAGAATGTTTTTCAGTCCTGGACAAAAGAATTATGCCATTCTAGTTGTTAATGCATCAATAATGAGGACAAAGAATAGCAGAAAACAATTGCTATAAATTGGAATAGAACTAGATAAAGTTAAAGCAGAAATTAGGAGTATATTTTTAATAGTGAGGGTGATTAGCAACCGGAATAAAATAGTTGAGTCTTATGTTGGAAAAACTTCTACAGCTTCAGGGAGATCTTTTTCTTGGATTAAGCCGGAATTCAATTAAAATTAATTATTAGCTGGAATTGCTAATAATTAATTTTGCATAATAATGGAATTGCAATGGCTGCATGTTTGTATGCAACACTTGTTGCAGTTAGTTTCGAGTCGCTTTCATGATTTGCTGAACAGGAATGCCATTTCTCTTTGCTTCCCTCAGCAAAGTAAATCACTGACGTGAAGAATGCAGTGGCGGAGTTCTGGCCTTATTAAATAAACATGGAACTCGTGGAAGGTATTTCAGAAATTATGCCAGGGAAAAATGCGATCCTTAATGCACTCAGTAATGTTGAGAGCTGTCATAAAGGAGAGAAAATTTTCTACTTTGCTGCTGAAAAAGTAGAAACGGCAGAGGACTACAGTGTGTGAAAGAAACCGAAGTCAGGGTACAAGCCAGAGCTCTCCTGTTTCTGACATGTCTAGAGGGTGTCCTCAGGATTTAAGAGGGATGATGTACAGCATCACTTCTGCACACAAAATGGGATCATTCATTGAATTCCAGAGAATGAAAAGAAAATGACATCATGATTTTGAAGAAGGCTATGTATGGGGCGTCAGTGCCAAGGTGTCGGCGGGGGGGGCTGCAGGAGTGGCCGCTGTGAGCAGAGGTCGGGGCTGCAAACATTCCCCTGCGGCTCTGCCTGTGGAAGAGCCCACAGTGGATCAGGGGAAGGAGCAGCAGAGAGGAGCTGTTATGGACTGACCGCAACTCCCATCCTCATCCCCCTGCCCCACTGGGGGTGGGAGGTAGAGGAGTCAGGAGTGAAGGAGTGAAGTTGAGCCTGGGGGCGGGTGGGGGTGAGGGGAAGGTGTTGTTTTATTTTTTCCTTTGTTTCTTACTAACCAAATCTATTTTAATTGATAATAAATTTAATTCATTTTCCCCAGGTCTAGTCTGTTTTGCCATGACGATAATTGGTAAATGATCTCCCTCTCTTTATCTTGACCCATTTTCTCCCTGTCCTGTTGAGGAGGAGGAGGGGGTGAGCAGCTGTGTAGGAGTTTGACCCTTACCCAAGGTTAAAAATCACGGTTATTCTTTCTAAATAAAATAAGAATTCAAATCTTTACAGCTCTGTCTGAAAGAGCTCTTCTCTCATGCTGAAGTAGGAATTTAATGATTTTTGGAAGCAAGCAAGCTTGGGATGTGAGCAGAAGCTGGAAAAAAACTATTTTTTTTTTCTTTTTTCCCTTTTTTATTGGAATTGTTCAGAATCTTTGCTGATCAAAATTCTGCATCTGAAATTCCAAAATAAAGAGATATTTTGGACCATCAGAAATGCAAATGGTTACAATACCAAATCTTAAAATTATTTACACACATTAGAAATACCATGTCACATTACAAACCTAATTAAGTTTTTCCTAGTTTCATTGACATAGTGAGGGTAAAAGAAAATGGTCGTAGAGAGTGATTGTGAAACATTTTGCATTTTTAATATATCTAGAAATTCATAGGATCTGATTGTTGCTACCACTGACACCAATGGCTGTCATAACTAATCTCACAATTCCTCATGAACAAGCACCATATCGCATTTAGAAGTAGGGACATCACAGCAACATGGTCATTTTACCTGGGTCACAGGAGTGATGTTAGTACGGGTGACCTCTTTCTTTTAGTGAAGATGCGCTGACTAGATCTTGAAAACATGTTTATTGCACCTGTAATCCAGGGGGGCAGGGGAGTAGATTTCAGAAACATGGCAAGCCACTTCTGTATTTTATTCTTTGTAACTAATAATTATTTTCAGTTTTAGAAAGTGTCTGAAGATTACACCTCTACCAACAATCAAACAATTCAGGTTGTCAAAAAATTATAGTACCAAAACTGGGGAGAGGTGGAGGTTTCCCAGACTGCTTAAACACAAACTGTGCATAAGTGGTTAGGATTTGTCAAAGGTGACAGTTTAAAAAAAATTCGCCTGTGGTGTATGCATTGAACTATTTCTTACACTGCTCACCATCATGTAAGAAATACATTTGATACTTGGCAGACAGGAGAGATAACAAACATTAATATAGACAAAATTATTATTGGCAATGTGCTAATAATGTACTCTACTAAAGTACATCTATGTACACCCAGAAAACCAAAACCAAGCAGTCCTTAAACTAAAGAGCCTACAGGTATCCTCTCCTCCTCATCGCATACAGTCTACGCTGATGTGTGTATGCATGTGTGATAACACCAATCTCATTCTTCAAAATCTTTCTCGTAACTGTTTTCCTTTTTATGAAATACACCATCTTTCTCTGCCTTAAGAAGAAAATTCTTTTTTTGGATTTATCTTTTTTTTTTCCCCTCATGAAAACACTAAATCCTCATAGTTAAAGACCAATATACTTAAGACATTCCCTTACAGATTTTTTTCCTTGAATTCTCTTGTTTTCTTTTTGCTTGTTTTTTTGGAAAAAGATGATTAAAACAGTGATCTGTTAACAAATCAGTTTCCAAGAGCTGCCAAGATGAATATTTAATTTTCTTTTTCATGTGTTTCCTGCCCCATTTTGGTAGAGGTAGAGAAGAACATCAAGCCATTAATAATCTAGTAATAACATTAAATATCTGTCAAGTATAACAGTTTAATCATACCTTTTATTTTATTAGCCCACGTATGAAATGTAGATAATACTCAGAAAAAGCCTAACATTCTCTGCTTGCTTATACAATCTTGTTTCCCTAAATTAATAGATGCTTACATTTCACCTTTCTTTTTCAAGGACTACTTGTGCCTCTCCTCTCCTCCTCAGACTATTGCTGGACTCACTGGCCATTCCGGATTAAGACATGAGCCAAAATACTTTAACAAACAAAATGGAATACCCACAAAAGGAATCTATGGGCACTAGTTCTACAACATTAAACAATATTTCTGTGAAAAAGCAAAGGAAGTCAGCAGACTTCTGGTATTTCAATTAAGGTTTTAAAAAGATTCTAGGAAGATTTACTAAATTTCTCATCCACAATAAAAGGCATAAGAGAGAAAATGCTTTGCAAGGTGGGTGTTGTTTTCTTTTCTTTTGGTTTGGGGGGGTGGGGGTTGTCTTTTGGTTTGGTTTTTTTTTCAAAATCACTGACACTATTTCCTGATGCTAAATCATCGGTTTTGATACACTCCCCATTTTCCCACTATACACACCCAGTAACAAGATTCAAAAATTGTTCATGAAATTTACAACAGATGAGCTGGACAAAGAATAAAATATTTTTAAAATTAAGGAAATGACAATAAACAATTATATTTTGAACTTAATAGAATCATATCTCAGAATATGAAGAGGGCCTGTGAAACAAGGGAAGTGCCTGCAGTGTGTCACATCTCAGTACTTGATGCCTTACTTACCAAAAACTCTCATAAGAGAGTTGTTTAGCACTGTTGTCTTGCCCACTTCTATGTGACAGAGACTGTTTGCTTTTGATGAACAGATTCCTACCAGTACAGGAATTAGCAAATACACTGGTCCTATATAAGAAAGACAACTTTCACTTTTTTGTGACATATTTTCAGAAGGAAGGTAAGGTTTGTAAGTAATCAACTTTAGATATTTTAAATGCATTGCATTTTCCAAAATGGAACTGATTAGTGTTTTCTGAAAATTAATTTTCTTGAATGTAATGTGTGTTCAATAACCAAAAGTGAAGCACTCCACTAACCTCTCCGAACAGGAATGCTCATCATTGATGAGCTATTTCAGTAACTCTAGTCCTTCACTGTGTATCAACTACTTGATAAAGATATCACACAAATTAATAAATGCATCTGAGAAAAAAGATTAATTAAAAAAATACAAGAAAAACAGTGGAAAACAAAGTAGAGTAGAAAAGAAAAGGGAGATCTAATCATGATGGAGGACCTCAATACCTTGTAGGATGGGCCTATGGTTCATGTACAAGCATGATGAACATCTTATGACAGAGCCTCAGTTTCACCCCAAAATCTCAGGCAAATCAATACGTCAATATGTAGCTTTTAAGATCCAAGAGATTCTTTGGCTTGAGTTTCTTTTTCAAAATTTGACTAATCCAAATGCTTTTTTTCTCTCAGGATTTCAAAATAGTCTTTAGGAGAAAATCGCAGTAGCTCTACATTGTAAAGGAAGAATTCGATCAGTCCAGACTCTCCATAACATCCTCTACTAAGCTCATCTGCTTGGGCATTAAACCAGGGAAAGAAGATATTTGACTATGTCAACAGAAATGAGTTTAAATTGAAATATCTTCCTCTACAATCCCTCGACTGTCCTTAGGTGAATTGCAATAAATGATGATAGGGCAATTATACTCTGCTGTTTTACCAGATGTCTCCATTTCTCTGGAATACTATTTTGTTCAGTTTTATAACCTTTGCCTCTCTAAATACCAAAAACAACCAGTGTGGCTAGTTATTTCTTCGTTATTGCAAGAACTATTCCCATGTCACACTTTATACTGGCTACTATAATACTTACAGCAAATTGTTTCTGTTACGTAATAATGATAATATTTTTATTCAACTGTAAAAGGTTTGACTGTAACTGTAAGAATATTATTTGGTTCTAGTGAATGATCCAGAAGGTACGGCACACATAAAAGTGCCCTCCTTTCCCCTTTCTTGAAAGTAGATGATTCACAGTAATTTGCCTGCTTCTTCTGGTCCTACTTAGAGAGGCTTTAGCTGGTGGAAGAGTATTGAGTATCTTTGAACTGAAGGCAGTATCAGGGCTGCCACTGTGACCGGGTCTATATCATCATTTCAATCATTTCCCATAAATCTTTAAGAGACACAAGCAGCGGAAACACACTTCCCATTATGGATCAGAGAATGGACCCATTTATTCACAAGTCAGAATCAGTGTTAGCAGATGAAATGGCACCAGTGTAAAATCATCACACAGGAAAAACTATTTTGAACATTCTTAACATGCCATATCCTGACTGAAGCAAAGAAGCTTTGTTGTAATCAAGAAAGAAGGGAGAAGAAAGGAAGGGAAGGGTCCTGTGATGCTTTCCTGTTCCTTTCCCCTGAATCAATGACACTGTCATGTGCTGATTTTGAGACACTGTATGCCAAGAACATTTGTCCGCATATCACGGCATTTCAGAGCACACAGTAAGGGAGAACACTGCAGAGCACCCTCCTTTGGATCCCTTCTCTTTCCTCTACTGTGAGTCATGGCACAGTACCGACAGCTGTGTGCTGAGATTTTCCTTCTTTTTTTTTTTGTTTTTTCCCCTCTTTCATTTTCTTTTCCTTTTTTCTTTTTCTTTTTATTTTTATGTTTATTTTTATTTTTATTTTAGTTTTTATTTTTCTTTATATTTTTATTTTTATTTATCTTTTTCTGCTTTATTTCTCTTTCTCTTTTTCTCTTTCTTTTCTCTTTCCCTTTCCTTTTCCCTTTCCCTACTCTACTTTCAGGCCTGAAGGTGGAAGCCTGGATAAGATGCTTTGGTGATTTGCCCCTCAAAAGATGTTTAAGAAACCCTTCAGTATGGAACTCCATGGTAGCTTAGTAGAGCTTCTGAAAGCAAGTTGTTGTTTAAACAGCTAGTAATTAAGTGGTCTCAGAGAAGCCTCAAAAATTTCTTGTAGCAAATGAAAGCAAGTGGGGGGTAGGGGCCAAATGCTATCAAACTCTTCAATATTACAAGCCTAAAAACATTATTTCCATGAAGGACTTAAAACAGTGAGCAGATATACAGTTCCTCTGAAATCTGGCATCAGCTCTTTCACAGAACAGTTGATGAAATAAATCTGCTTTATTTTCTATGCTCAGGAAATAGAAGTTACTTCCCTGCACCTCTCTTCACACAGCATTTCTGGGCAGTGGTGTTTGTTCAAACATGTAGCAATTAACTTATTCATTTATAAATCTAGAAACATAAGAAAGAGCGCAGGAAAAAGTATTTCTGCACTTACCTATATCTAACCTTTTGTTTCGAATACTGTTAGGAAAACAAACAGACTGTCCCCAATAATGCATGGAAATTGCTGCTGTTGTTGATACCTCCTGCATGTGTGTTTTGGTATAAAACACCTACAACCAGCATGGAAATATACAGGAGTCTTATTTATGTAAAAAAAACCAGCTTCCACATTTCATTGCAGCCACAATATGTGGGGGACTCAGGTTGAAAATTAAATTGGCATTTTAAGCATAAGTCTGCTTTACTATGTAATGCAGATATGAGTTTATTTATGTTTAACACTGATACTGTATGAATTTGGAAAAATGTCAAGATAGCCTTGACCTCTAAAGGTTACATCTATAAAGATGTTTATATTATCTTCTGTGAAATGTCATTATCTGTGGAGATGAAATTAGTTGCCAGTAAATAGCTAGTTCTTTACTACGCCATCTAAATTCTGGACAATTATGTTGATTCTGAGATCAGTAATTTAATTTTTTTTTTCTCCAAAATGATTTATAATCAGCAGAAATTGTGATTGTGCAATGGTTGTATAAAGTGTCTGAACAGACCTTTTACATACAAAGATTGAACCATGCAGGAAATTTTATGAACATCTTTACCTGAAATGTGAAGGCCTAATCCCAAAAATCCCATTAACTTAATAGGACAAACAAATGTAAGTGTCAGGAATCTTGTCATTCCATGCCTCAGACTGCAGTGGCACACATAGTATGGCTTTAGAAATACTTTAAATACTTGTTGTGGTTTAACCCCAGCTGGCAACTAGGCACCACACAGCCGCTCGCTCACTCCACCCCAGTGGAGTACCCAGAAGGGTAAAAGTGAGAAAACTCGTGGGTTGAGATAAAGACAGTTTAATAAATAAAGCAAAAGCTGCGCACTCACAAGCAAAGCAAAACAAAGAATTCATTCACTACTTCCCACCGGCAGGAGTGTTCAGCCATCTCCAGGAAAGCAGGGCTCCATCACGCGTGATGGTTACTTGGGAAGACAAACACCATCACTCCGAACATCCCCCTCTTCCTTCTTCTTCCCCCAGCTTTATATGCTGAGCATGACGTCACATGGAATGGAATATCCCTTTGGCCAGTTGGGGTCAGCTGTCCTGGCTGTGCCCCCTCCTAGCCCCCCGTGCACCTGCAGCCTTCTCAGTCGGTAGAGCATGAGAAGCTGAAAAGTCCTTGACTAGTGTAAGCGCTACCTAGCAGCTACTAAAACATCGGTGTGTTATGAACTTTGTTCTCATCCCAAATCCAAAACACAGCACTGTACCAGCTACTAGGAAGGAAATTAACTCTATCCCTGCCGAAACCAGGACAATACTACATGGAAAAAAAAAAAAAAGCCATGACTGCAACCAGGACAATACTACATGGAAAAAAAAAAAGCCATGACTGCAGTATAGCTGGAAGCAGCAGCCTGACTGCTCTGGAGAACTTTCACCATAATGAAAGAGTAAACAGACTTTCACTGCCTACGAAAACCAAGTGCCCAGCATAAAACAGCATCATTTATGTGCAGCCTAAGTTTTCCAAACACAGAGATCCTGGCCAGCAGAAAAAGCTATTACCAGTTCGTTTTTGGTACTACTTACTTCTGCACCAGTTCCTCAATGTGCAAGAAGGAGCTTGCGGTAGCCTTGGAGTCTGTTTTATTAAATTCCATAAACAAAGTGAAAGGTAGTCTGGGGTGATAGTGCTCCCTGATAGATATTTACGTGCACAATAGATACTGCTAAATCACCCAAGTGAGGGGTGACTTATCTCTGCAGTTTTAAACCTTGACATTTAACAGGACTGAACAAATGGCACATGTACCTCAGGTACACAGGATTTATTGTTTTCATCTACTTAGGTGCCCGCTTTATGTTGAGTCCCTTATTAAAATATTATTGCAAACACCTAAAGCCTGAGTCCAAATTCTTGAGATGTCATCCTGGGTTTTGAATATTTGCTATTTAAGTGCAGTGTTTGATGTATCAAATACATCCTATTGAGAGATGTCTTTTCTCTAGAATTTTCAAATTGTAACCTGTCTGTTCTTTATTTAGTGATGCACTTACTTTCTGTCTCCAGAAAGGGAATGCTGCATAGAAGTATAAGCCATCATTTTTATTTCAAAGGCAAGGCCCTGTATTGATAACACATTCAAACTCACTAGGAATACCTGAGGGGACTTCAAAACCCTGTTGATCGCTTCTGAAATAGTGACTTGCAATATATTTTCCCAATAAAAAGGCTTAGTACCAAGTGTATCATCATTTGAGAGCACAAAAACAAAAGGATGGCTTTTCCAGGTTAGGCCAAAGGTCTGTCTAGTCTCACCATCCAACAGGGACCTCGCTCTGTTGTCTCCAGAGAGAGCAGAGTGAGCAATGCCCAACAGGTCTTTGGTCCTGTGCTAAACTCTTTGGCTCTATTTTTCTGAATTTTTTAGGAATATTAATCACATTTCCTTCATGATTTTTTATTCATTTTCCCCATTTCCTGTGGTTCTCAGCTTTTTTTGTAAGGAATTTCTGTTCCTTTTCAGGACAGGCATAGGCTTTTCCTTTTCATGGCATTCAGTAGGGATGAAGGATGCTTAAGGAAGAACGTAAGAGATCAAACAAATAGCGCTACTTCCTCAGGATATTCTCCAGGAGTCTGCAACAGAGAAACTGCCTAGCCCAGAGACAGTACCACTGCATTTAACTCAGGGCAAGCTCTTGTCTCCACAAAGCCGACTGCTCTCCTCTTGGGAGGAACTGCAGGCTCTGTGCCTCCAGTCACTAAAACATGAGTGTAGCTTGGGTAGAATTGCAATCTATGATGCCTGGGGAAAGGGTGTGAAAAGGCAAGGAAACAATTAGAGGTGGTCACCAAACTGAGACATAGACTCAGATCTGTTGTCAGCCACTCCCAAAGCAATATTCATGAATCTCATTCAACTTACAGTCTAATTACACTTTTTACCTCTAAATCTGAACTTCCAGAGTTTTGAAAGAGACAAGCTAATCAAAAAGTAATCACTGTTCCTTTACAGTGTAATATACCGATACAATAGGACTAAATAGAAGCTCTCTGCTAAAATATTTTTCTTCATAATTCAGTGATATAAGGAGCAAATGCTGCTGGACTTATTTTGGGGAAAAAAATATACGTGATTTGGTAGTTAAACTCTGAAACATGGAGCTTTTGCACAAGGGGCACTCACTTAAATTCAAGAAAATGTATTACAATAATTTCTTACACTTAAGCAGGTATCTTGCTTTTTAGGTCTAAAAAGAGGTGGAAATATCACCAAGGCTTGTAATGACTCACTGTCTTTGTATTATACCTTTGAAAGAAACTAAGTCCTTCTTGCTGCACAGTTGGTTGCTGTTATATCTTCCGTTGCAGTATAGCGAAAAGATCAACAGAAAAGATGTGATTTGCATAGACTCTGTGTTTTTATGTGCCCTTCTCTTCCTGAGAAATAAGGGTTTTTTGTGGTTGTTGAAGAACATAAAGTAGAAGTGGAAGAAATACTATCAGAAAATACTTGATTGCATCTGTACTGATGTCTATGTGAATGGGACACATGGGACCTAGTACAGTGCATAGGATCTACATTACTAAACTATAAATATCTACACTGCTGTTGTCTACATCTGAGCTCATCATCCCAAACTTTCTTTATTACTAATAATAAGTAGACACATTTGACCTATTTCAGATACCTACATTAGACTGAGCTGTATTAGGCTTCAAATCTTCTCCAAACTGCTGCAAATAAATTTCTTAAGAGTTAACAGGCCATCAGGGTTTCAGTGATGATCTTCCTATTCTTGGAAAGAATACAGGGAAGAGAAAAAACAAGAACAAAAACAAACACCAGAACGTGTGAGAATGGCTGGAGAAAATTTTGTCATAATCAATCCCTTTATATATAACAAGTAGGTTTCTGCAGAAGAAAATTGGGTTTTTTCCATTAAGAAATAATGGATCAGTTGAACAAAAAAAATTATGCGTATGTAAACACTTATATGTACATACATACATAACCCAAGGACACATCGTTGAATACTGAAGAAAACTAGGACGTACTCCTGTGTGTTTTGATGGTTTTGAAAAAAGGATGTTAAAACCAGGACCACCTTCTTGCTTTATTAGATACAAATACCCAACACCTACTCTTTTAACTTCTTTGGAACCATTTCAGTTCCTTCCTTTAGGGTTGTGCTGGTACAGAAACACATCCCTGGCTTACTGATTGGCTCTTAGTCTTTTCTGCAGTGTGGATTAAATCCAGTGAGATCATTTCACTCTTGTGGAATAGGTTTGAAACACAGCTGTCTTTTTCATGTTCTTTTCATAGTTTGTCTCATTTGCAACTCACATTTCAAATCCAGAGTTATCTCGCCAGAAGGGACTTTTCTGGTATCTCAGATACACGAGACCATAAGCGTCCTTGTGGGAGTTGCTTTTAAACACCCTCTTCTCAATATCAAATTGCCAGTTTCCCTCTGGAGCCTTCTCGCAGTGGAAACTTCTTTACAGGATCCCCTGAAGGAACTTGGCTGGTTGTGTGGGAACGACGTGGGGAAACTGCTCCTACAGCATTGCTTTTTCTGCAGGAGAACCACTCCAAAGAAATTCAGGATGCAGGATGATTTCAGGAGTAACCACAGGACCTAAGTGGTGTTTCAAGCCACACGGAGGAAGGACTGGGCAACTGAATATGTCAGAAATAGGTGCCTACCCAGCCTCAGGCCTCCGGAGACTTAATGCTGTTTGTAACTACCATGTGCATTAGTGAAAAAATCCAACATCTGTCGTTCTATGAGTATTGCCACTGTTTCTCGTAATTAAATGGGGTTTGCTTCCCTCTCCAGCTGTCTTATCTTCAGTGCAATCAGCAAGAACAGTGCAGGTATTCTGAACAATGAAACCCAAATTGTCTAAGTTTGACAAAAATAAAATTATTTAACTCTTTGGATCTTGTTTTACCTTTATATTGATGAAAAGGGACTCTCAAGACCACTTCTGGAATCAAAACTCTGACTTCAAGTCTACTTGTTTGATGTCAGATCTGGTGTCAAACCTGACACCACTAGCCTCTCATACAGTGTAAGTTTAAATTTTATAGCTTTCAGATGCAGGTTTCCCATTCCACTCTAACCTCTGCAATGAGTTTAATGTTTTAGGAGTATCAAATTGACAGCCTTGGAGATTGAAGTCCTATCCAAAGCACAGCAATTGTTCTCAAGTAAGTGGTAGAAGATTGAGTTATTAAAACTTACACTTCTGCAGCCGCACAAGCTTGCCCACAATCTTCCTTTAATGTAGCTCAGACCTGTGTTGGAGGGAGGCATTGGCCCTTCTGCCAATTGCAATGACCATACTGATGGTTCAGTGGTGTGAACACCTGCCCCTTTGCAAGCCAATCTGCAATATCCAATTCATTTCACTTAATGACCTATGGGCACTACTAAACAGAGACGGATGCAACTAGTGATCCAGAAATGAAAGGTTTGCTGTCCTCTTACCAATAGCCTGAGGTGTCCTGCCCTTTTTGGTGACCTTTGTATAACTATAAGTTAAGGTTGTGTGTTCAGTACTATGGTTCTTTCACCTTACACCTCAGGCCACTTCACTGTGCAAAGCACAATGCAGAACTAAGTCTCTTTAATTCTTTTACAAAAGTTATAGTGTTAAATCACCAAGAAGACATCATGCAATTTCCTAAGCAATAACACTATATATGTCAAAAAATAAAAACACCTGGAAGCAGTGTTGGGAGTAATCTTGAATAATCTCTTATTTCTTTTTTCTTCGAGCATATTTTCCCAGACAGTGACTGAGCTTCAGGTGCTCTTTAGAATACACAATCATTTCCAAGCTTTGCAAATACCTGAATTTTCAGTTTCTGCAGCACAAAATTAAAACTGTAAGTAGTCATCAGGATTCCACAAAGGCAGAGAAAGGGCAGGCCACTGCTCCTTGCTAATGCCTCTTAAACTCTTGTTTAATATGAGATAAATAAACAAAAGCCTTGTAAAAGCAACAGTTACTGTCTCAGAGACAATAAATGACCTCTTGTACATTTTTCTGTGAGCTAAGGAATCTCCAGAAGGACAATCGAGCTTCAGTATGGTACTCTGAGAAGGTATATTTTTGCTATCTTTTTTTCAGGGGGAATGTCCACAAATCCACAAGTCTATTTGCTTCTGGTTTTTGTGTAATATTCATTGTTCTATAGTGAGGAAAAATAAAAACAGAAAAAGTTGTGATTTTTTTTTTTTAACCTTTAACCAATGAAACGTACACCATTTCAAGGAACTGTGTTCAAACCTTAATCTTATTCTAAGGTATGTACTAAACTTTTAGTGAAATATGCACCCACTAAAAACCTACTCTGCAAATTACATGAACGTAATGTCATAAGTTTCTGAGTTTCAAGACCCAACCGTCAGGCAGAAAATAGATCCCTTAAACCAAACAGGAGGTTGACACAGCCTAAAATGTACTCAGCTACAAATCTCTCTCATATTCTGCAGGAGCCATTTTGTTTACATTAGGACGAGACCTGAAGCAGCTTGAAAGGGTAAGATTTCCATGTGGTTCCCTCCTGTCTACTGATACCCTTATCTTTGCTTTCCCACAGTCCTTTCCCTACCACAATATTACATCACTTTCAAGAAGTGTGGGTCCATACCAGTCCTACTGTGTGCTCCAGTCAACTGCCGAGTAAGACTTTCCTCTGAAAACTAAGCAGGTTTTGGTCTTTTTCTGCTTCATTTTCTAGTAAGTCTAGGATTGTGCTGTTATTGTCATAAAACCTCTGAAAAAGATATACAAAGCTAAATATGAAGTGTTACAGAACTTGCATACTGACTAGCAACTTACAGATAAAACCTATGGGAAACAGTATATGGTTTATGGGATCATTTTTCTTTCTCGCTTCCTGGATCAATTTGTAAATAGTGTACACAAACCAGAACAATCTTAATAGCAAAGAGTCTTACCTCTGAAACTTCCTTGGTTACAACTGTTCACTAGGAAATTTATGCCTCTCAGGTGGAGGATGATACCCAACCTTTGTCTTCCAGAAAACACACAGCAGAGTGGGCAAAAGGCTCTTCCATTTCTGAAGGGGCAAAGGTGCCTTCATATGGCACTTCAGGACTTCAGGAGCACACTGCACAGCAGGGAATACTAGGTGCAGAAAAGTATTTCTTCAAGATTATATTCAGCATCTAACCCTGAGGGCTTATTCCCAGATTTCCTCCTTAATATTTCAGGGTTATTTTTATATAGCAAGTACGGCACTGGGTTAGGGGGAGGTGCTGTAAGAATTCCTGAGGTCCATTCCAGGGTAGATGAATTTTTCATTGACTGTCTCGTTTAAGTATAGATAAAGCATTGTCACTCACTGCTTTCTCCTGCTTCTCCATGGCCTATCACTTGTTACTCAGTGTAGAGAAGAACCAAGAATCAGGATCCTGATTTCCTTTAAGCAGACAGGTGCCTCTAAGTGAAGTATTGCAGTCATATGCCATTTAGAAACTGCTTTCATCTACACCTAGTCTTTTACATTTTAGAAAGATCCATGCATGTAGTCTGCAAAACAGAAATAAATGAATTTGCTAATCATAATGACTAGGTGAATCACAGACACAAGCTAAGCTGAGCAGCAAAATAAACTAAAAATAGCTACAGCATGCCCCTGGCCTAGGGCAACATCCAGCTGATGAACAGAGACAGCTGGGACCTCATCCTCGCTCTACATTCTGTTACCAAAACAAATTAGTTGTGTCACTCGTATAATAGTTGGGACAACATCCACCTTCTGGAGCACCTGCACTGCTATTTCTATGTGGTTTTGCTTCTTTGTGGTCCCAGTCTGTTTGCCTGGATGTATTCATCAGGAGATCATACAAATACCGGGAGAAAGAGAGTAGTAGAATAGCTGTTATTACATCTATCACTGATAATCCACCTAAAGCCCTTGCATTTGCTCTTCAAAGGTATTTCAAAGGATCTATATAGCCATGTTTTGGTTCATCAGCTCCCCGTCAGCTTTTCATGGTTTTCTTGCTTGCCACAGATTAACAATCTCCATCTCTTGGCTGTAAATGCCACAACATAGCTTTTTATAAACTAATCAATATTTAATCATTGTAATACTTTGGAGGTTAAGAGAGGTTCAGACATGGAAATTATATTGCACTTTCCTGATATTGAAAAGACCTCACTTCGACTCTGTGGGATTAATAAATCATATTATTCCCATTACAACAAGGAATCCAAATTACACTTAGGCTATGTGAATTACCCAAGGTTATACAACACATCAGTAGCAAAGCAAAGAACCAAACTGGCAAGAAGCTGTCCTCCAGGTTATTCTCAGTGAATTAGACCAATCCTGTCTGTGTGTATGTTTCAAGGGATATAATCTCAGATATAAACTGTTATTGTGAGCTGGCTATTCCTTTGCAGCTCACATTCATCCCCCTCTGCATTTTTCTCCATTTAATATGACCTAGTTCATCCTATTAATTAAGATGAAGAGCTGGAAGCATTCAGAGAAGAAGTGTGTTAATCTTGCTGTGCATGAACTAATCAAGTAATGGTGAGCAGCTGGTCAAATGACCAGAATTTGACTGACGCTACTGTCACTGAGTGTCTAATGCTGAAGAAGCAGCATGGAGTCCTTAGAAATAAAAATGAACATGTCAGTAACAGAAAAACTCACCGGCCTGATAAAAGGAAATTTTTTTCACTCCATGAGAATTCTTGTCTTAGAGATGATACATACAGGTCATCCTCTTATCTTGGAATGGTAGTTCTAAGCTAATGCCTTCCAAGTATGTTGGCCAAAAGACACACATCCAGTTTTCACCTCTGCCTTGTCTTTTCCTTGAGGTTCCCTGAGGACCTCGATCTCAATGGAAAAATAGGAGCCTAAATAGAAATTAGGTACCTTGCTTTGTGGATCTCGGCTTTAGCCAATAACCAGGAAAGTTGTTTTACTGATTCCACATACTGCTCAGCTATGGTAGCATCAATCACCTCTCAACTTAGGTTTGCAGAGCAGAAAAAGCCATTTAGCTCCTCCACCAAACCAAATGTCATCATTAACCCACAAACTATGTATTAACAGCTAAGATACTCCTTATGTATTGCAGTTCATTGTTTTCAATACACGAAGCATAGTTTTAGCATGCACCTGCTATTCCTCTTCTTTTCAGTTGGTCTAAGACTAGTTTCATCCAGTAAGCACCTTACAAAAGAGATACCAACATTTATTTCTCAGTCTTTTGGAGACGTATATTTCTTTTTCAAAGCTTGACTGAAAACAAAAGCAAATAATTACCAGATAAATATGCAAGTTTGTTTATATTTCTCCTTTTCATCTTGCCATCAGTTCATGAATAAATGGAAAGAATATTTTCTAGGAAATGCTTAAAGAAACTGATTATTTAAATACATATACAAAGGCTCTACCTGCAGCAGCAACAAGGTGGGGGCTATACAGCTGTGAAGGTTCATTCAGGAATAAAATCTTCATGAAAGTATTCCTGAATAGCTATGAAAAATAAAGTGCATGTGCAGGAGGAAAAAAGAGAACATTAAGACACAAATTTTCTTCAAGAATTTATTTCAGTAGGTTTCTCTGCCTCCTCCTCATTAGAAAATGTTGTACTATCTGAAATCTACTGCTTCCCTCAAGCAACAGAATTTCAAAGTTATTCTGCTACAGGATGAAAGTATTTAACATGCTGGTTAGAGCATTTGCTTCTTTGCATTGATTTGAAATGGTGTATTAATGCTACTACAAAACAGATTGCCTAGGGTTATTTAGGGTTAAGGTTACACTGTCTCCTAGGACAATAGTTAACTAGTCCAAAAAACAGCTTTTGTTCTCATCTTACTTAGTCTTATCTTCCTTTTTATAAGAAGACCCCTTTCCCTCTTTCAATTATCTGTGCACACATTTTGCCGTTGCTGCATAGCTTTCCTAACACATCCAGCACTTTGCTCAGTGCATTTTCTTTCTAGCTTTTTTAACACTATGGAATTAGTTGAAGGGGGTGAGGAGCCCTTTATGTCCGTTATTTGGACTTTTTCAAAGGTGCCATTAGCACCCTCTTTGATTTTTTCTTTGTCACAGAAAAGTGTTTAACGGCTCTAAAGCAATTGGACTGTCCCACTAAATGGTATCTCCTTTAGTTTGCAAACAACTCAGAAAAGTTATTGCATTTGTACGATACCTACACAATGCAGTAACCTTCCTGGATCATTTTCTTAAAAACTTCCCCAGGGGTTTCCTTTGAGCATTTTGGAATAGTTTATTTTATATGAAAAGTTCACGGAATAAGATTTAGGAGGAACAGGAAATCCAGTGGGAGTGAAGACCATCACTGAAAATTAAATGAGGTGAAGTATTGTTGTTTTCTATTTTGCTCATGCCTTTGCAGCAAAGTTGCAAGCACCCAACCATTTTCCAGAATTACTGTGTCCAGGAAAATAAAACTGTTGAATGTACTGCATTTTGTGGATGCCCCATCACTGGAAGTGTTCAAAGTCAATGTCAGTGACGCTCCATCATTAGAAGTGTTCAAAGTCAGGTTGGACGGGGTTTTGAGCAACCTGATATAGAGAAAGATGTCCCTGTCCATGGCAGGCAAATTGCACTAGATGATCTTTAAAGGTCCCTTCCAACCCAAACCATTCTATGAATTTTCTATGATTCTATGATTCTATGATTCTATGATTTTGCCATCCAAAACCTGAGCTGCAATATTCATATAAGAATAATTCTGACCATTCCTTGTTGTCATGTCTTCTCTCCCAAGCATAGACAGAAACAAGTTGAAGAGTGAAGAAACAACAAACCAGCTACTAAAAAATAAAAAAATCTGCTAAATGCCTTGAATTTCATGAACATTTATCTATGATTCTATGATTCTATGATTTTGCCATCCAAAACCTGAGCTGCAATATTCATATAAGAATAATTCTGACCATTCCTTGTTGTCATGTCTTCTCTCCCAAGCATAGACAGAAACAAGTTGAAGAGTGAAGAAACAACAAACCAGCTACTAAAAAATAAAAAAATCTGCTAAATGCCTTGAATTTCATGAACATTTATCTTCCTTCTCCCCTCTCCTCTGTGCCTTTTCTTTTTTTCCCAAGACAAGAGGACAGCTTCCCTCTGGTCTGACCATTCCTTGTTGTCATGTCTTCTCTCCCAAGCATAGACAGAAACAAGTTGAAGAGTGAAGAAACAACAAACCAGCTACTAAAAAATAAAAAAATCTGCTAAATGCCTTGAATTTCATGAACATTTATCTTCCTTCTCCCCTCTCCTCTGTGCCTTTTCTTTTTTTCCCAAGACAAGAGGACAGCTTCCCTCTGGTAACAATGCTGATATTTTTTAAATTTGCTAAGGATGTTCTTAAATAACAGAAGCTGAAAATATTCTCTAAATCCTTCCCAGCTAGAAAAAAAAGCAGTATTGTTTCTGCAAAGCTCAAGTGTCTTACTTGTAATGCATTGCTATCAACATTACTGTAGTCCACTACAGATAAAAAGTTGTTTTGAAAGATACTGAATAATGTGGTTGCCTAGACAGCAGGGACTGGACTGATTGACCTTGAAGGTCTTATTCAGTCTAACAACCTCCATTCCTATGAAAAGGTAACACTAGTAAATGAATGTTGAGGTTTCATTTTTTGAGATTCAGAAGTGCTATTGCATCTCAGTACAGCAAGACAGCAGACATCTTACTGAAGCTTCCTGAATTATAACAAATATTGGTGTAGTTCATGTTGTTCCTTTAAACCTAGAGCAGACGTTTATTGAGCTGAACCTGCTAGGGAAAAAAATGCATTGACCCTTAGGAAAACGTGGCAAATGGAGCTAAATTGCTGACTTTCCCTTTCCAACTGCTTAGGAGGATTTGATTAGCTTATATTATATTAAGCGTAGCGAACACAAGAAGGGGGCTATACATGCAGAGCAATAAGTCCATGAGATTTGTTAGGATATCCAGTTTCAAGCAGATGTATGATTTCCTCATAGAGAAGAATGGGTGATAAGGCAGGCAGGATAAACTGAGAACTCATCTATGCAAGGACCATACAAACAGACATACTAGCATTTTGCTTATTCAAAAAATGTAGGCAGAAGAGACGAGAAATATTTATAATGTGTCTCAAACATGAATATTCATTCCAGAGTAACATCCTTTTTGGTTATAATTGCAACTTCCTTACAGCTAATTAGCCAAATCCCAGCTTTCCAGACTTTCGTAGTATGAATACAAGTTTCCATCCCTCAGTTACATTCAGAAGAACAGTAAAAAAAAATTAATACAGCCTAAACAAAGCCATACATTTTGAAATAAAGAATGTAGGTCATGTTTACGGAGTAAAGTAACCTAGATGACAATTACTCTGAAAAAGATGAGATCATAGCTGATAATCAAAGTAATAGTGAGCTCTTTCAGTGATGCAGCAGCAAGAAAATCAACCAAATAAATCCCTGAAAAAATTAAACAGGGTAGTGATGAAGAGACACTGAACAGTAATTTCATCTCTCCTCTCGTCAATACTGAGACCATGCTAGAATGGTGTCTGCAGTTTTACTCTTTACAAAATGAAAAATTGGAGGGAATCTCTATGAAAGTTATTTGAGGGCTAGTGGAAATTAATTACACAATGAGATTTTGAACTCCATTAGTTCTGCTTATCAATAACAAGCTATCATTGCTTTGAATAATCACTATGAGTAAACTTACGGAGGTTTCACATTAGTAAGGGACATATTATCCTTTTCTCATATGGTCTCCATTGTTCATATGATGGTCCAGAACAATTCAGAATTATATAGATAGCCTGGTTTATCAATTCAATGTCCTCACTGAACATCAGCTTGAATTCTGTAACCGTTCCTCAGTACAAGTGATAGATTCACAGCACAAGCCTTCCTTTTTGACATGTAATGGAATCAAAGGGAAGTATGGTATTCTGCTGATTTATTTTGTATAATCTAACAAAGAGACAGCCTGGGGTTCTGGTCTCTGCTCCAGGGACTGTTTATGTATTTTATATTATAGAGTGTCCTTGGATAAAAACAGAAATAATCCTGAAACCAAACTAAAATGCAAGAAAGGTCTCTCACAGCTAAGGGGCCCGCTTTAGACCTGCTAGTTCAGAGTCTTTCTCTCTGATCTTACAGCTCGTGCATTCCCAGCTTTACCGTAGTCCAGCTTCAACAAGAATTGTAAAGTGCCTTCCTAACATCTTGTAATGCAGGATAGGAAAATGCTGGTGTGTGAGAGCTGTGGGTATGAGAACCCTGCAGGCTAGAAGAAGGTCTTCCACTTCCTAAGTGAGTACTCTCCTAATCACTAAATCATCATGTATCCTTGAGTAAGGGTGTTCTCAGAAACTTTTGTTGTCATTAATGTTAAACAGAGCTGTGATTTGGCTCCAACACTCTTCAATATCTTGTTTGCTCCACTGTTTCTTGTTGCATTTAAAGACATTCCTTGTGACACATACAAGAAGGCAGCAGTTGATAGACGTCTTGAATTTGCATCAGTTGTACGCAAAAGCCAAAATAATAAAGGCAAACACAGGTGAATGGTTGTTTGCATACAGCTATGCTCTGCTGAATTGTATCCCTTGAATAATTCAGTTGTTTTAGAATATTTTTGCTCAAATTATAAAGCATCTTGGTCTCACAACAACAAAACCACAACATATGTTTGGTCTAAGACCAGTTGAATTGAATCCATGCACAGACCCCCCCATTTGTAAGATGCTCTTCAAGCCTGCAAATTCTTAACCTTGGTAGCATAAGCTTTCAAAATGCTCCAGTTGCTGAAGATACTGCAGAGTGTACCAGCACAGTTATTGACAAAATACAGTGTCATTTATGAGTTACTTCAGTCATATTCACCTGTGACCACATCGATAGTAATCCGATATCATGTGACAGAAAGTCTCTGAGGTCATTTTTTTTGTGGAGAGTTCAAATCAAGAACTCATCCTGGAAGAGGAAGATCGATATACAGACAATTCTCAGACTAGGCTAAATCACAGAACTAATCATAACATCTGGGTGATCCAGCCCAAAACAAGACTTTGATCACAATTGTGCAGTTGTTCATGTCTGACAAAATTTTTAGGATATGTTATTGAAAATTTGTTGAAATATGTTCAGCATTAAAAGAGAAAATAAGAACATCAATAATCCACTGCCACCTGTTCTTGCCTCTGACATACACAGGTTGTGCATACTGTCCAGAACTCCAGAACACTTTCACTATAGAACTTATTAAATTAGAAAGGAAAAGATACTACAGCTGATATGCCAATTACAACAAAAATTTCCATCAAGCTGTCCTGGAAAAGGTAACATCATCCATGCCCCTGTGACTGTGTTTTAGGAAAAAGCAGTTGTCTTTTCTTTTGTACCCTTGCACATGATTTTGTTATGTGATAATAGGAGGAAATTTTCCCAAATCCCACTTTTGCAAAGACATTTCATGACTGGCATTAGATTAAGATTTCTTTGAACAAAAATGAACACTTTTTTGAGGTTCATCTCTAACCAAACCAGTCTAAAATTATCATAAGAGTTTCAGATTCTGTGACAATAGAGTCTGAAACACTAGTTAAGAAAAAATTCAGATTTACTAAAGCAATGCTCCCCACAGACTGTTCAGCGCTTCACTTCCTTTCTCACAACCTTGCGTTGCCAGGGGACTGACAGCATGGTAACTATAAATATTGCCTTGAGGAATGTTCTAAGGAACGAAGTCTTAAATATTTATTGCTCTTACAACTATTTTTTTTCCCAAAGCATTTCCTAATAATATCAGATAATGCAATGTGGATAGGTTTCATTTGACCAAATGTAAATGCCTATAGCATGTACATCTACATCCCAGCTAAACACTCGAGGCAGTATATAGTGACTAGAAAGAACTATAAACTCTCAACAGAAAGAGACGATGGACTTTTGGAGCACAGTTCACACTATCCCAAAGCAGAAATTTAAAACAGGTCAGCTGCATAACTAGGAGTACCTGATTCCCTCTTTTGAAGAGTCAGAGGGTGACCAACTCAGAGACATGCACATTTTAGAGCTCTAAAATTAGATGAGATGAATCCCACCCTCAGCACCTAATTTCTACAGGCTATGCAAATCTCTCCATTATATGTGTTATGTTCACATTAGCAGTTGCTATGCAATTACTATGGTTATACTATTATTAAAACTTCAGCATGAAGCTGGCTTAACAAAACGCCCTGTATCAAAACAATTCCTGGTTCCCAACCTTCACATTTCAGCTAAACAACAAATCATACCCCTAGTTATCTGAGCAAGGATGTACTGATAAATTAGTCATTTTTGCCAAGCAGCAAATCTCATAATTAATTAGGCTCTTTGGGAGTTTAATTTGTCCTATGTGAATTTCTGCAGAGCTAAAAATCTCTGTATGAGCCATCAACCGAGCTGCATGGTTGTACCTCAGTATACCCTGAGATAAATGCTGAAATTCCTCAAGAGGGACAGAATTTTAGGTGTGCTTCAACTTCTGACACTCCTAATCTGGCTGAATGATTTATAGCACAGTTTTGAATCCCGTTTTCAATTACCAAATCCTTCTCATTTGCTGGAATAGCACTCTTTATCCTCTTGCCTCAAGGTCAGGATGACTGCCATGTCCCATTTCCCAAGATATTGTGGTGTTAAACACAGTGAAGATTGTAAAGTGTTACGTCCAAACTGATTCTTTAGAAAATAGAAAGCTGACTAGCAATAGATGCAGGCATGGCACAGATGTGTACTGAGACTGCCTTGTAGGAGGTTGCTCAGGGTGGAGAGTCCGAAACCTAGCCAAGGGGGAATGATTTCTGTTGTGGTGTTTGGGATCAATAATAAACAATCCTATTCTAATTGTATTGTTCAGAGTGTCAGTTTACCTTTGACACTACATACTGTTTTATGCCTTGGTCATTCATTTGCCACCCTTGAAGCACAGGCAATAGGCCACAGTCTGTAACAGAGCAAGACTTTTTTTTCTCGTTGTCTGTGACAGCATCATTCTGTGAATAAAGGTGGGATCTAAATCATCTTGACAGTGCATTCCCGAACATGTCAGGTAATATTGCCACAATCTATAATGACATTAGATTTGTTCCTAAACATCCATTTCCTACATATAAACTTTTATATTCATTAATATACCTATGCTGATATTTACTCCCTTGTTGGCACAACAGGATCTCTTATATCAACACTAACAGCTGCGTTTATGTGTAATTTGCTGCACTTTATGGTTCTGAGACACAAGATTTTAAAGTAAAAATGATAGATAATGCATCCCTCTTTTTCTTATGCTGTCCTCTTGAAACATGCTTTCTTCTGTGCCCTTTCAACCCTACACATCATGTTGCACTACGCTGCAGGAGATGGTGGTGTTATTTCTTTGTTAAACACTTTCTGGGATGCTTAAGCATGAAAGATGTTATATCACATCAAGCATCACTTACAAGAATACTGCAAGAAATGCAGGGGAAGGACATTCCATCAGTCATCCTAGGATTAAAAAAAAATAAAATCAGATTCCATTTATTTATTTGCTACATACTCCACTGTAAGTTTGGGACAATTAGTGAAAACTTAGAGTAAAAGGTTACCACAAATAAGTCAACAGCAATAGCTAGTTATTTGAGTTAACTTAGGATATGATAAAAGAAGATAACATTTAATTTTTTTTTACTTTTTTGAACTGTGTCACAGAACCTTTCAAGGAAAAGCCAGAGATATCTGAGTTATCTTGCATTTGCCACAAACTTTGCATACACCTATAGAGAATTGACACATTTATGATGAATGATTTTTTCACAAGCCTGAGCTCACAATGTATTGGCGCTTAATGTTTTTCCTATAAAGTTGGTACAGTAACATTTCCTGATTCATCAGGGCATTACAGGGATAAAACCATATAATATTGTGATCCACGGTGTCATGGTTTAACCTCAGTTGGCAACTGAGCACCACACAGCTGCTCGCTCACTCCCCTCGCCCCCCGGTGGGATGGGGGAGAGAATCAGAAGAGTGAAGGTGAGAAAACTCATGGGTTGAGATAAAAACAGTTTAATAATTGAAATAAAATAAAATAATAATAATAATAATATTAATAAGAAGAAGAATATACAAAGCAAGTGATGCACAGTACAACTGCTCACCACCCGCCGACC
>NW_008794860.1:257673-285694 GCF_000699145.1 Aptenodytes forsteri | reverse complement strand
TGAAAAGTCCTTGACTAGTGTAAGCACTGCTCAGCAACAACTAAAACATCGGTGTGTTATCAACATTGTTCTCATGCTAAATCCAAAACACAGCACTGTACCAGCTACTAGGAAGAAAATTAACTCTACCCCAGCTGAAACCAGTACACACAGTTAACAGTGCCCAAAATGAAAAATGCAGGTGAAGGTACAGGCATGGTAAAGGGGAAGGGAGATGGATACCTTCTTCTATCAGTAAATAAAGAAAAGTCTCTGGAGCTGAATGCTCTCTGTTACTGTCTGCTGGAGAGAGCAGAAAGTAGAGTTTTCCTTTCATCGGCTTTTTTTCCCCAACAGCAATCAAATTACACTCTGAGAAGATTTTACAGGATATGTGAAGTATAAACTGGCAGAATGGAGGGTGATGAGCAAAAAAAGAAGGAAGGGATAACTGTCCAGATTGTGGGAACAAGTGCGTGCCTAACAGAGAGGACCCTCCTCAATGACCCTCTCCACTGAGGACTTTGTAACCAACAATGCCAGAGGTGGCCTTGTGGTATGATGCTCTTTACTGATATTGCAGAGCACAGAAGGAAAGGTGAGTGACCCTGGGAAGAGAAGAGCCATCTCCAGTAGAGCTGGAGTCATTGTAGTTTGGTGAAATGATAGCAACTCATGGCCAGGACTATCAATGTTTCACCTTAGGGCCTGAGATGACCCTGCCTTTGTATCCCCACACAAACACAGGCATTGCCTGTTGGTGTGTGTCTGGGAGTAGGGTGTGATAGGGAAGAAAACAGAAATGTTAAGTAATGTTTATTGGACATAGTCAGAGGCCACCAGGGAACTGACTTAAAGATTGGTACCAGCAGGTAGCATGAGCTGAAGGGGTTTATTCATTACTCATTTCTGTAGGATATAGCTGTGTTTTCCAGAGTTCCAGCAAAATTCTCTTGACTCATAACATATTCCCTCCTTGTTTTGAGTGCAACCTTACTACCAATAATCAGGGAAGACTTTCATTTAAATTGTGTCTTCAGGATAGATTTAGTTTTTACATATGCCTGGATAGTGCCTCAGGCTGATGCTTTATGTTAGTTTTAAGAGGAACCCCTGGATATTCAAATCCTTCCTGTTGCAAATAATGACTGTCAGAAGGCTTACAGACAGAATTTACTGGGGCTGGCAATAATTCATTTCATCTGTACAACATGTGGAAAATGCCCATGATTTGTATTGTGGTAACATACCAGTGTTAAGATGGTCTGTACAGTATTTTTTAATTCATATTAACTTGTTAGCTTTATGATGCATTTTGTTTGGTCCTTACTCTGTATTTCCCTCTCTCCTTCCTCCTTCCAGGTTTTTTCTATCCCTCCTCATGCACGATACGATAAGCATCTAGCACTCTCACAGCATGTAGAGGGTCTATAGATGCTTTCTGGCTTTCACAGATGGTGTTTGTGTGCTAACTTTATTGCTGCCACCTTTCTTTCCTAACAGAAATTTCAGAGCATACACTCATCTTACAGGGAAATATGGTAGAAACATCCATATTCCTGTAACCCTCAGGCAGGTACTAAGCTACTTCTAATTGCCAAATACTCCTGATAAGGCAGTCCTCCTATGTGCATATCAGTTTCAACTCTATTTGACATCCCATTCCTACCTCAGCATGCCCACGACAGTCACTGCTGCAGTGATATATCAGAAGGCAGCCAGTGTGGGAAGAATCCTCCAAAAAGCAGATTTTTAGTGTACGGTGTTAAAGACAAAAATTGACTCATCTGAGTTTTTTGAGAAATCATGATATTTGAGATCTGAAAGTTGTGTTATTAAAATAACTGGCTTCATCTCCTTGTCTTCAGAAATGAGATCTGCTTTGGAATGGCACTGGGTTTTGCTGCGTTTGCTCGCACACCAGGGTATATTTTGGGCCTGCCACACAGCACAAACCACAACAAATGACCTTGTGCAGCACGTCTGCACAGGCTGGCTCACACGAGAACTCAGCAGAACTTGACCTGTCCTTGACAGCATGTCATATCCTGGGCTTTACTCAGCTGGAGGGGAAGAGAAGTACCTTGGGCTGGTGGCATCCAGCTTCCACTGTAATGTATGCTCTTTTGAAAACTTTGTATGTATGCCTTTGTCTCTGGTGAGCTAAAAGAAACTTGACTCTTCTTGGAGTTGCATGGAAAACTCAGCCAACCAGCTCTTCTTTGCCTTATCTTTTCAGTTCTTACAATATGATAATGCCACTATGAAGCTGAAGCAGAGGTTAATAAAGAAATTAAAGCTCACAGGTAAAGGACAGTTAATCACAGGTGCCCAAAATCAAACATTGGTCACAGACACGTGTGGCCAGGTGAATCATAACCACAAGATTCAGATTGCACTATGAAAAAATGCTTTTTACTTCAACTATTCTAAACACAACATTTGAAATATTTCCTAAGAAATAAATGAAGTCAAAGTGAGAAATACGAATGTAGTATTTGAGTTATTGACTCTTTAAATTTTATTTCAGATGTTAAATGTACCCTTCAGATGCTGTGGATCAGCAATTTTCAGCCTTTGTTAATTTTTGGCACATTACTATTTGATCCCCCAAACAAAAAACAATGCTGGTTTAGAGTTTATTAATGTGTCAGTTCTGTGCCCATAAATCTAATATTTGCCTGGATCTACAGTACCCATATTTTTATACAAAAATCCTTTTTTTGTTAAACATAAAATTTCAGTCAAAACTAAGAAAAGATAATGAAATTGTAAGATATATTAAGATATAACTCCATTAATGTTGAAAGACAATAGAACAACCACTCAGGAAATGATATGGAGAAATTATTAGTGCCACCTATTGGCAGACAATGAAAACATAGCAAGCTATAAAGTAGAAATAATACAAAATATAACTCCATTAATGTTGAAAGACAATAGAACAACCACTCAGGAAATGTAGAAATTATTAGTGCCACCTATTGGCAGACAATGAAAACATAGCAAGCTATAAAGTAGAAAAATAATACAAAAATAGAATGCTAATTGATTTCCAAAAGTGAAACTTCCTGTCAAAAATGATTTTTTTTCCCCCTGGCATTCTTGTATGTTTTATCTCCCTCCATACAATTTGAAAAATATTTATAGGAGCAGTGACTTTTAAGTAGATAATGGAGATACCACTGAAAAATGACTTTTGAAATTATGAATGCTGCTAATCAAAGTGGGAAACATAATTCTAAAGAATCTCACTTTATTCTAAAGATTTATGTTTGTTCAGTCAGGAAAGGAAATGTACGATGTTATCCGCATGTCTAGCCAGATAGTATGGGATAAAGAAGATTAAAAATAAACTATTCAAAAGTCTTTTGGGAAATGACACTGTTGATTACCAAAACCCACTGAAATTTCAATCTTTTCAGTACCTTTCAAAAATGCTCAAATTATTACAGCTTATTCCTATTTATTTTATTTTATTAATGTGTTCTGGCAAATTTTATAGAGAAATTTTAACAGAAGTACAATTTATAAAGAAAGATATGAAAGTACTGAGAAAAATTTCCAGAAAATACAATATGCTTTTGTGACCACTGTGCATTTAATATGGCCAAAGTGTGAGTATACTTATTTCTGTGCTTAATATGTACATGGAAATATTGGTTTGAATGCCAGATACGCATGTGGATAGAAGCACGAAGGGTCAAATATCACAGATCTGGCCAAGCTCAACCAATTTGCTGAATCGTATGGTTCTGCCTGCAGGTTTAATAAACACCATGTTGATTACTTCTTCCTGGTCATGAAGGAACACAAAAGAGCCAGAACTGTAAGCCACTTAAAACAAATCATTCCAATTTGACAGTGAGCTATTGGTAAGTGCTTTATCAGTAAAAATATTCAAGTCTTTTTGTGCCCACTTGCTATAATTTTGTTTGGAATAGATTTCCTTGGCTTAATTATAAGACTATCATGAGGCAGTGTTAAAAGCTATGTGTGACATCTGCTGCTTCTTTTCTATCCACAGTTGCTCTCTCACAGAAGGAAATTAGATTATTCCGATATAATTTTGTCTTGACAAATCCATGTTGACAGTTACTAATTTCCTTGTTTTCTTTTAGATGATTACAAATAGTTTGATTAATTTTCTAGCGTTTTTCCAGGAACTGAAGTTCATCTAATTTCCTAATATTCTTTCACATTCCTTTCACAGATCACTACCACACTTGTTCCTGACCGTCACCCATTGTCCTTGACTTTTCAGAGGGACTTCTATCATCTCTGGTATTTCACCAGCTAATTCTTCAAGTACTACAGCGTCACAGCTAATTGAAAACATCTAACTCGGTAATAAGTATTTAACCTGTTCCTTTCCACCTAAATCCTTGGGCTTAAATTTTCTTCATTGTTACTTATTACTGTAATACTGAACTGCCTCTCACCCTTTCAAATAAGAGTGTTGCAGAAAAAGTATTAAAAAACATATATGTCAGTATCAGCTCTTGATTGTTTTTCCTCTTTTTTTGAACTGCTGTTTAGTTGGTCTTTGTCCTATTTTTTCTGAGATGAAAGAATGATTTTTATTATTATAATGGCCTTTGGGATTGAAATCTGTTGTGTGCCTTGGTAATTTTTGATTCTGTAGCATCATATTTATGCAATACTTCCCTACCCTTATGAAGTGACCCAGCTTCACCTTTTCAGATGCCGCCCAAAAAGGTCAATATCTAGCACTATTGCTCATAATTTAGCAAATATTATACTTTCTGTTCTGGGATAGTTTGCATTTATGTCCTTAATATTGCTCCCTCAAGAAACTCCTAGATTTCTTAAATTCCAATGATGTCTTACAAGACAATTCTGAGTTTACTGAAGCCTACTTTCCTGAAATCTGATGCTTTTTTTTTTGCTGTTCTTCCCTTTTCCTATCATACGGCTCATGAACTCTACTATCGCATGGCTTTTCTCACTCACTACTGCCTTTTACCCTGATGTTCTTGACCAGTTCCTCCCTAGTCATTACAAACAAGGAAAGAAGTCTCTCTTTTAGTTGAGTTCTTCACCATCTGCATTCGTAACTGTCACCAGTTCATTCCAAAGACTTTGTGGGCAGTTCACATCTTTTCCCAACAGAAGTACACACAGTTAAAATGCCTCACTAGCCTCAAATCCTGTCATCTGTATAATTTTGCAATTTGCTCAGAAGAAATCTAATTTACTTGACCATTTATACTGATAGCCTATTGTTCACCTCTCTACTTTGACAATGCTTATATTCTTTTTAAATTATTTTAAAGAGACATACAAGTATAGTAAAAAGGCAACAATCTATCAGTTAGAATTCATAACACAGACAATGTCCCCCAGTAATCAGAGTAGGCCCAGCCAGCACTGGGGCAACTCACTGAACATTGAAGGTAGATATGTATCTATAAGCTTTAATTTAGTGCCAAAAACACTCGGCAAAAAACTCTGCCCAAGCGCTGCTCATTGTAGCATTCTAGGATATTTCAGTTTGCTGCAGCACAAGATGGGTTACTTACCCTGTTATTTGTGAGATTATCTTTGTTTTCTTAAAATCACCTTTTCCAAAATACAATTTAAAAAAAATTATAGGTAGATATTGCCAGAAAATAAAAAAGGACTCTCAAAGACTATTTGGTTCTTAGTTTAATGCATATCAGTAAATATAGCCAATGAGGTAAAAATCAATAGAATCTCTTCTCCTGTTATGTTTGTGAGATAGATATAGATTTCCATTTAATCAAAATAAAGTCCTTACCTTTTAACCATTACTGCAGCTTAATAACTGTCTTGCAGAGGTTTTATTTTTTGCTGTCTGAAGTCAGAGGGAATTTTGCTGCTGACTTCAATGGAGAAAGATTTCACCCAAAGCAGTTCAGTCTAATGAGTTCTTATTAAAATACTGGAGCCCAGTTTGAACTTTATTACGTCAGACAACTGCATTCACATTTCTGTATTCCAAGGATCTTCTCTTTATAAAGTTGATACCACTGAAAGGCCACCGATTATCAAGGTGATGGAATCTATACTACAGCAGATCCCTTCCTTTTAAAGCATTTTAGAATAGAGAGTTCCATAGACTTGTGGTTTTGTGATGGGGAATTTTCAACTGTACATCTTTCACTGCTGCCGGCAGACAGAATGTAGGGGACTGATGTTCAGTAATCAGCTAATTGATTACAGCCTCTGGCTCAGTGCTTGCCACAATCTTCCTTTTTGCCTATCTGATTTTCACAATATCATTAGCTTCTTTATCCTTTCCCTTCAGTACAGATGTCTTCTGTTAGAACTACACAGTATAAACTACAGAATACAAGTCCTTCACTTCTTTGCTTTCTCTTTCAACATTTAAATACAGAAGGAGACCCTTAGGTGCTGTTGAGTAGTAGCATTATTTTGCTAGGGAACTAACAGCCAGCCCAGCAGGACTTTTCAGAAATCATGGCTATGTTGTATGGCTCCCCAGTGACACTGGACCACATCACTTTCCTTGCACACAGCCAGCTGAAGTTACTGAATCTGAGAAACTGCCAAAACCATTGCAGTTATGGTGACCATTATGTTTCTCCTGAGGGATTTCACTCTTCCTTGAGAACCTCCAGCGTGATGGCATACCAGCGCTGCAGTACACCAGGATAATGATCTCAGCCACAGAGGTAGGCAGGTAGGATGGGGGTGGATAAAAATAACGCTCAGCTGCTTTTTTGCGGCATGGCATTTTATTTGGGTTGATAGCAACACAGTTCTCTGTGCTCAGCTTGTTAGAGTGAACTGAACAGTCTTGTCTTTTGATATGAAGAATGTCAATATTGCATAACCTCACCTGAAAAAATGTCCACTGGTAAGTGGAACACTGCTGTGTCTCAGGACAAACTCCAACATCTCAAGACTCAACATCTTATATAAAAAAATTGTCAGCCTATTGTCTTCATCACTCTTATGGTGTTGGCTGCTTTTGAGCAATAATATAAAAATCATTTTCTTGGCTCCAAAACTGCTTAAACTATCGAGTACTAGAAGCTGGAGGAAGTGTCACTGTACCTGCCCTATTCATATAAACTTTCCTTTCACATCCTGTGCAGGATGGTTTCACACAGGAGAATGGATTCAATCTGACCTGGTGTGGAAGATCATACATTTTTATGTTGCTGGCAAGTTATTGACCAAAATACTGAATTTTGTACTGCATGACATGTGCTATGAGGCAGACTTCTTAGTGTGATTTTTTTAAAGATAACTCCATCAGGGAAACTTTTTTGCTGAAAACCTCAAGCAGTTTGCTGAAAATATTGTAGATTAAAGTATTATCAGGATTTTCTCAGACTACAGCAGCGAAGTGTCATTTCATTTTTCAGGGCTGACGCATTAATGAATTAATCAGAAAATGTGTTGAAGTAACAGCCATAGCAAACCCAACACTTCCACACTTTAGTACATACTGCTCTTTCTAAATGCTGAAGTAACTTCTGCTTACATCTACAGAAGAAATCTCTAAGACCACTCAATAAAATGTTAGTTTTGCCTTAATGCATTAGCATTAAAGCTCAACCTGTGGAATTTTATTTCAGAATATATTTTGCAGATGGATACAAAAATATTTGTTTTGTCATTACAATGCACAAAAGCCTCTTGAGCACGCAAAGCCATACATCTGTTCCTACTGATGCAATTAGAAAAAAATCCCACATATTTATTCACTTGAACATGATGACCGTAGCAATGAAATAAGTACTATTTATGAGCAGAAGGGTTTGCATGACAGTTTTGTTATGGTCAAACAGTGCTCATGGCAATAAATTCAAGTTTCATAAAAGGCCACTTATGCTAGGACCTTTATTTTAATAATAATAAAGTACTTTCCTTTTCTGTGCTGAATACTGGATTTAAGAAAATAAAGCATTTAAGGGAAACTAAGCATAAGATTGATTTCGTGACATAGACAGATATGGTGGTATGAAGGCTCCAGTACAAGTAACGGCCCACAAAAGTCTCATAAAGGGTTGACTTGAGGGGTTTCTTTGGAGGCTTTTCACTAGTTAACTGAAAGCAAATACTAAACCAGCTTCAGAAGGGAAGGTAAGCACTAAGATACAATACCTGATGAAGTGCAGGTTAAAAATAAATCAATATGCTTCCTCAGTTCCAGGGATTCTCTCAAAAATTAAGGAGGTTATATTGCTTAAAGGAGCATTACATTATTAATTCAGTTCCGCAGTGTGTTGAGAATTGTGTAGTGCAGCTCTAGCATAGCATCCCCTCAAACCTTCCTCTAAACAGGGTTTTGTTTAGCTTTGTATTTATTTTCTAAGAAAGAGCTAGATGGTGATTTCTGGAAAGATATTCCTCATTTTAACCCTGGGCCACAGAAGATTCTGTGCAGACTCCTGTGTGATGAAGGTCCAAGGGGAGCTTTGAGAAACCAGTGGGTAAGTGATGGTTCAGATACGCAGCAGCTCATGACCCACAGAGCGTATGAGCTCCACAGAGCTGGAGCTAAGCTGCTACAGTGCTCAAGATCCCCACAGGAACAGAGTTAAACAGCAGATTAGCTTCAGCCTTGCACAGTTACAGAGCACCACAGGACTGGCGCCTGTAGATAAGCTCGGCAGTTGTGAAGCTTCCCTCATAGCGAATCCAGGAGACGTGACCAATGGGATGATGATAAAGGTGTATTATTCATGAATATCAACAAAAGCCTGATCTTTGTTTTCTTGCCAATTGTCTTACACAGAACAGAGTTGTGAAAAGCTAATCAGAGAACTAGTCAGGAAATTGGAATTTTACTCATGGACACTTTTGTGAGGAAACAGAAAAATCTTTTAAGATTTCCCTGGTGGATACTTTACAGCATTAAATGTACAACAAACAACTTCCTCACATCCCTTGACTGCCTTCCAGCTTAACTGTGTTAAAACAATAGAGTGTTAAAATCGCTCTTTGGAGATGAAGTAGCATGGTCATGCTTTGAAGTGAAATAAACATGTAAAAGAGAATGTGCTGCTTACCAAGATGAAACAAATTATTTCTAAAAGGTAAGATGTTATTTCCTCCTTACTTTTTTTACAGTCCCCATTTCCCAAGGGCTAAAAAAAAAGGAAATAGAGAAGTTGGGTATTTTTCCATAATGTCCACTTCAAACAACCCAAAATCCCTGAAGAGACATTCTAGTGAAATCTTCATTTTCAGCACCCAAAAATAAAGTAATACTAGTTAGAAATGAGATTCTTTTCTTCCTAAATATAATTTTGAAAGAAAAACTATTTATTACTTCCTGTGTTTTGATAGGATAGCCACTATCGGTAGTGATGAGCAATAGTATTATTGACTGACTAAAAAAAAACCCAAAACATCAAAACAGACACAGCACAGAGGAGAAATCTTCTGAAGCCTTAGTCCAGGAGTGTATTTTACTTCAATTATAATGAGAAGAATAGGAAGGTAATTCTCAGATAGGACTATATGGAAAATCTAGCTTCAGTCTGCAAGCCATACACTTACTTTCTTCTACAGCCTTGTCTTGATTTGCAGAGGGACCAGAGTATACTGGCTTTACTAGAGTAGTTCATTAGTGCTCTTCTAGTCCTCTAACGATTAAGGAGAAACCACCAGTGTGTGTGAAGGATGCAGTTTCATAGTCAGTCACATCTCTGGACTCACACATCAATGACAAATCTTGGCAGAAATGCTGCATTGCAAGTTCCTGCTCAGATAAATTAGAAAATTAATTTTTTTTTTTAAAAAAAAGAAGAGTCTTTTGTCTGGTTACTGAAAAAATTTCATTCTAATTGGTAAATTAAAAAGCTGCTAAAAATGTGACAGAATTTAAAATAAAACAAAATACTATTAACCTAAAGGTATCTGGAAATGTTAATGAGATATATATCTAAATCTTGATAGTTTTTCTCATTTCATAGCTTGTATTCTGAAGAATATTTTCCTGGCCTGTTTTCAGACCAATACATCCGAAAGCTCATCTGAATGACAAATTTTAATTTCCATCTGATGACTGGTGTTTCACAAGAAATAAATCTATGCTGCTGGCATATTTCAGAACAATGTCTGCAGAAGCCAAGGATCAAATCAGGTGGATGGACAGTTCCCTGCATATACCTGTGAGACAGAGGTTGCAATGGAAACACATTGATAAGACACACACAGGAGATCACACTGCTGCTGCACACGCTTGGTCTCCCTGCCTCAAAAATGTGCAGATCATTTCTAAGCATAGAAACAGTTACTTTCAGAAGCTCTGCGGGCGGCATTTAGAAAAAAAGGGGAATTTGTCAGTTGTATAGCCCAGCTGACTCCCCAAAACAGGCTCCAGACAACCAAGTGTCCTTCTTTTCTTCTGAACACCGGCTTTTTTTTTTAGCAGATAATGACAGAAGAGCACCTGAAAGGACTTGAGTCTGAGATCTGATACAGTGCCCTGTCTGAGAGTGGACAGTAGTACACAGTGGGTGCTTAAGAAAATAATATAAGAACAGGACAAGTTTATACTCTATCAGCATCTGATACTTAGTGGTTTAAGGATTTCTTAAATCCAGCATGACTTCAGATTTTTGTATTTAACAGCCCCTGAAGGATTTTTTGTTCTTTCTATAAATTTGTCTGAATCCATTTCTACCTTTGTTCTTCATCATATCTGGTGGCAACAAGTTCCACATTTTAATTATGAGCATGTTAAAAAAGTGCTTCACTTGTTTTAAACCTGCTGCTTGAAAAATATCATTTGACAACTTCTCACTCTTTTACTTTGAGAGCTAATGAATGATCATCACTCCTGATTTTATATACCTGTACCATATCACAGCTTTTCCAAATTGGAAGTCTTATTCTGTTTAATCTCCCTTAAAACCAAAGCTGTTCCATACTGTTGCTCATCCTTGTCATATTCCTTCCTGCTTTTCTATTTCTACCTAACTCTTTCCAGATGAGAATATTAGAATGCACTGTATTACTAAAAAATATAAGTGTCCTAGTGATTTATATGCTGTCTTAATGATGTTTTCTGTTTCATTCTACCTTCCCTAACAACTTCTAATATTACATTTTGCCTTTCTGGGCTTACCAGGCATTAAGCTCTCTTCATAGAACTATCACAGCACTTTTGTGATCCCTTTGCTAAACAGTCTTAACTAATTTAGCAATCATCTTTGTATATGCATAGATATGGTTGTTTTTCCCAGCAAGCAGTATTTTGTATTTCATTGACCATTTTATTATCAGACAATAATTGAGTGACACTATCAATCTCAAGATTCCTCTGCACCTCTTCACAGGCAGGCTCTGCATGCTTTTTTTTCAGGGCATGGATGGTTATTGCTTAATGCTCATATTCTGTAGATGCACCACCAGTTGTGTGTAGGGGCCAAACAGATAAAAACACACCCTAAGATTGCCTAGAACACAGTAGCAGATCTAAGCACAGGCAAAGGGGCAGCTGGCAATGATAGTAGACTGCTCAATGTTTCCACCATTTCTTTCCACTCTGGTTTCCCTACCTTCCCAGCAAATTCCGATGGGAAGAGAAGCACAGTTCCATTTTGTTCCTTCAGCCTTAGAACAGAAAACCTCTGTTTTGTCTACAGTGACAAGGAACTGGAACCACTGAAGGAACTGGAACCATTGATGTAAAACAGGTACCTGTAGCTACTGCTTCACCATCAGTGGCTGGAGCAGCCTCTGTTTTCCTGAAGTCATTCACAATAAATCCTCTGACATAGCTTGGAGGTGAATCCCAGAAGTATTCTAGAAAGACAATGCACCCCTGAGCTTTTAAGAAAGAGAGAGGAGGTAACTCAATATTAGCCTGGTAGTTTACCATACCTCATAAATTAATAATTTCTACTCCCTTCACTCCATTCCTTGCAAAATTTAAGAGGTGTACAAGGTCAGAAATATAGTCCTAACTGTAAACTACAGTGAGAGTGTGGTATGAATCCCTATAGTTGATGAAAGGAATTTCATAGAATCATAGAATAGTTTGGGTTGGAAGGGACCTCTAAAGGTCATCTAGTCCAACCCCCCTACCGTGGGCAGGGACATCTTCAACTAGATCAGGTTGCTCAGAGCCCCGTCCAACCTGACCTGGAATGTTGCCAGGGATGGGGCAGCCACCACCTCTCTGGGAAACCTGTGCCAGTGTTTCACCACCCTCAGCGTAAAAAATGTCTTCCTTATCTCTAGTCTAAATCTACCCCCCTTTAGTTTAAAGCCATTCCCCCTTGTCCTGTCACAACAGGCCCTGCTAAAAAGTCTGTCCCCATCTTTTTTATAAGCCCCCTTTAAGTACTGATAGGCTGCAGTAAGGTGTCCCCAAAGCCTTCTCTTCTCCAGGCTGAACAACCCCAACTCTCTCAGCCTTTCTTCACAGCAGAGGTGTTCCATCCCCCTGATCATTTTTGTGGCCTTCCTCTGGACCCACTCCAACAGGTCCGCGTCTTTCTTATGCTGAGGGCTCCAGAGCTGGATGCAGTACTCCAGGTGGGGTCTCACCAGAGCAGAGTAGAGGGGCAGAATCCCCTCCCTCGACCTGCTGGCCACGCTTCTTTTGATGCAGCCCAGGATACGATTGGCCTTCTGGGCTGTAAGTGCCCATTGCTGGCTCATGTCCAGCTTTTCATCCACCAGTAATTCATCCACCAGAATTTCATCCTGAGAAGTAGTTAGGGAAGTACCCTGCACAGCATGCAAGAGTGCCCTAAGGGGGAACAATCCTCCATTGAAAAACACAGCAGATGACCTCATTCCTTACGTGTTTTCTATGCCAAATTCCTGTTTCCATGTAATTTATAATCGGTTGTCAGTCTACCTCAATGGCCTGTATGGTGTCTGAAAGTCTAATCTATTTGAACCAGGATCATATGCTGATTAGCGCAGAGAGAAATTTAAAAATGTCTTTCTCCATACCTTTCTGTGGTGAAACACAATGCTAATATACACAACATCTCATGAAAGTTTTTATTTTTCTCCGACTGTATTTTTTACAACAAAAAAGAATCCCCTTTATCCCAATTTTGTGATCGTAATTATTTGAACAAATACTATCATCTGTGACTCCCATGCTATTATGTGACTCCCTTGGTATTGAATGCAAAGTCATTTTGACATATGGCTTACAGCTCAGATGGCATTTGGTTTACTCTTCCCTGTGGAATTTGAAGTCATAGAAGTCGTACTAAACAGTTCTGAAGGAAATCAAGCAGAAAACACTCATTTAAAATGAAAAAGCCAAAGAAAAAGTGTATAAATTGGAAAACAATGGAGGGGGAAAAAAGGAATATGTAAAATAATTTAAAAAATAACAAAGTGGTCAATAGATTTTCTTTGTAATCATCAATTACAAATTTGCCTGGCTTCTGAACTTTTTCAAGTAAGTAATTTTTACAGGCTGAACAAAATGTTCCCTGGGGAGGATGCTATCGGTTTGAAACCAAGTTCCACCTCAGCCACAATATATTTGCAATAAAGCAGATTTCTCTAAAGTATGGCCTCTTGTATTACACATTAGTGACAAAAAAAAAAAAGGAGTATCAATTTGTTACTATGGAAAGGTTAACAACAATCCAGAAGTCTTTCCCCCCCACCTCCCTACCTCTCTCCCCAAATAGTGTCAATTCAGGACAGAATTGACCACAGTGACATAGTGAAATAGTGTTATTCAGTAATGGGGTGTGTGGGGAGGTTGTGTGTGTATTTCTAATATATTACAGATGAATCCTGTGAAATTTAATTCTCAAAGCATTTTTTCTCTTACAGTATTTCTAATGGAAGGTCAACATTTTGCATCTAGCAGTGACAGCCTATTTTATAAGTTATTTATCTATTTCATTTTTATTTATTTTCAATGCTAATTTGTTCTGCTAAATGCTGTATTAATCCTCTAAGAAAGCCTATTCATCTCCATTGCCAATATAGGAGGCCTAGAGCTATTAGGAGCCTAATTAGGGCTGCTACTTTTGCCCTTTAGCCACAGCTAGTTTGAAAAAAAATTGTTTTAAAAAACAAGCTTATTTTTCCCTATTACGAGTTTGCATGAACTTTGTTGGATTATGACAAAAAAAGCTGATTTGGGATTAAACATGCTGAGGGACAAACTGCTTGATGGGGCCAGTAGAGGGACAAAGGTGGTGGAAGAATCCAAAGATCAGCTACTGCAAGGAGGATTATAAGCTTTCTTTCCACATCATAGCAGATACACTTTGGGAGGGTGTTAGCCATTGCTGCTCATTACCATCTGGGCTAGAGCAATCCTTTCCACAGCCACTCTAAACCTTCATCAACTCTGCGTGGCCATGGTCTGCAAGCAGAAACCTCCAGCTAGGGGGCTGGGACACATGGCTGTGCTGAGGATGGGATGGAGGTGTATCAGGGAGGCTGAAGGATCTCCTTAAACAATAATAAAAATATGAAAATGCAGAGTATTTTGAGGTTTTACAGGAAGAAAACTGGAAATTCATAATTCAAAAATATAGCTAAGTGATGGAAATTAATTCAGAGAGGCTTTACTATGCAAAAAAAAAACCTCTGTGTGGATTCAGGCTCACTACTTCACGAAATATATACAGTTTTGATATCTTTGCACTAGGAATGTTCCTCTTTAGCTAGCATGAATCAACACAGTCTTCAGCAGAGCTACACTGATTTACATGAGCTGCAGACATGACCCATTGTATTTAATTTTAGGCATCTTATTATAAGAAAGATATTCACATATTGGAGGAAGATCAGAAGAAAGCTGCAAAAATTATTAGACTTCTGGAGTGATTGATGTATGAGGATTGATTGCAAGTGCTAAATATGCATAGTTTGTCTAAGAAATGACTAAAGGGGGACATGGTAACAATCTATAAATATATGAAGAGTCTAAATGCCAAGGAGGAAAACGCATTTTCAGGATACAGAAGAGAAGAAGCAGGATGAAATTACCTAAAGAGAAAAGAAAATGAATTTAAAAAGAGTCCCTAAAGGAGGACCTTAGAAAGTGGAAAGGTGTTGTCTTTCCAAAAGAAAAAAATATATATATAGATATATTTACAAATATATCTGGGATCCAAGATTGTTCTAAATGACCTTTGAAAGGAAATTTTAAGGCCAGTTTTATGCAAGTGATCAGACCATATATACCGATAATCTCTATTCACATCGGAGACTGGGCTTTTTTTTTTTTAAGGTTTAAACAACTGTCACTCCATGAGACACCACAAAATCAGGAAAAATGTGTCTAAGCCCATTGTAATTGCAACTGACTTAAATTTAGAACACCCCTTTTAGCCAAGAAGTACCACTTTCACTTTGATCAAATTAAGGAGAGACAAAAGATCTGTATTTCCCCTGTTTTTATTGTCTCCAGAGCCAATGGTCTGATTTAAGAAACAACAAAGGAAAAGGTTGCCTCTGGAGACGCCTTCTGCATTTTTATGTTCAGCTCAGTACATTTTCAGAAATGAGTGGTGAGTTTAGAAAATGTATATGTATATAGTACTGACATGATCACTACAGCTATAGCTTTATGTCTTACTATGAATTTCATTAAGACTTGATTTCAGGATTCCAAGTGGTAAGAAGTACAGAAAAGATCAAATATCTCTAAGATGCTGACAACAAGAAAGGAGATTCAGGGAAGGGGGCCTAAAACTAGTAAAATAAATTGATGTTCATGATGAAAGAGTGGTATGTCCCCAATTCCAAATGTGAGTGAGAAAACGCTAAAACAGGTTTTGGGATATATATACAGATGACGAGAACTGGACATAAGGAATCACAGCTCCAAATTCAAAACAGGAATCCCTGAAACAATGTTTTCCTAAAGTTACAAATTATCTCCAAAAGTGAAAATAAGTATGGAATCTAAAAGTAAAATAAATGCAGTTATCTGATTGTATTTCATGGTATCATAGATTTTACAGGTGTTGAAGCCAAAAGAAATCATAATGTCCCTTTTCTTTACCTCCAGCATAACACAGGTTAGAAAATATCATTCATTAATTTATGTGGCAAGTTGAACTAAAAGGTACCTTTTAGAAAGATTTTCAGCCTAGATTTAAAGACTCTAAATGATGGAGAATTCATTTCATCCTTTTGTAATCCATTGTAGTGCTTGGCACTCCTCTCTATTAAAATAAATGTGTCTTATTTCAACTTTTCCTTTACTGATTTCAGTTTCTAGCCACTGGTGCTTTCTCTGAATAATTCCTACCATGTTTACTTCTCAGAAATCCACTTATGACCTTGACACATGCTTTTTTCTCCTTCGGCTGAAGTCTACCCACAATTGTGCCAGGACATCACATTTCAGAGATTTGGTGAATTTATCTTTAAACAAATAGTTTCCTTAAATGCATAATTTATTTTCCTAATATAGATTAGCAATTATTCACTGAAGATAATATGTATATCTATATTGACCTGAGAGACCACAATGGCATGCAGAGTATTTTGCAGAAGTTGAACATAGACTGAATTGTGCTGGCAGGAAAAATCCCCTACTCACCACCACTCATCATTGTAAATTACATCTAGGTAAACACCAACATCTGCTTCCCGTGCAAACAGAGTCTGTCATCACAGGACCCATTATATTATTATGAGTAGATGAGATGGTTTAATATTCATTACAGATATACAAGCAGCAAGAAACTGCTTCATGCACATGCTAATGGGCAGTAAATGTATGAAATGAATTGTACCAGCCTCCACAGGTGACTACAGTTTTGAAACATTAACTGATCTAATATGAAGAACTCCAATACCATCAAAGAGAGATTCAGAGGTAATACGTGTGCTTAGTGAATATATGCTGTAAAAACTGAAAAGGACTAGCCCATAAGGAAAAACTAGCAAGTGTGCTTTAGGGTACCAAAAATACTCAGTTTATTACTTCCTTGCCCTGTTTTGTAATAATTTGTATTACATTTTTTGGAAAAAATTACAATCCAGCTGTAAATACAAATACAGTGTGATGGATTAAAACCAAAAATCCTATCTTGTGCCATTCCTGTGCACTTTCACTGGACTTTAGACTTGGGCTGTGGGAAAGAAAAGAAGCATTATGTATCTGCCAGCTCTACACTTTCCTTGCATGCGCCCATCCAGGAAGAGGCAGAACAGAGAATAGGTAGGGCCTTTGTCACTTCTCACCCACAGTACTCTAGCTCACAGAGCTAAGCCACCACGCAAAGTAAAAAACAAAATCATAAAAATATAATAATGTGATTCTGTGGAACATTTCTTGTAATTCCGCTTAGTGAGACTAGAAGACACAGAAGTAAATAGCAGAGTTGTGGACAGAATTCATATTTTTGACAAATACTTCACTAAGTAGTTTCTGTGACTCCTTAGGAGCTCAGGGAAAAAAAAAAAAGGAAAGAAAGAAAAGAAAGTAGGGTCAAAATAATTCTCTCTGAAAAAGACACTGAAAAGAGTAGAAATGTTTACCTTAAAGAGGTGCCAAGCAAAGTAGTTATAAAAGGATGCCCCCCCCCCAAAAAAAAAAAATTGCAAATGCGTCATGGGAATGGCTGCTCTTCCCTGCTCTAACTACAGGACGTAAGGGGTAGTTACCTAATCCAATACCAGCAAGTTTGAAACTGCCATATGGAAGTTTGGAAGGCTATTTTTCTTTCTTTTTTTTTTTTTACACAGTGTGAAATTGCTGTGGTCAAACAAGATCTTTGAATTTGGCAGCATTCACTAAAAGATTTGATACTATGTAGGCAAATATTAGAGTCTCATTTTTTCTAGATTTTGGGACATCAGAGATCAGGAGAAAACTTCTACTGATGATTTCACAGATGATCCCACATCAGCCTGTTACATGGGACTGTAACCTCTGTGAGGTAAGTTATGAGCCAATGAAATAGTACTTACACTGTACAGTAATTCCTGCAATTCTCACTTTGTGGTAGGGGGGACTAGCATTCACTGAATTTTGCTGCTCGCCTTTAGATTTGGATTAAGTTCTTCCTATCTAGAGGGATCTGATTCTGAACTGGAGCCTTAGCTTGCATCAAGTGCTACCTTTCCAATGGAAGTAGTCACCTGACAGTGACTGTCAAGTTATCTGTTAGCTACTCAAGTAATAATGTAAGGGCACTAATGTGGTGTAACAGCAGAAGTTTGCATTTAATTCGCTTGCTTTATACAGAAAGACCTGTGCAGCTTTCACTGTGTAATCCGTATAATGGCCCTATAAAGAAGATACAATTTGTAGGGTTCTGGTTCATATTCTTGGGAGTTTCTTAAATCAAAGTGTGCAGGATTAACAGTGAGGTCTGTAAAAAACGTATTGCTGTAATGCAGCAACGTCTGAAATCTTGTCCCATCCCAGGATAAGTTAACATAATGGCTCTTATAATACATAAAAACATACGAATGGCCATGCTGGGTCAAATCAGAGCTTCACCTAGCCCAGCAACCTGAGTGGTCCTGGTTAATAATGAAAACCTAGAGAAAGAGAATAAGCATGGGGCAACCATAAGGGATAATTCCCCATATAACCTCCCAGTCTGTGATTTAGGGACTTCCAGACTCAGAGGTTCTGTTTTTAATAGGTCATGATGGGATTTTCTTTTCTGAATTTCTTTTATTGCTTTTTGTACTCATCACTGCCTCTGGCAACACTAGCACCATGTGGCAGTAAGTTGGACAACTTAATTATGAGTACCACACAAAATTAACTTATTTTGTTTGCTTGAAGCCTGCTACCCCATAATTTAATTTCATGTCTGTTAGTTCCTGTGTTGTGAGAAAAAGTGAGCAGTCATTTCCTATTCTCCTTTCCAGTGTCAGTCATGATTCCTCTTCTCTGGGCTTTCCAAAGCTATGAGGAAGTATCTGAAGGGTCTGTCCCAGGACAGGACAACTACTGGTTGATTTTTTTCTGAAACTGAAGCATGTGCAAATCATGAATAAGTGCTTATATTTTCATTGTAACTGTCATTTAAACAGCAATGAACTATCCCCATTATTTCTACCACCATAGACACCACCACATATTTCTCCAGCCATAGACTCACAGAACTCCTGAGGGCTACAAGATACTGTAAAGGAGTTGTTTTCTTTATCTTGCAATCTACTTTTTTGGCCAAGCCCTGATAAGCTTAATATCTTTAGATCATCTCCAATAATTGTGACTGTATAAACAACAGCTGCATTTTCTTTAATATACAATTTCTTATTTCTTTCTTTTTCTGCTCTGAACGGTATAAAATACATTCTACATTTCATGCTAGTGCTTAGCAACCAACCTTCAAGATACTAAAATAATATGGATTTCCTACCCCCTCACTCTTACCTGCCGCTCCCCACTACTAAAACAATGCTATTGATTCATTATCAATATCTTCAACAGTGGCCAATTAAGTGACACTTCTAGGAGTTTGGTATCAACCTATATGAAACAAAATACTTTCATTTCAGTTCTGACCTTCACTATGTTTAGCAGCAATCTATTCTAGAAGTCTGAAGGCTAAAATAATAGCCTTATTTTATCATGAGTATTTCTCCTTCATAGCATGTTAGAAAATGGCCTACTGTATTTCAACTTAGCAGAAAGAAAATATATAATGAGAGTTTTTGGGAGGTTCAGAAATCTGCAAATTCAATTCTTATAGTAAATATAGCATACACCATTTATAGGGTTATTTCTGAGACACATGAATTCTGTGAGCTATATTATGATGTTAACTTTGCAGAAAGGCATTGCAGTTATATCAGGTAGCAATAAGAATATGTGGTGAACTGAAATTAGAAAAAGTTTTAGCATTTATTTGTCTTCTGTCTTTTTATTAGTTTAAAATGTTAGAAAGGCCGCCAGTCACCTCAATATAATTTAATAAGTCAATAAAAACTTTATTCAGACCCAAAAAACAATAGCATGATTCAAACTTATGCATTCCCAAACTCAAAGAAATTAAACCACCCCTTCATTCTCCAGCAACTGCATGTGCACGCACATATACACAAATACGTACATACCAACTAATTGCAAATGCCTACAGGAAACACATATGTTTGGCTGCACACCCTGAAGGTACTCAGATGTTTCAGTCAAGTGTTGATATAGCAAATTCCAAAGCCAGAGAGCCTTCTTTGAGGAGACTCACTCAGTACTTCTTTTTACAGTAGGGCAACTTTGGCTGAAGTTGGTGATTTCCCCATTGATCTAAAGCAAGGTGATGCCTCAGGGTGAAAATGAGATATGCCTTCATCACTGACAAAGCACAAAGCTCAAAAGATCAGTCCCTGGGCTATAGCATGCACAGATTCCAATGCTCAGTGGCACAAGTCCTGCAATGTGCATGCATTTCACACTGAAGTTGACACAAATTCAACACAGAACTCAGTGCAATAACTTCCCAGCTTGTATAGGAACCTTAGGAAAAAAAAAAAACTGTGAATAGTCTACATGTACAGAATTTAGTAACTTTGAAACCTTGTAAAATCTTGATTTCTTTTAGTGATTTTTATTGGAGGGTAAGGGAGCTGTAAGATTACTGCTATTACTATGTATTTTTTCTGACTGAGAAATTCTGTAAGCACAGGATGCAGATTATAGGAAGTACTTAAAAGGAAGAAAAATTCATCCATGTGCCAATGTTAATGACAAAGAGCTTTTATGGGTGGTAGTTTCTCAAAATGGGACAAAATGGTAGCTAATTTTCTGTGGAAGGAAGTACCCAGAAGCTCTATCCATATCATAAAAGATAATGTTTTGATACCCCAAAGCAGATTCTAGTTAGCCGCTCTAGAATTAGCCACAGTTAGTTTGTTAGCACAAAGTTGTAAGCAGAGGAGAAAGAAGTCTGCTTGTTCTTTCCCATCCATTTAGCAGATCTAATTAATATTTAATAAAAAAAGAAACCATTCCAACTTTTATAATGCATAACTTGTTAAGCACATGTGCAAATTTCAGAATAAACTGTTTGCAGACAATATTAATCTATCAACAAATTCAAATGTCTCTTTTCCAACTGGATGGAATTGTTTTTTTTTAATCAGAACTGATTTGGCAGCAGTTTGATCCCACGTTTCTTTAACATACTTTAATATGCTATTTTTAAATGGATGGTTAAAGAATATAAGGAAGCTTAGAAAATACAAGAACACTATATATTTAAAAGAAAGAAATACATAGTTACCTCTATACAATGTACTTACAGGCAAAACAATTGCACACGTCCTCTTAAGTACATTCATTACTATATGCTTAGTCCACTTGGCTACCATGAGACTACTCGATAGGACTGAAACCAGGCACATGTTTAAGTGCTTTGCTGAACCAAAGCCTAGAAAAATGAGCAGGCAATTAAAGATTTAGAACAAATTTTAATTAAAGGATATATCCAATATTTAAAAAATAATTTAGGCATATCCTCCAAATCTGAGCAGCTAACAGAAGACAAACGTTAATAAAAACCCAACTCTTTTATAATTTGGTCCTAATTCTGCTAACCTCATACAGGCCAAACATTCAAAACAGAAATGGGATATCTCCGTGAATATGAACAAGCTCAAGTTTCTTTCTATTTTTTTCTCTTCCAAGAACTGAACTGATTTGTGTTTATAGTGTGTTGCACAAATGACTCACTCAGGGAGCATCTGTGCTAAGTACTGAGTGGGCCAACATTTTATATCAAGTAATATGACACATTTTGCTCTTTTTTGTTTGCAAATTATGAACAGATTTTAGTTTTTAAGGGTTCTTCTCTTTCCTCAAGTTGGAAGTTGTCCTCGGGCTTTGGATCAACTTTAACCCAGCTCCCACTGGGGCAGAAGCTAATGGCTCTCTCCCAAGAAACGAGGAAGAAGAGGACTGAGAGTGGGGGTTCTTATCAAGTCTAATGTATGTTTGCATCAGCCTTACCACTAGTGAATATTTCTGCCAGAATAATTTGCCTGACTTTCTTCTCTGAAGAAGCTGCTTGACAAAGCGCAGCTAATGATAGAGGAAAACTGCAGAAAGGTTCTGTAATCTGTATTCCCAAGCATACCCATGGGAACAATCACAAACTTTTGCATTCTTCAGATCTGTCAGTGTTTTGTGGCATATATCTGACAGTGGACATCGTCACATTGAAAAAAATTATTATCTGTTTGAGTGCAATTGTTGTACTAATGCTTCACAGTAAGAATATGCTCAGTTTGCTTTCACCAATGTTCAGCAATCTTTGGCAAAAAACTGTTTCTCCCAATAATTATTAATTACATAATTCAAATGAGTATTCACAGAAATCCAGTCCTACTAACGGCAAAGAGCAGGCTCCATTTTAAAAGTCAGGTTTTCACATGGAAATATTATTGCTGGAACAGTTGGACTAAATATATCTTCCTGCAAATATAACTGTTTAAGACGGCATTGTTCATAAATAGTTTTTCAAGGAAGTATTTTTTCAAGGAAGTATTTTTCAGTAAGAATATGCAAAATTAAAATATGGACTTAGGTGGAACTCAGTGCAAGATTCAACAACAAAGTCTGTTGTTAATGTTGCACACTGAACTGAAGGCATACAGAAACATTCCTCTTTCCCAAGTTTTGCTGGCTAGACCTTCCTAACTTTAGTTCAGTTTAGTTTAGGCTGGATCTGGATAATTGTTGTGCCTGGCTGGTATCTGCTGATTCCAGTATACTTTTAATGAGTGCTAAAGTCTACCCCTTGTCTGTTGAGCAAGAAAAATTTGGAAACTTTTATTTCAAAATATTGTACTAAATACAATATTTTGTATTTTGCTAACGCTTATACTACCAAATCTAGGAAGGAAATGGGACAAAATTACCTCACAATGTCCATTTTAACTAATCTTCTTATTAGTTCAGTAAATCAAACAAAGAACTTCAAAAATTTTTAAAGTGTCAGGTATAAATACAGAATACCAAAAGCAAACAAAACTTTGGGGGCACTGTGGAGTTCTCTGACAATTTTTTATCACACAGGTTGAAATGAGATAAATTAAGCTGTTACCATGACAAAACCCAGGAGGTTTGGAAAGTCTGTGTGAGACAGCTAGAAATGTGGAAGACTTATGAAGAAATGTCTTTTAAATACAGGTATAACATATTGGAGACTGACTATATGACCAGGGTTTTAATCACATAAAATTCTTGCTTGGGTCCTTCCAGTAATACAGGAGCAGTATTTCCCTGTCTAATCATAACTCACATAAAAATCAATTTTGACAAATCCATAGTGCTTTTCTTTCTTCACATTCATGAGAAATAATTTATAATATTAACCACTAAATGGTGGTTTATAAGCACACAAACTGTGAAAGATGTTCAAATACATGTTGTGTTTAGCATAACAGCTCTTACCAGTTGTCAGTGCTTGAGTTTTCTTTCTCCCTTTTGCTTTCTCAATGTGTCTAAATTATTTACTGAAGCTGTTTACACTGACTGATTTTATAGCACTCAAATATGAATCAATAGATTGCTTCATATATTAAATTTGTACACTGGCTTTAAAAATGGAATAATACCTTGTGTAAACTAGTCAACAAGCAGCTGCATGCTATTTTAAGACATTCATTTCAGGGTAACTTAGAGCTTCAATGATAAATTGACAAGTCATATAAAGCACTCTGAAAAGCAAATTGTGGCCTTAGGATCTATACGTTTTAGTGAATAGGACAGTGCTTTGTGTGCTTCATGGTCAACATGCTTCTCTTGGGCATTACCAGTATAAAATTCAGTAGCATGTGATTAGTGGCATGAAAAAATATGCAAATTGGATAACTAATTTCCAAGAAAGAAACATCTTCAGGTCGTGGATTGTTCTAAATGCAAATCAAACTGCAGTATGCAGCAAAACAACAAAAAAACCCTTGGTTTTTTGTGTTGAGGAGAAGGAAAGACTAGGGATTTACTTCATTAATGTTACCAGGGCACTTGTTCCAGCTGCCTAGGAAATAGTTGGTGGGAGCCATCAGGGCACTCTGAGAGCCTCCCGTGGGTGTGGGTCAGGATCAGACCCAGTGAGGGGAATCAGGGCCGGGCAGCCCCAGGATGGCCATGGGGATGGGGACAGGCTGAGGCCAGGCTGGGACGTTGGCCCGCAGGTCAGCAGGGCCGTGGCCAGGCCCAGGCAGGACTGCCTCACAGCAGAGCCATCACCTCAGGTTGCAAGGACCTCCCTGGGCCAGGTTGGGCCTGGCCACGGCTTCCCCACAGCATCGGGAAGTCGGAAGCTCCCCCATGGTCTCCGGGGGACACAGCCGAGAGCTGGCCCTCCCGGGAGAGGGGTGTGCTCAGGGCCTGGCAGAGCAGAATAATGAGGAGCTAGGGCTTGTCATATGTCTGTATTACTGGGGAAAAAAAAGGAGTTTTCCTCAGAACAAGAGAGAAGCGTATATGGGGTACCTCTTAGTCCCTTTTGGGAACTGTTATAGCAAGTTGAAATAGTGGGTTGAAATCTGGTAATTAGCATTCAGCTACCAGGTCTCTCATCTGAGTGGATTCATAGTGCTCAGCAAGGGCTGACCGCACAGCTGTGTGCGTGGAGGCTGGCAAATCTCACCTGCAACTGCACGGCAGGCGCAATTATCTTGTTCAGTACCTAACTGTAGATAAAATTCAGTGACTTAGAAACACAGTTTGCTCACATCTGAGCCTGCTGCTGTTCACTTTGGACCTCATCATGCCCAGCTTCACACATCCTAGGCAGGTCCTTTCAGCTCCTATTACTGTACTTGTCCCTGCAACTCGTGTTGTCATAAACCATCAGGACCCTGATGAAATTTAATGTAGAAATGGAACATCCAGCAGCAAAGTGCCTCAAAATACTATGTTAAGGGTTTGGTTTATTATTGATTCACAGTTAAATCTGGTAAAGAACTTTTTTTAAAAGGGGGAAATGCAGTTTCTGCAAATATTTTTCCAAGAAAACTGTTTTTCCTGTGAGGAAAATAAAAATCTTAATGTTTTAGGTCAGGTAGACCAGAATAAGAAAAGCCTTGGTTTTTTTGAAACTAATGGAAATATTTTATTTTGTAGTCTGCATTAACTTCTGTCTGTGCTTTGCTGCTGCAGGACCTCACAGAAGTTATAACTCAAGCGCATCCCTTCCTCACTCTCTCAAACAGAAACAGCTCTGTGAATAGATTACATTTTCCATGATGTATCACTGCCTTTTTATGTTTGCAATTGTGACACATGATGAAAATGATATGATTATATCTTGAAAACACACAATATGCACCAAAAGCTTAGCCAGTAAGAGGCATGTGTCATCAGAATTATATCATAGTGCCTGAGAGGCATCTATCAATCTTAGCCCAAGCTGCTCTGATTTAGGAAATATGCAAATATTTTACTATAATCACAAATGTCAAAATTTAACCCTTTTCCTGAATTTTCTGGTTTATGATAATGTAAAAAACTGTAAAAAACTTCTGTAAAATATGTATTCAAACTTGCTAGCCCAATCAGAAAGAAAACAAATGTGAAAGGATTAGCAATTTCCACAGGACAGGTATTTCAATATTTAACCACTCAGAGACAAAAGAACTACTTATCACACTGCCTATAAAACTTAAACTCTCAGAATTTTTTTTAATTGTCTTTGCAATCACTATTTAGCTCATGAGATCTGGGAAATTCCTTACTAGAACTGGAGTACCTACAGATTAGAAAGAGGTTAGATATTTTTCATTTTCATAGATACAATTACTAAAATGGAAAACGTTTTAAAACATAGGCATTATGACTTTTATATTGTGTATATATGGGTATCTCTATATACACAAATGTTTGTACATCTAAACATTGGCACAGGAAATGATACTAGAGACAAGTCTATTATGAAGTGAGATGCAAGATGAAATAGTTGTTCTCTTTTGGAATTTGGTAGCTAATTTGTGACTGTGCTAGACCATTTGTAAAAATCATCAAAGATATCAAGTCTGATTACATATCTTAAACTGCCTTAATACTGAATATTTCCATATGTTGATTCAGGAAATGCAAACTGATTTCATAACACAGGCAAAAGACATAATTCTTAAGCTATCTTAAGCTATCTGGAAAATACTTGGCAGCATGATATGATCCATGTTTTCAAGGACAGATTTTAAACTACACTTTCAAAAGGCAGAGGCAAAAATCAATAAATCAATAAAACTTGTAAACTGGAAAAAACAGGTTTTCTGTCTCCTCCTTCTCTTCTAATTTTATATGCTTTTCAAGTATTAAATGGAAATGTTGATTTGAGTAAAGTTTTCTAAAGCATAACTTTCAAGGCAATAGAAAGAATAATAGTACACCTGGGTGACTTTCTATTAACATATTGATGAAACTATAAACCATCAGAAATGTTTCTTCAATAAACTATTTCATTTAATGCAAATATAGTCATATTCTTATCAAACTATCTTTTAATAATCCAAATACATTGCTAATGAGCTAGTAAGGAAGCACTACATGTTTCCGATTTGCCACTGTTTTTTCACCAATATAGAAAATATCAATGTGATCCCAGTGAGTTCTGTTCTTCGCTTGTGAGCACCACAGCTTCTGCCTATATAAGCAGGCGGAAGTCATTGCTCATGAAATTGAAGGTTTAAATCGTCCCCACTGAAGAGGACAAAGGGAAAGTTCCGTTAGAGAACAGACTTACACAGAGTCAAAACCCTTTTATTGAAATTATCCTCTCCTCCTCCTCTCCTCTCCTCTCCTCTCCTCTCCTCTCCTCTCCTCTCCTCTCCTCTCCTCTCCTCTCCTCTCCTCTCCTCTCCTCTCCTCTCCTCTCCTCTCCTCTCCTCTCCTCTCCTCTCCTCTCCTCTCCTCTCCTCTCCTCTCCTCTCCCCGCCCCCCCTCGCCTCGCCTCGCCTCGCCTCGCCTCGCCTCGCCTCTCCTCTCCTCTCCTCCCCTTTCCTCTTCATGGTATCATCCAGCATATGGCAAACTTTAGCCAGAGTATGACTATAGACAGGTATACAACTATAGCTAATTCATATTCTATTTCCATTTCACTTCTGGAAAATCACCAGTCTCCCTTTTCATTTAATTTATACTTTGTTTCTGAGCATCACAATGTTAGGGAACTGTTTCTGGTATCACAGCAGAAATTCAACTTGGCAGGTAACACTCTATTAAAAGATTACAGTAAAGTGGCAGCCACTTCGCCAAAGTCATAGTGTTTTAAACTGATTTACAGTCTTGCAATTACAAACTATCATCTAGCCCTGGGATTGAGTATAAATACAGAAGATAGAGATGGATATTTAAGTATGGGCTACCTTTTCTGTTCCCATAATTTACAGATGCAAATTGTGAACACATTTTTACATCCAAAATAATTGCTTATGCAATTTATCTCATTTGGATATGTAACTGCCTGATTACACCTAAGAGGTAAATATTATGAGTCTTCCTCAACACCACGTTACACTGACGTAATCCTAGAATAATTCACTGGTGAATCAGTGAATCCATAACTCTGCATAAATTGTCTCCACAATTAGTTATTCTTATATTACTGCAGGTGTAAAAAGGAAGTCTAAATAAGGTCATCCTGGATAATGAGTTTCTATTGTATATACAAATCTCTTTGACTTTGCCTTCACAAGTCTGTATGTTCCCATTTCTAATGACCAAAATATTAGCATATATTCAAAAAATCTATTTTGTATTTTCTTAAAAAAAAATAAAAAGATTTCTGGTACCATTCTAGTTTCTAAGTGACATCTGTAACCTTTACCTGGGCAAACATTTGGATACCAAACATCTAGCAAATTATTTTAACAATAAGGTCCACCGATCCAACAACAATAGGATCAAACAAAAGATGTTTCAGTGCTTGTACATGCGCGTACCATTCTAGTTTCTAAGTGACATCTGTAACCTTTACCTGGGCAAACATTTGGATACCAAACATCTAGCAAATTATTTTAACAATAAGGTCCACCGATCCAACAACAATAGGATCAAACAAAAGATGTTTCAGTGCTTGTACATGCGCTTCGTGCAGAGAAGAAATGAGAAAGGCAAAAGCCCAGCTAGAACACAATCTGGCCGCTGTTG
>NW_008794860.1:239499-255758 GCF_000699145.1 Aptenodytes forsteri | reverse complement strand
AACTAGCAACTAGCGATAGGACGAGAGGAAATGGCCTCAAGTTGCACGGTTTAGTTTAGTGGACATGGTGGGGTTGGGTCGATGGTTGGACTCGATGATCTTAGAGGTCTTTTCTCAATGATTCTCCAACCTCAATGATTCTACGATTCTACATATCTCTTTATCAGAATAATTTTCACCCATGTCATCTTTACTTGTTCGTATAGATGAGGAATTAAACCATTTCAAAATTTAGTTGATAGCAATTGTAGAAGCATCATAATTTTGCCTACTGTGTCTTGCAGACTTTAATTATATCCACTGTGAGATATGAGAATGCTTCATCTGTAATTTCAGAAAAAAATATTATAAAATAATCATAAACTATTGATACTTTCTCTTCTGCTTCTTTCCTTAATTTTTTTTATATGAGACAGTAATTTTACTCTTGATCAAAATTTTCTTAGTGAACAGTGGTCTCAGTATCAAAACTCAATGCATAGTGTAGAAATGAGAAATCATTACATGATCTTGTCCTGGGAATGTGTGAAAAGATTCAAATCAGGGGGGTCCTGATTCTCATGGCAGCCTTATCTCCAATGAAAATAGTGAAGAGGTGCCAATAGAAAGCACTACAGTTTGACTCTAATTTCATTTGGATCTCTGCAGGTTTACACCAGGGTGAGTCCACTGTTGTCATAAACTGACTCCAGAATTATCTAATGTAAGAAATAGACCTAGCCCAGGGAACTCTCTTTTATTTTCCACATGAAGGTGTATGTGACCTGAAGTTCATCGAGGCCAGGATCTCATTTCTGACAGTGGTCAATACCAGATGCATCATAGGAAGGTATAAAAATCCCGTGGCAGTGGAATACATGATAATGTGGATACATGGGTTATCATGGATGCACATTACTGAGTTGAAATGACTTTCTGTCTCCCCTGGCTTTTGTTTGCAGAGAAGAAATAACAGTGTATACTACAGATATGTTGTTGTGATTAAGATTTAATGCACCTGGCAGTTAATTAGGAGCCATTATGTCTGCTTATTTATGTTTTCAAAGCTTTATAAATCCTATAATATTAAACTTTAATTTATTACACTCTAATAATTATTATGTGTATGCCATTAATCATCAGGAATGTGCATGTTACAATACAAAGCACATCTTGCTCTGTGTTGGAAAAGATAGGGCACCCCGGGAGGGTAGTAGAGGAAGTAACGTGTTCTGAGGGAGATTTGACTTTGCATAAACAAATGCAGATCAGTTTTTTTGCAGCCATAATGAAATTTATTCTGGTTTTGCTCAAAGAGAACACGTCAACTTTACGTTCATTTAAAATAGAAAAAAAGTAGTCCATGAGATCACTACAAACAAATCATGACTGTTGTCAGCATTCGAGAGTGATGAAGATATTTTTTATTGTTAAAGACATTTTAATTCTTTGAAAAAGGCACTGAAAGCATCAAAGTGGTAAAACAAAACCAGGAACTTAAAATTTCCCTGGGGATTTGATGAGAAAGGTTTTACTTTCTCAAAGCTAAAGACCAGGTTTGTTTTTAAGCAAAGATAGTAGCTGCACTATCTGTAAAAATATTTTATACATACAAATGAATACATGCAACACCTTTGTGATATGGGCAAATACTGCAGTCTTTATGGACTGATGGGTTAACTGAATTATGAAATGGTAATGATTTACACAGAATTGTAGAGGTAAATCAGTATGAGAGAATGCTGGAGCGTCTGACTTCAACTCTTGAGCTTCAGTGAACGCACTGCCTTTTCCTTCCCATTGTTTCATTTCTCAAATGGAGAGTACGGGGGAGTATACATTTGCAGTATGGAGCAGATAACAATGCAATTGGACCTGGAAAACTTTATGAATGTCAGCTTGTTCATACCTTCTCTGAATGTCGAGGTGTTACTGCCCTTTCCAGCTCCCTGTCCATTCTTTTAAACAGATGGAAGTCTGAAATTCTTACCAGTTTCCACAATTGCTTCAGCATGTGCCACTGTTCAGTTTTCTCTATTATTTTAGCCTAAATGTTCCTGAGTATAATTTGACCTCATAATAAAACTGTACATCGTGTTCAGATACCAACCTAGCAATCAATGAAAAGATACCAGATTAGATGTACAAATTTGCTTGGGTTAGGTGACCGGTTCCTTGTTTATCTGTATAGTCTCACCTATTTATAGTGCTCACTCCCACCAATTTCCACCACACTTGACTTTCATTCTAGTTGTTCATTATATAGAAAACCATAGCATTTCAATTGTAAAATAAAGAGGAACAACGCACAAAAATGAGAGAGATGTGAAAAATACCTGTGTGGGAAGTATTGCCTGATACAACATTAGTTTTGCCGATACAAACATCAAAATCTACGATCTCATTTTTTCTGATTCATAATTTCTGCATAAATAATTTATGGTATTAAAAATTACAGAATACTATGTCTGACTTGGTGTTAATATGTATCAAAAATGAGAGATGATTAAGAAATATGCTATGAGCCAAGATCTATTTCTGTAAAACAAACTGTTCAAATAAAAAAGGCAGACATGCTAACAAGAGGAAGCCTGTGTGTTGCTAGCAGTGAGAGCTTCAAAGCACTAAAAAGAAATAATCACTGCTTTGTACTCACTTTTTTCTTTCTGTGCCTACATGACAGACACCCACGTTTCTAAGGAGCTCCTCTCTCTCTGGTAAAGACAAAGGCATGATTTTTAAATCCTTTTCAAAATCAGATTATGATTATTTCCTCTAAATCCTAAAACTGCATCAGACAAAAAGATGAAATTAAACAGGACTATGAGGTATTCAAGCACCATGCAGCTATTAAATTAAAAAGCAGTGAAAGAAAACACTCATAATATTGAGACATTCCATATAAGAAGCGACCTAAACCTTCTCTCATTTTGATCACTATAAATAAGAAACTGGGATCAGTGAATTTATACTGATGTAAAAATTACCAAGTGTAAAAGCAAGAAGAAACCCCACTGAAAAGTTCTATTCCTGCTTTCTGCAGCAGCATAGCCTCCCTTCATTCTGCAGCAATATGTATTAAATAACTAAGGCCTTTTTCACACAAACACAAAAATGCACATTTTATTGAGCATCCTTACCTGAGGTGTTGGCAACCTGGAGGCCTAAACTCAGAAGAGAAGAGCATTTTTTAACTCCAGAAGGTCTATGTGCAAACTCCATAAATGACCATCTATTCTCTGCATCATATATACGCCCAGACTACCCTGATAAGGCATATGCATGAGAAGAGTGTCTTTAAAATGTCATAACTTTGGAATTACTGAGCCACCTTGATTCCCCCATTCTAACCTTGTTGTATTGCTCTGCACTGGAAAAGAGTTAGGACTGCTCAGCCATGGGGTCATTCAACATCACTGGACCATGAATGCCCTGCAACAGGGAGAAATTATTATCAGCAGATATCCATCAGAACACAGCTCAGGAGCTGTATGAAAATGGTCCATGCAAATGTTAGCTGCTCCTAAAATGTAAGGCTGGTTTATCTAAACTGAAGCTATTCATAGGAGCATTGTGGTTTTAGAGAATTTTTCCAGGTTAAAAGCTGCTGGCAAACACAGTGTAACATTGTTGCTACATCCCTTTTCAGTACTTCAAATGACTTTTTTTTCCTTAGAAACATATTCTCATTCTGTGTGAGAGCTAAATCATAGTAAAAATAAGATTTAAAAAATCCAGGTCAAGGTATAGATTAAACAGTATGTTTTAATTTTTTTTTTTCTTCTTGTTCAAATAGGTCCCTTCATGAAAATCTGTGGTGCATTATTGCTTCCAGCCAGACTGTGAGAAGAAAAAAATGAAATCCCAAAAAGACTATGGGATGAGAAAAATACTAGGCTTTACCCAATACCCTTAGCAGCTATTCATCATTCTTGCCTTGTTCTATATTGAAAACTGAGACATTCAAATCCTTAAACATAGGTGCCTTGTGACTTTGTACATGGGACATCCACATAGTGTTGGCAAGTATGTCCCAAGACTACAAGAGTCCCATTAGCTCTTCATGGGCATCCTGAGGCTGGACAATACCCTAGGGCATCTACAGTGGCACAAGACACCTATGCTTATGTAGCTTATCCACTCACCAACTGCTGATAGAGGAAAACCTTGAAACTCTTAAGTGTGTTTCCTTTAAATTTGGACTATTTTTCTAGTGAGTGAAAAGTACGGGGGAAAAGCCAAATACGGAATGCCTGGCCTATATTTGGATAAAATATGCAATAGTGTAACATGTTCAGAGAAACACCTTGGCCACTGCTTGAAGAAGTGTACATCCTATGAGTAAAGTCAGACTGCGAAAACATTTTTCCTGAGTTGATTCCAAAGATATGCAGTACATCAATGTGTCTCAGATATTGATAGTGTATCCATATTAATTTATTTGTATTAATCGCAAGCAGGTAGACCTGAAACATCATAAATAAAATATGCTTCATTTTCCTATATGTGATGACATGTAATAGTCTGCTCTTCGCTTATCTGTAGGTTGTGTTTCTCCACAAAGTGTAAGAATCATAGAATAGAATCATAGAATCATTTAGGTTGGAAAATACCTCTAAGATCATCCAACCGTAAACCTAACACTGCCAAGTCCACCACTAAACCATGTCCCTAAGCGCTACATCTACTCGTCTTTTAAATACCTCCAGGGATGGGGACTCAACCACTTCCCTGGGCAGCCTGGTCCAATGTTTCACCACTCTTTCAGTAAAGAAATTTTTCCTCATGTCCAATCTAAACCTCCCCTGGCGCAACCTGAGGCTGTTTCCTCTCATCCTGTCACTTGTCACTTGGGAGAAGAGACCAACACCCACCTCGCTACAACCTCCTTTCAGGTAGTTGTAGAGAGCGATGAGGTCTCCCCTCAGCCTCCTTTTCTCCAGGCTAAACAACCCCAGCTCCCTCAGGCTCCAGCATCTCAATGTCCTTCTTGTAGTGAGGGGCCCAAAACTGAACACAGTATTCGAGGTGCGGCCTTACCAGTGCCGAGTACAGGGGCACGATCACTTCCCTACTCCTGCTGGCCACGCTATTTCTGATACAGGCCAGGATGCCATTGGTCTTCTTGGCCACCTGGGCACACTGCTGGCTCATACTCAGCCAGCTGTCGACCACCACTCCCAGGTCCTTTTCTGCTGGTCATCTTTCCAGCCACTCTTCCCCAAGAGGGTATCTGGAAGGTGAGAGCATCTTTTTCATTAGAGTTATCTGATGAAGGACCTTTTCAATGCTGGTAGACACAGGATAACAGAGATTATGGCAAAGATCAAAAGTCCCCAGTGACTAATTGTTGGGCCGTTAAGAAACTCCAGGCACAGTGTTCGAAAGGGCCAGCCTAGACTTTGCCACTCATAAGAAGGGGGACCAAAAGGAACATTTGGGATACTTGAGAGGGGGCGGTGGAAGCATGTGAACTGATAAAAGAATGTGTAGCTGAAGGGAATCAGGGAGGAACAGAGAGGGGAACAGACAGAAAGGAGTACAGAGGTCTAAAACCAGGCTGGTCAGTACATTTGTCTGGCTGAGCTCTGCACCTGATCACACAGTTTGTCCTATCTTCTAAATATTTTCTTAACTATCTCTCTGTGTAGTTTCGTCTCTGTTTCGTGTGTGTCAGGGCTGCCAGGACTAAGTTCCAGCAACTGGTAGGACCAGTGTGAGTGGATTTGGGGTCAGCAACTAGAGTCAGACCAGGGGTGTAGGCACCCTGGGCCCATGGTGTCACCTACTGGAGCAAGTGGAGGTCTCAGTGCCACTACTGGAGCAGGTGAGGGTCTCTGTTGCCAGCAACTGGGGCAGGAACAGTGTGTGTCCCAAAAACCAGCTACTGGGGGAGACTGGTGTGAGTGAGGAGAGGGGTTCAGTGCCAGCTGCTGGAGCAGGACTGTGGGTCACAGCCTGTATGCCTGGTGCTGGCTCCGGTGTGGAGAGCAAGTGTCTATATCTTCGCCAAACCTGGTGTACGTGGGGGTGTGCATGTCATTCACTAGCAAACTTCAAGCTGGACTAGATGGTGAGTAGGAGGCCCTGGATCTGGGCTGGGGTATCAGGCAGGTGGAGCATCCATGCTGCTATGTGGGGAGATGTGCAAGTGTGGGGTGTCTGTAAGATGAATGTGTGAGTGTGTGTATCTTTTTGATCATGAGCACCAAGCTGGACCGGCCGATGAGTAGGAGACCCATGGAATGATTAAGAGAGCCTGGGATCTGAGTGGTGGTATTGGATGGACAGAGGGGTCATGATGGTACTCGGAGGATCTGTGAATGTGCATGTGCTTGTGAATCTAGAGAGTGCTGTGTGTGTGCTTTCACTCGTGAACATCAGTCCTTACCAGCTGAAGAGGAGGAAGGGGATTTGGTGTCTATAGATATGTTCTATGTGAGTCCTATATGGAGGTGCTGTTGAAGGCAGCACCTTGTCTGTGGCAGTCTGGGTAGCCAGTCGAATCCTTTGTCTGTATGTGTGTGTGCATGTGTGTGTGTGTGTCTCTGGGATACACACCCAGCCTCACTATGGGCTGAATTTGCAAACGAGAAAGCAGCAGCCACATCCATTGACCTGGGCTGGAGACCCCTGGGTCCCTAGGTGCACTGAGCTAGGCTCCAGCGGCCGGGCAGGAGGAATCCCTAGACTCCGGAGATGATGGAGGCGGGAGGCACTCCCCACCCCCCCTTAATCAAAGAATGTCCTGAAGACTCTTTATAAACCAAACCAGGATAATGTTTAATTAATGAGGTACTCAAGTTTTTACTAGAAAGACAGACATAGCAATATGCTCTTAAAACTTTTCAAGGACCTTCTTATTTCTCCTCAAACTCTGAAGATCCTTACACAGACAGGGATACTTGTTATCCCAATCTTTTACTCTTATGAATTGCTGCAGTTGCATTGCATTTTTATTGTGTGTCTGAAGTTTGAAAACAGTAGGTATTTTGCAAATTTAAACACCAATGGATAAGCAAAATTTTTCAAACTGTACAGCTTCAGCAAGGCTTGGATTTATCTGTAAATTGATCACAGTGAATGTATTTACCACATCTTGGCACATATGGATGACATAGATTAGACTTTTGCAGACATAACTTGTCCTTTTGGAAATAGTAATACAGTTATAAACCTCTCACAGCCATCCATATTTCTGCATCTTTAATGTGCAGTCTCCAATAAAAATATAAATTTGGTTACATGGAAGAATAAGTTTTAGGGGGGAAAGAAATCACACAGCGACATTGTTAAGCACTTAGAAATTCAGTCTTATGAGTTAGGCAGAGGTAGAGTAAGACATAGATATTAAAGTTCTTTGCCTTGATCTACAGCTGCTGGAGGCACATGGTGAGATCAGAATCTTTGCTCTCATGTTTCTATTACATTCTTAGGGTAGAAGAAAAGCTTAAGAACATGAACTGAGCACACAGGAACTAAACTGGTCTCAAATATCCTGGAACAATGCCAGGAGATGTGATTTGTTCTTTTCAGTCTGAACTTTGAAAATCTTTTCAAATTTAAGGGCAGAAGAAAGCTTGCTATTTGGTTTGTGCCACCTCGCTAAGCTGTGTTACATTTCTCATCAGTGGCGCATCCTGTGCAAATGTGTATTACAAGACATTCTGCTGCAAAGTGTTCATAATGGAGTCCACACTGAGGATGCACAAATAAACAAAATCCTTCAGGGCAGACTCTTGATGGGTTGTTTCCAAGGTCAATGTCTATTGAGAACAAATTAAGGAAAATTCTTGATTTTTCCTAGACAAGTAAATGTTCAAATGTAAACAGTTTATTAAGCTCTATTTTCATGTGAAAAAACACCATCTTACTTTACATTACAATCATGGCTATCCCCCCTCCCCCCCAAAAAAAAAAAAAAAAAAAAAAGGGATAGCAGCTTTCACTTGAGCAAATTCAATAAATCCTTACTAACCTATTTGTATTTTATGGTAGTTCTCCTTCAGCCTTGAAGTTGAACAGTTTCCCGCTATGTGAAGAACTGATTGTAAATCCCATGCTTCCATCTGAAAAAGTGAAATTTTGTATTTGTACAAATTATGGCATTTAATATTATCATATAGGAACAGCCAATCTGTTTCTACCTTCTTGTTATTGACTTGATTTTAGTAAATAGTTTGTATCTCAGATAAAGTCCATTCTTACCTCAGTATGTGAGCAAAAATGGTATATTATAAAGTACATCTTCTCCCTCTGTTTGTGTGGAATAAGTTCTCATAAATGTAACTTAGAATTATTTTATTTATTTATTTATTTAACTAATTAATTTATATCTCTCTTTCTTTCCACACCATAGATATACAAAGACAGAGAGAAAGAGAAAGGAGAGGTTGAATGTATATGTATATTACCTACACAGCATTTGTTTAAAATCCATATGTGTATAGTCTGATTCTGCAATATTCTGAATGAACTCTGTCCTTTTGAAGTATTTATAAATCTACAGCTTTCAAGAAAAGGCAAATATTTTGTAGTAACAATAAGAAGATCTGCCATCTGCCCTAGAGAGTTTGTGACCTCTTTTCACAGATGTTGTTTATTAAAGGGAATCACTGTAACAGCATAAATGGAATACAGATATATAGAAATAAACACAGGAAATAATTGAGCAGCATCTAGAGGAGAATATCCCATAACTCAGCATTGAAAAAGAGGAGAGCACCAACAAAGACTGTTCACCTGCTTACCAGCTGTGGATCTACAAACCAGTGGATAAGGTTGTATTTTAGGGTCTATTGGTTGACTGTAGAGCAAGTGGCACAACAAGGTGCAACAGGTTCTTTAAAATAAAAGGTGTTCAGCCCCCTGGAAAGATAAGCCACAGCTGAGGAGTACTGAGCATGAACAGAACTAAAGACCCTTAAATGCATTCAATTATTTAATGACATATTTTATCTGTAATACAAAAATATTAGTTTGGACTCTCTGCTAGCCTTTGATGAATAAACACAAAATCCTACCACTGTTAAACTTATGCTTGCTTGATGTTGGTGGAGTTTTGCCAATTAGTATCATCTGTCAGCCTGGTGTAAGAAGTCAAATTATTGTTTTAATAGAAAATTTAGAACTCCACAGAAAGCGCAGATGCCCTCATCTCAGACGAGTTTTCAACGTCATTGTTTTGCAGGGTGGTATCCTTTTTGCAGTGGGTGAAAATAACACTAACATGCTGAAAGTTTGTGTTCCAGTTGTTTAATTTTTCCTTTTACATTTTTCAAGTATCTATCTGCCTCCTTTGAAATGGGAGGTGTGAATTTGGGCTATCAATCAGCTCTTTTCTGAATCTTGCAAGTTTTAAGCTGAATTGCGTTATAGAAGGAATTGAGTTCAGTGCCATATAGGGCAATGAAGCAAATTCAACACAACAGATTTCTGCCATTTCATTTCTACCTCAGGGTTTTTAGGCTCCCCTACTACAGTATTCTTAGATCATCATCTAGTTTCCTAGAAACTCATCTAAAATATTAAGCAGCTGAAAATAAAATAACCTATTCATAATTTATGCAAGTGGGTTTAATCACTAACATGTAGTATGTTAGTATGTGTGCTCAGTCATATGTTCTAAAAAGGTATAAAGAACTGTTTGAAATAAAGGCAACCATCCCTTCTGTCAAGAAATCTCTAAGTGATTTACTAGTAGTAATAATTCTGTGAATCATTTAGTGCTTTCCATCATCCAAATCACATTAACTCACTGTTATGAAAACTCTCCTGAGGTAAATAAACATTTCAGTCAATGTTGCGACAAGATTATACAAATAAAACACAAGTAGTAAATTGCTTTAGAAATTGTGGGTCCTGATACTACCCTCTGTCTTTCAGCTGCGGTGAAGACTTCTCTGCATTTGTGTTTCCTTGCTTACTAGCATAGGAAGGCTAACTGACTATTGGCATCAGTCATAATGGATAATGACAAGTATATACATAAAGAAAAATGAGTTGTCATTAAAAAAAAATTAATATAATGTGTGCAAAAAGCCCTATGGAATTCACCATTACCAGCATCCCAGCCAATAATTATCTGCAAATTATAATAATAGTTTAAGTATTGGTAACTTTGCATTGTTTATACACTTTTAGTACTGATACAACTGTCAGCAAATTAGATGATGAACCAGGGTTTTTCATATTACAGCTGTATGTAGAAGTTCAAATCAGAATCAGGAGTCCCCATGGAAGAGCAAAAGCAGTGGGCAGCGTGGCCTTTTCTACAGAAAATGTCTCAACCTTAGTCTGAAAAAGGTTGCATAAGCAGATGTGGCATGCATGAGAAAGGTATGATGAAGGGTAAAGAAGACTACTACAAGTCCGTTATGGCTCCTTCGATTCTTACCTTAGAAATCTTGCTACTCACACTCTTAAGGTTTAGTATTGTTCTGTATCATCCCTACTGATTCTTAGGAATCCTTGGTTTCCTTTCAGCCCGTTCTAGGCTCTCAGTAAACTAGCTACAACTGCTTTGCTCATTTCATATGGTTTCAAATCACTAAAAATGATACGAAGTTGATGTTTTGGTTTCTAACCATACATACACACGACATACTAAACTCCTTACCCCCCAGATACTGAGCAGGTTGCATATTTACAGCCTTTGAGACAGGCTGCATATTTACACGGTGTGACTACTATTTCTTTCCCTGAATATCTTTGTATCTGATGCTTAGAAGTTTGTTGCTTACATGCTAACTTTACTTGCTATATTCACTCATATCTGCCAGTAAAGCGTGTTATAAGGCTGACTCGAAACATACTGAATAACATTTTTAAAAATCCTTTTGGTGGGCTTTGGATCAGGGCTTATCTATTAGATTAGGATGTCAACACTGAAAATTAAACATGCATATTTGAGAGGAAACCATCATCTCTCATTTTGATATAGTTGGTCTGAATTCATAGAAAGGTCTTGACTTAGCTAATTAGGAATACACTAGCTAATTAGGAATATACTGTATCTCTATTCAAATGCTGCTGAGGGAGGTACATTTGAATATCTCATTATGTAAAAGATGGCTAATTATGTTTATTTTCTTTCATCTCGGCATTAGGACATTTCCCTCACATTTTGACACTGAAGAAAAGAAAAGCATGAAAACCTGACCGGTATGACTTTGCTAAGTATGTAACAAGGGCAGAAGGACAGCTGAACTTCTATGATTTTCTTTTCAACTACAGAAGTCCTTCTTTCCAAGTGTCATACAGAAGTGAGGGAAAACATTGGGTTTTTCAAGGAGTGTGGCTTGCAAGATGAAAAATGAAAACTGGTCTTACAGTCAGTTTCCCAAGCAAGCTCTGCTTTGCACCACCACACTTCACTGAAGTAAGGACTACTGACAGACATGGTTTCCAGATGCTATACTGCCAAGAGCATTGCTGACCTTTTAGAAAGATATTATGAGGCACTGTCTGTCTCTAGAGCCATTGTCATCATACTAATAGAAAAAGGGAGTACGCATGACAACACAACCAGCAATAAGGTACAGATTTCTAGATGTGTGTTTTGAACCTTCTGTGAATCCTGAAGGACATTTGAGTTGGAGTTCAGGACACATAGCATTTTATTTGCATGGAGCAGACTGCGTTTCCTCCCAGGGAACAATGACAGGGGATGTCTAAGAGGCTATTCTCAAAGGATTTTTTTCCATGTCCACTTTTGAAGCAGTAATGCACATAGAAGACTCTAAAGAGAATCAAGAAGACAAATGTCTGTCCCAGGGGATAGAATTTCTGTGATTACTTTCCACCTTTATCTGAGGAAACAGAATTTCTGTGTGTTTTGTAAAATTACAGTGACTCATAGGGTCATTACCGGAGAGACTATTGTACAAGGTGACATATTTCATACGTATGAAGAGAAAGGTAACTATTTGTACCTAACTGAATCCAGCACATTCTGAAGAAGACTTACGGAGTATCTCAGGTCCGAAAGGTCAACTGGGGATAATTTAATATTGTGACCAATACATTTTTCATGATAATACAAGCTAAAATAGCTCACAACTCAATTCCTGAAGAAGGTGAAAATTCTCCTAGGTTTAATACTGTGGCCTTCCTAAGATTTAAAAAAAAAAAAACACAACACACTAATATAATAGCAATCCTATTGCATTTATCAAAACTTTATTTGGGAATTTTAAATGATCTGTTAATTCCAAAATTATAATCACAAAACCAGGGCTTAAATGGTGCTGGAAGCACATACCTGTACTGTGGCTTGTGGAGATGGAGTCTGTTTTGCCCAACCAAAGCTGACTAAATATTTCTGCTTGAATTTCTGGGACCAAGGAAGACTTATTTAGCTCATGTAGTGTTTCCACTCATGCAGTTTCTGAGATCTACTGCAGGACTGAGGACATTCTACATGACAACATGGAATGCAACTCGCATTGCTCCTGAGCTAAATGTCAACCAAGCTAGCCCCAGGATGGAGGCAGGGTCATCACATCAACATAGCACAATAATCACATATAACCCAGGTAATTGTTCTAGACACAGCACCCCACTGGCATGGCCATTCTTCCTTCAGACCTGAGCTGCCTGAATCATGCAGGTGTGTTCATTTACCAATAGCTTGAGGCAATAATGTGTTGACACAGCACTTTGGAAGTACACACAGCTTCTATCTCCTGAACTAATCCAGTTGTATTAGTCCCCATCAGGGATCACTCTCCAGCCTTGACTCCAGTGGGATGTCGCATCTGTGTTTCTAAATGCAGAACGTCTCACCCAGCAGAAGAAGGAGGCTGCACCTAAGCTGCCTAATAGAATGGCTCCTTGCCCACTGTAAACTTTGGGCTGAGCCAGGGAATTGTCTGGGAGACCACTAGTTGTTACAGGCCAAAACTGTACCAGTGAGTGTGTTAATGGTCATACAATATGGATAATTACACATCGGCTCCTCTGCTCTGGGCTTGCCCTGGCAATATTGCATTTCTAGTAGACACATACCATAGTTGACAAGGTTTTATATGAGCTGAACCTGGGCTAAATCATTCTGACTGTCAGCAGGACTTTTTCCAGTGTTGGAGCTTTATCACTTGGCTTTCTGCTAGTTCAGAGCAAGCTAAACTGTGCTAAACATGCAAATATATTATAACCTAGGCCATTATATAATGAGATCCTCATGCTATAAGAAATTACATGTTCCAGAAGTTCCTGGAAGTTTGTGCAGGAGTGGAAAAAAAGCGCAGTTCTTTGTTGGTAAAACATAAAATTTTACATAACATACAGTTAGGTACCTGGGCAAACTGAACCAAGAAACTGCTTGCTGATTGATATCTCTCTGATGTCTATACCAGTGTTTCTATGGGCTACGATTGTCTGTGAAGGATATCCCAAAGTATTAGTAATTCATACCACTTTATCATGGATATGTCTATGTGACTGCAGTGTTTGATCTGATGCTCTACTCAAATGGTTTTCTGTTAGAAGACTGTAACAACGTCTTGTCTTTCTTCTTTGTACTGTTTCACACATTTATCTGTACTCCCTGCCATGGTCCCAAATACTTTCTCCCACTTTAACTAGTCACATACCTCATTCCACTGCAGTCTTCAGCTGAAAATGTTCCCTCCTGCCTGGCTTGTTGCAACCTGGAGGTCCAGGTCTTCCAAAACTGTAAGCCTGAAAAGAACTACCACAATATCCAGGAATAAGTCTTCCCACGACCAGAGCAGGATATATAGCAGCACTGAAGATGGGAGCAAGAGAAACCTTTGTCCCAAATGTGACCATAAGGGTAAATGTGACCATCTGTCTGAGCCCTTCTCCAAGAACTGTTGAGCTCAATTCCCTTTCTGCCTTTGCCATCCTTTGTCTTTCTGACTGTCATTGAATGTACTAAAAATATACACTGTTGTCTGTATTGGGTATTCATGCCAAGGTGCTGGCAGTGGAGGGCTTCAGAGGTGGCCTCTGTGAGAAGACTTCAAGGGCTGCCCTGTGCCAGACACAGCTAGTCCCAGCTGGCTCCAACAGATGAACCACAAGACACTGCTTAGCTCATCAGCCAAGCTGGTGGCACCTCTGGGAAAATGTATTTAAGAAAGGGCAAAACACCACACAGGCAAGGGAGGAGGACAAAGAAAGAATGAGGAAGAGCAGTGCGAACAACAAGGTCAGAGAAGAAGGAGTGGGAGGAGGTGCTCCAGGCAGATATTCCCCTGCAGCTGCTGGAGGACCATACCGGAGCAGATATCCACACTGCAGCTCATGGAGGACCCACACTCTGGAGCAGGTGGTTATACCCTGAAGGAACTATGGCCCATGAAGATCTCACAATGGAGCAGGTTCATCCTGAAGGAATTGCAGTCTGGGAAGGACCCATGCAGAAGCAAAGGAAAAGTGTGTGGACAAAAAAGTGGCAGAGAGAAGCTGTTATGGTCTGATCACAACTCCCATTCCTCATCCCCCTGTACCACTCAGGCTGGGGAGGAGGTAAAAGCATCAGAGTGAAGTTGAGCTTGGAAAAAGGGGGAGGTGTTTTTAGTTTTGTCTTTGTTTCTCACTATCCTACTCTATTTTTAACTGGCAATAAATTAAATTAATTTTCCCCAAGTCGAGTCCTTTTTTCCCATGACAGTAACTGATAAGTGTCTTCATCCGTCTTTATCTTGACCCATAAGTTCTTTCACACCATTTTCTTCCCCTGTCCTGTCAAGAAGGGGAGTGAGTGAGTGAGTGAGGGCTGGAGTTCGGCCCTTAGCCAAGGTTAACCCACCACAACTGGGAATATGGCTCATTGTCTCTAAACCTTGTTCACAACTGTTGTGGCCAAACTATGGGCCCTACAATAATAAAAAAGATACTCTACAGCAGCATAACATTTGTTATCTGCATCACTTTTTGAAGACTGCATATGCAGGGCGATCATAGCAAATTCTGAGCAGCCACTTCTTTTAATGGAGTTAAGTGTTTTGCACTGGTCAATGGCTTTCACTAAGATCAGCTTAGAGCCAAGTTATGCCCAAGACTCACTTCATAGTCAGTAGAGAAAAAAAAAACAAACCTTCTAAGAATGGTTCATTTCATCCTAAATCAATGTCTGAATCAGGTCAAATGAATAACAGCACCTGTTTCTCTCCACCGGCTAAAAAGGAAGCCTACATCAGAAGGTGAGACATTTGCACCATACGTACCAAAACGAGATGAGGTGAGTCTCACCTCTAACAACTGCTTGGTCCAAGTGATTATTTTCCAATACTTCTAACAGACGCATAATGCAATACATTCAGAGCCTCTAGCACAACCCACAAAAATGAGCATTTGTACTATGCTAGGTCATAAAAGACGTGGTCCACTGAAATGTTTTGCAAAAAAAACCAGACTTCAGAGTTTATCATTTGACTCACAAACACTCAATGGCCTGTGAAGAAGTCCTGCACAACTACTGAGGCATTTAGTACAAGTAGGATAGTAAAATATGAAAATACTGATCAGCAGTAAGGGAAAATACATTCAGAAGTCGCACAAGGACTGAGAAACCCCAGCTTGGTACCACAGAAATACAAGACATGAGCTTCACAGACCATACCAGAATTGAAACTGAATGATCAGGCATTCCTAATGTGATTAAGTGACCTGATTTCATGGTTTTTAACAAGTAATTGAGTTGAGCCAAAATATGATTTGAGTGGGTTTGGTACTTTACGCATCACAGGTCAGTAAATCATCACTCATGAGAGGTACCTTAACCCTGAACTGTATGGGATTTGAATCAGGATTCAACTCTGAGGAAGGACTTTGTTTCAAAGTGAATTAAAAACTCTCTTCTTTGCACTCTTTTTGTCCTTGGGTGACAGACTGGGGCAAGGAAGCTTTCGATTTAGCGTAGTCCAGTCTAATCCACTGAGCCCTACACTGTACCTGTCCTAGTGTTATTTCAGCACCTCCAAGTGATATGTGGTGCAACATGACTAATAGTTATCGTGACAATCTTTTTATAATACTCCTCCTATGTTAAACCAGTATCTTTTCTCAACACTTGCTGAGTAACACGAGGATGTCACGCTTGGTTTGCAAAACGTGACTTTGATGCTCTTCCTTTCTATGCATTGACTTGCCTTGTCTGGTGGGTGAGGAACTGGTTAGATGGTCACATCCAGAGGGTAGTGGTCAATGGCTCAACGTCCAGATGGAGGTTGGTGATGAGTGGCGTCCCGCAGGGGTCCGTATTGGGACCGGTACTGTTTAATATCTTCATCAATGACATAGACAGTGGG
>NW_008794860.1:237440-238947 GCF_000699145.1 Aptenodytes forsteri | reverse complement strand
AACATTCCAGGTCAGGTTGGACGGGGCTCTGAGCAACCTGATCTAGTTGAAGATGTCCCTGCCCAGGGCAGGGGGGTTGGACTAGATGACCTTTAGAGGTCCCTTCCAACCCAAACTATTCTATGATTCTATGATTTCTGGGAGAGGTGTGGCTTGAAAAATCAGAGCAGAGGGAAAGGAAAGAACACCACAGATGTTAAATTGCCAATGAGTTTAGGGCTCTGAGTCTCCTCTAGAAAGTATTCTATTCCTGTACATTAGTTGCATCATATTACCTGATTAGCAATCTCATTGATTCAAAGAATGATAAAAAGAATCACAGAAAGACAGCAAATGAGATTCCACTACGCAGGAATTAAAAGACCGCTGTGCCAGCTCTCATGATGTAGTCTACCCCAGAGACATCTGAATCATCAAAAATTGGCTTATATACTTTGGCCAAACTTAGATTCTACCATGACTTGGGGAAGTTACCAAGACTGCTCTCATGATGTAGTCTACCCCAGAGACATCTGAATCATCAAAAATTGGCTTATATACTTTGGCCAAACTTAGATTCTACCATGACTTGGGGAAGTTACCAAGATATTAAGATACCAGTATTGTCTTAGCGTCATTGGCTGAGAATTATGGTTTTCTGAGAATTTGAGATTTTAAAAAATCTATTTTTTTGATTGTTTTTTTTTTAAATTTAAAATAGAATGAAAAGTGGGGGAAAAAATCGTTAGTAATAAAGTCTGCCCCAGATTTGATGCACTATATGGTACTAGGACAATCAGTTACTTCAGAATGGCAGAACTCTGCATCTTTCTGTGCATCTATAGGGAATTCCATGGCTAATGAATGTTTTCTAGGAGAAAACAGGTAAGAGAGTGAAATGTTTTCCTTTGATGGCCTCAGGTGAAAATTCCCAGGGACAGAGCGCAGAACGTCCCGGTTGCGCACTTGACAAGAAATGCGCTCGCGGTGAGGTCTGCATGGAGCCCGTGTACCACGGGCTGACCTCTGCCTCCTGCCTCATCCCGCTGACCCAAGGACACGGCTCTTGGCTCACACCCGACGTGTGTTCATCCTGCTGTGTGATTGGCTGGTTTCCGTGTCGTGAAAGCATCATAGCCACGTGATCTCAGAGCAGGCTCTGATTGGCTCCCCACTTCCTTCCCATAAGGAGGATACAGGTACACTTTCTACATGTGTGTGTATATATAAAGATATACATGTATCTTGATACGTATCTAAAGATCTAGACATTCAGTGTAATAAGGACAATAAGGAAGAGGCCCAGGAGGTTTCCCCCAAAAGGCCACACAAACCGGAAGAACCAGCCAACGGTTCATGAATCAGAGACTCTTATGTCAAGGTCGGTTTCAGAGAGAGAGGGCGGGTGGCGCGGAGCTCCCCTTGTCCGGGGCCGTGGGGAGCCTCCAGCTGCCTGTGGGACCATGGCGCGGTGCAGACTGGGGCTGTGTGCGCTTCCTTGTCCTTAGGTCAATGGCGTTGTCAAAAG
>NW_008794860.1:235976-236978 GCF_000699145.1 Aptenodytes forsteri | reverse complement strand
CATAACCAGAGCCCCTAGGTTCTATTGTATATGGGATGAGTTATTTGACAACCTGGCAAGGTAGACATCTAGCTGGCCAACTTGGCAACAAAACTTACTTTTAAGGTATCCTGAAGTGAACTGCCTTCATTATAATATTAAAAGACATAGCCACAGGTCAAGAAGACCCTTGCCCAGGTGAAGACCCTTCCCCTGCACAAGCATAGTAACAGAAGAGAATGACACAACAGATATTATAATCATATGTAAATCACTAACCAATCATTGTAACTGGGAGTGTACTACCTTGTAATTCTTGTGTATAAATGTAACAGTGATCTAGCCATAGGTGTGCTTGATTTGTGGAAATTCCACCTTGCACCCGGCGCCGCAATAAAGAATGCCTGCTTTCTAAAACTCCAAATTGAGTCTTAGAGAGTTCATCATCTTCTGACTTACGATAACAGTACCATGAGAGACTTGATTCTGTGCTCTGGTGGTTGTGATCATCTGAACTGTTTCAGAACTGTGTCAGAATGGAATGAACCCGCTCCTAGAAGTGCTGGTTTTCTTTTGTACTTTAGCACTAGCAATGACCCTTTATTCTCTAAATAGATCATTTTATCTCACAAGTCATAATTATATGAATGGTTGCTGAACTGCTAATTGCAGAATTCCTATCTTTTAGTAAATTCTGAAAACACAGTCACTGCCAAATTGGCCCGCAGAAAATAATGCCTCAGCACAGTAGCAAAAACGCAGCTTGATGCAGTATCTTATAGGAAGGAAATACTAATTTATTTTAGATGAAGGTCCATACGGGGGGTTGCCTAGGGTGAGGCAGTCAGCCCCACGCATTATGACTGCCTCTGCTAAGAAAAAAAGGAGGGTAATTGTCGTAGGCGATTCCCTTCTGAGGGGAACAGAGGGCCCAATATGCCGACCAGACCCACCCCACAGGGAAGTCTGCTGCCTCCCTGAGGCCCGGGTCAGAGCCATTACTAGGAAACTCCCTGGTCTGGT
>NW_008794860.1:202779-231620 GCF_000699145.1 Aptenodytes forsteri | reverse complement strand
CATGGTGGTGTTGGGTTGACAGTTGGACTTGATGGTCTTAGAGGTCTTTTCCAACCTAAATGATTCTATGATTCTGTGATTCTATGATTTTAAAACACAACTGATTCCAGTCCCTAACACTCATACTTTCATACACACAAGCACCAAGATGCATGTAAGTAGTCTGGCAAGTAGTCAGGCACTGACACCTGTATCCAGGGAGACTGTCCAAGAGTGCTTGCAATGACATGGAGGACAAGCAGCACCAGTTTTCAAATCTATCCCCACATTTACTGGGTTTTTTTAAGAAGGGTGTCAGTTTTGGATGTGTCTCATTGATGCATAAGGAGCCAACAGTGATTAATCTCTCAATCCTGTCCCACCTCTGTGAGACATCAGGATTTAATTACCATCTCTGTTTCAGATCTGGTTGTCCTGAGGAACTGCAGGTAGATGTGTGCTAGGTTCATGATGACCTGCTGCTGTAGGTGTCAGCCATTTTTATAGCCCTCCTCCTGCTGGTATTTTGTACCCTTGTATTCACATTTCCTCTCCATTCATACCAGTATAAACATTTTTATTGCAATTTTCCATATCTCTAGAAGATTCCTGGACTTCTATTTTCTGGTAATTGCAGGCACTTTTGTACGGTCTAGAAGAAAAAAAAGAAAGAAGAAAAAAGAAAGACAAACAAAGATACCAGCTACCTTTCATAATTCATAAGTGCTCTTCTCAACAGTCTCCCAAGCTTCTGGTGCTGCCCTTTAGTATTTCAACGATATATTATCATAAAATGCTCCACTTTCCTGTCCCAGAATTAAAAATTAAGATTACAATTCACTTTCTTCTATGCAATCATTTAATCTATGAATTCTAATCTGATCCAATCTTCATGTTCTGTTTATTTTATTGGATAAGTATGAGCTGGTGCCTTTCCACTTTCTTATTCTCCTTTATTCACTTTATCACTTTTCAACCAAAGGGATCCCTTTTCAACCAAACTGGAAAAAAGTTTGAGAGGAAGGGAAAGAGATACTTGCCACTGGTAAGACAGACAGAAGGAAATCTGCCAACTAATGGAAAAAGTATTTCTGTCACTTTTACATAATATTTTAAATGCTCTTTCTGGGGGTTGTCATGCAGCATTTATACTTGGGAGTGGCAGCTGCATCTCTCCTGAGAGTAGCAGCGTAGTGAGAATTAATAAGAAGTTCAGTTCCACATATCCCGTGGATTTGTTTATGAGAACGTCAGGCTGTTCAATAGAAAACTGAGCTGTGCAAGAATAAGGCAGGCATTTTTACAGAGTTCATGTTAATAAGAAGACACATTTTCTGTACAATTCTATCAGAGAGCATGTTTCATACAATGTTAAACACTGAAATGTACAAAAAAACACACAAGCTTTGTATCTTCAGTTTTATATTGTTACCAACAACTGGAGAAAAAATACTGCATGACAGGAGAAAAAAATCCTATTCAAATACTTTATCATCAGACCATTAAGATAATTTGGAAAGTTGTTTCAGAACCATTAGAATGATCATGAAAATCTGCCAATACATGTAAGAATGTAAGCCTTCCAAGACAGATTAAATCACCAACAAGCAGCCACTTCAGGACTTCCTATTGGTTGAGATTATTGTCTTCCGTAGCAGCCCTAGCATGACATCCAGTCCCAGATCCTATGGTTCACACAAAAATAAAGCACATTACTGTGACAAGCATTATTAACAGTGCCACAATAATGTGCCTGTCACAATAACTTGTCATAATAATGATGCAATTGCCCTAAAGTGGCATATTCCAAATGCACATCCCCACCCTGCTACAGCAGCATATACATTAATGAGATCACATCTCTATCTGAAATAATGACTTGAAAGAATTAAAAAAAAGTCATCTTATAGATCTTCAAGTTGAACAACTCATATTTTTGTATGGAATGAACCTATTCAGCTGGCATCACCAGCAGGTATAAATCTTCAGACAAAGAATTAAATTACTCCCCCTCACATTCTGTTTGCAAATGACCTATCACCCAAACTGCTGATTCTGTTCCCATTCCCTGTTCCCTGCATTTGTAAGCATTATAATACCATTTTGCAGCTTCCATGTCATTGCATCTTCCACAGCAGGATCTCAGCATATTTTACAGTTGTTAAGTAATTTAGCTTTGCAAAAGTGAATTCTTGCAAAGTGCAGAATCCTTAACGGCCTTCATTTTTCAAAGGTGGAAACTGAGGTGCAAACAGGTTAACCATAGCTTTTTTATTGAAAAGCTGAGCATCTGTGCCTTTGAAACCAGAACAATCAAAGCTCAGCAAATTTTACAGTCAGAGCAATGATGAAAGAACCAAGAAGAGAGACAGCCCTCATCATAAGACTTACAGAACTATTTATCCTTTTTTTTGTACAGCATTCAATTCCCATGTTACTCTAGAATAACTTTGTTTTACAAGTAATCCGTTATGCAATATGTAACAAAGGATGTTCATGAAATATGTGAATAAGAATGCTTTGATATTATGGAGTTAGACTTGTTTAGAAACAAAGAAAATACTACCTAGGTAATCATTTATATTTTGCTATTTATACCACCAAGATGCTCATTACAAGAGTAACCGTGTGCACGCCTGTGTTCTTTTCCTGTTTGAGTTAAGCCCCAACAAATGGGTGAAGTTTTGAGTGCTCTGGGTAGCACCATGCTGCCTCAAGTCTCATCTGGATGTTCTATAAATGCACCACTACAGACCATTAACTACATCATGGAGTGAGTACTGAGACCAGCCAGGCCTTGATTAATTTAAGGGAAGCGATTATCTGAAATCCAGCTACTCTGGGAAAGTGATATCTAACACATCGTTTTGAAAGAAGCTCTGCTGAAGTAACCTAAACTCAGTGTTGTTTGTTGCTCATGACAAACTGTTGAATTCTTTGGTGATGGGAAATAGAAGAGAGGAAACGATTTGTATCATATACCTTGCAATAGTCCCTACATGACCTATTTTCTTCATGCCTTAGCTGTTCTAAAGAAAGAAATTTAGACTGGCTGAGCAAGTTGTAGAAGGCTAAATGTTTCAGAAGGATCTCTTCACAAACAGAGTTACATCTTGTCCCACTGAAGACTTGGGAATTTTTGAAGTGGCTTCCACAGCAAACCAGGATTTCACCCAAAGTGGTTTTGGTGATGTGTTACTGACAATGGTAACTTAGAAAGCAGCACTATGGATACTCACCAAGAAGACAGAGTACAACTTCAAGACATACAGTGGGGCATGGAAAGATGTATCCTTGCTCTTAAGGGAGGGAGCAAGACAAACATACTAATAAGAGACAAAGAGAGGTGAAGGACATAATGAAAACCAGGAACAAGTAGTGTTTCAGGCAGAGAAGATGTAATGCATAATATTCTTATGTCAGAATGAGGAATAGTTAAGTACATTAAGGGCTGCAATTAAAAAAATGATGGGAAAATAAACTGCTCCCATTTATATGAAGTGCATGGCTATGTTTTATCCAGAATAATGATGTTAATAATATCATGTTTTTGCCTTCATCTTGTAATGAAGTGTGGGTGTTTGTGAAAATGGAGCTGCTGTAAAGGTTGCATTTATTATTATCTGGAAATGAAGGATGAGATTCATCTCACTTAGCTTTATGAGCTAGGCATCAAGTCTAAGTTCATTATCTAGACTCCCTTTGGAGTCAACTGTAGATAAGCATTTCCCGACTTAAGATGTCTCAGGCAGTCATGTCTAATAGCCTTTGGACTTGCCTGTCCATTACCATTGATTAGAGAAAGAATCCAAAAACTAACTTTACTAGATACACAACTTTCACATAGCTAAAGTTAGGTGATACTAATTCTACCTTAATAGCATTTTCTCACGTTAAATATTCTTGAGATTAAGTCTTTGAAGTCTAGAACTGCTATTATGTTTACATACAAACACATGCTTAAATGTTTTGCAAGGTCTCAACCAGGCACTTGTCAGGAATAAAATTTGAGCAGATAGTTACAGTTCCCTTCCTTCAAGAATGATAATTTGTAAATAGTTCATTTTGTTCATGTAGCAATTAGCAAAGCATTTTAAGTATCTGTTTGTCAGAGTAAACCTTTAATTAAACTGCATAAAGAAATTTTGTCAACCTAGTGCAGTTCCTCCTAGAGAAAAGCAATGGATAGTGCTATCATCTATAACAAATGCTCCTTTCCTGACTGCTGTACCATACTGCAAAACTTTATCAAATAGCTGAATGTCATCTGCATACCATTCTCATAAAACAGAAATTTAATCAACAGGCTTTCCTTTTCAATGGCACAACTAGGTCCTGTCAGCTCTGGTGGTCCTTAAACCTAAGTCAGTCACCTAAAGCAGGGCCACATGGATTCCCTGTTCGCTTCTGTAAGTGATTATACCTGCATCAGTTCCGTGACAAGACTTTGCATTAACTGTGTAATCCTAGTTGCTGCAGCACTTGGAGTGTGAACAGAGAAATCTGTGGAAACAGAGATGATAAACTGTGCTAAATAAGCCATGACTCTGCTGCAGTCAAGGCTGCCTTTGGTCAAGATGCTGAAGAGCAAACCTGATACACTTAATCCATTTGCAAAGCTTTGGAAATGAAAATAAATGCTAAGAGTATCTAAGTGCTGGACTTCCTGCATCCAGAGGGGCAAGGTTCATAATTTTCTTCTAATTTGTATTTGCCCTCTAATCCAGTCTGGCCATGCTATTTTTGTGTTTATATAGTCATATGCCTATGCTCTTCATCACTCTGCTTCTTTTCTGACTTTTTTTACCTCTACCATATGACACTGGGAAAAGCAGTTTTGGCATTTATATCTTTGGTTGATGTGCAGAACTGAAATGGTCCTGACTTTCAGAAGTTTCACATCAAGACTCTCGGGGTCTGGAAAGTAAGAGACACAGATTTGCAGCTTCGCTCCTGGTCAGTCCTCACACTCACCCTTTTTTTCCCCTGCTTTCTTCTTATGCTGGAGGAAAAGCACAAGAAAAAAGACAACACCAATAAGGCTGCAATATATCATCTTCTTAAGACATGAGGAGCAGAACTTGTCTGCAATGTTTCTCCGATTCTTAGAAACCTGGATGCAAAGTTAGCATCACTTACTTATTTGGGTCTAAGTAAGCTGTAAGGGCTAGCTGTAAGAGCTGGATTTCACATTTTGCCTTTGTTCCTGTTAGACATATCACAGTCTGAGACCCTTATTCCAATACAGGAGCCAGCAGCCAACACATCGTTGTAAGGAATAGATGACAGCTTTAGCTAAAGGAGGAGTTTTGCTGTTGTGACATGTTTGTAAGGAACGTGGGCCAGTGAGAATGTTTTGGACTTGTTTGTACAGCAGCTAACACAAGGAAGAGACTGCACAGGCTCCCACTTGCTCTGAGAAGGAAGACTAATAAAAATAGTTGATAATTTTGAGTGGATAACATAACCCAAACCCTGTGAAAAAAAGATTTTTTTTCTCATTTTTATCCAGATTCACTTTCTTCCCAGGAGAACAGAATAGCTGATCAGTTACAAATGTGTGCTGGAATGATCGCTTGACCCTTTATCGCCTGTGCCTGGAACATTGTTTGGTGTGTTCTTGTGCCTTTCTATTTCTTTGCTGGCCCTGCTCCTTCAGGGCACTCCGAATCCTTTGCCACACAGATGATCAGGACAGGAAAAAGAGATAGTATAGGGCTTACTGCCTTTTACTGCCTCTTTTGCCTCAGTACCCTCCGTTAAGATAAATGGTTAGCACAGCAGCATCTGGTTCCTCTCCTAAGCTCAGCGTACAAGGAAGCCATCACCCTGAGCAAGTACAAAGGATGGCAACAACAACAAAATCATATTTACGGGAAGCTCTGCTGGGTGGATTCTGTCTGCATGTTGATTTCTTTTTACCTAGTTGCTTCGGCTGGCCTCTGTGGTGCACCACTCAGGTGCTCTTCTCAACTGGTCTCAGCATGTTCTGCTGTGCAATGTTCTCCTTCATTCTTTCTTGATTTTCCTCATTTCTGAAATTCTGCATTTGCAATTTTGCTTGTTCTGCTGCTTTGCAGATTTGCATGGCTTTTTCCAAATTTAACTCACAATGATTTTTAGCAAATGCTCATGTACCTTCCCATTACTTCAGGTCACCTCTAAGAATGTGATCCCATGAATCACAGAGAACTAAACTTTCTTGCTTCTTCAAGAAAATAAAATTAAGTTTTCTTCAAACTACTCAAGCAGTTTCCAGTATTCATGAATCCAGATTTTTATTTTAAAGTAAGTGCATGAAATATAAATACAAGATAAAATCTGTGGTCCAGGAAGCTTTTACACTAATTTGACATATGCAAAAACAAAGGAAGAAAGAAGGGACTGCACAGGTCCCAAAATCAAGATTAGGTGTTGACTTGAACTTTTATACTTTGTATTGTCTGCTCTTTCAAAAGATGTATAACAACACTGAAAATTTATTTTTATTGTTTTCCTTTTCTTCTGCTGATCTTCCTTTCTTGACTGATATGCTCTTTACAGACAAAAAGAGTCCCGAGGAGGGATTTCACTGTTCTCAATACAGCACAATCTCTATTAAGTAGAGTTTTTTCTTGACTGATATGCTCTTTACAGACAAAAAGAGTCCCGAGGAGGGATTTCACTGTTCTCAATACAGCACACTCTCTATTAAGTAGAGTTTTCAGAATTAAAAAAAAGCATATCCAGTGCTTCAATTCTCTTTCTGCAGGGCCTAAGGTGATCACGTGCTCTCCACCCATATGTCCTCTCAGATATTATTTCTGGTTGCCTTCACTGACTGTCATCTGTAGTTGTGAAAAAATAATAAAAATGTTGTGGACTATTCAAGCCCACTTCCTTCTCCATAAAAGCAGCCTGTCCTTGTACGTTCTATATCCCTTGTACAGGCCCTATACAGGACCCACTTCCATGGAGCAGGACATTTCCCTCTGGGGTTTTCTGCCAACATAAAGCAACTGTTCACATTTAACCTTGACATAACGTACCCTATTCACAAAAGATTCCACTCACAGGTCCATATTTTTAATCAGCTGGAGAAAGATCAAGAGAGAAACCAAGTATCATACACAGAGGTCATCAAACTGCTCTGTGTCCTCTTGAAGAGTCAGTAGACACGTCAGCAATGTGGAACGATCAACAACATTGGGCAGGGTTGATATCCAAGGGACACTTTACTGTTTTCAAGGATGGGATCACTGGTTTTATGAGCACTTAATTTTCATGTTGACAGATGAGCATCATCCTGCAAGCCTAGTACAGTATCTATCCAAAATTCAGATTGAAGCCCTAACAGATGTTGGCTATTGCTCGTGAGGAAGGAAAAAACATTGTGAGTGCTCTACATGCTCTGATGCTTTGGTATGGAGCTCTAGGGCATGGAGTTGGGGTCAAACTACCGGTTGTATAGAGTAAGAAGTAAGAGGACTGACTTCTTTCCAAAAGTCTCTTAGCAAGGACTTGCTGCCTTTAGGCAACAGAATTGAGGAATAACTGCTTTATCGTGCTTGGTCTTATCTGTCTGCTCTTCATCCATTAAAATGCCATGAAGAAGCCACAGAAGCAGAGCTGGACCCTAAACAGACAAGCTATTTAAAGCAGACAAAAATCCAAATTCTAGCAACATACATGCCGTTGCTCCAGATGTTTTACGATAGTTGCCAAAATGTAAAAAACAGTGAGTCTATTAAAGAGATCAGACTATATTTGGAGATATTATCTTACAAGCTGAGGAACACAAAGCCCATTTAATGTTATAGTTAGGTTGAACAATATGATTTCTTTGTTCTTCCTGTGCTACACTTACTAATGGAATCTCCTCTAACGAATAAGTCTAAGAGTGACTTAATTGCTTAATAATTTGCTATATTCAGTTAATGTAGTAATAATTCTAGTCTACCAATTTGCTGCATAGCATTTTGCTGATTTTGTTACTTTATTAATAGAAAATCAATGCAGTAAATTATCAAGATAATTATGTAATAAATTTTTTCCTTAGAGAAGCATATGAAGATTAAAATTACTGTTTGAGAGAAGATTGAAGTTAGTAAAAAATTTTTGGTTTTTAATAGAAAAGGAACAAACAAACACAGTTGATCAAGAGACCAGAATAATTCTCATATATGTGGTACAGTATGTATGTAGTACTGAAATAGTGATAGACAGTGTGAGAGAATAAAATTCTCTTGCATTTTTGAATAGCCATAAGCAAAAAATAAGGAAAAGCAATCAGCTACAGTCTGTTGCTCTAAAATATTGGTGCAGGTGTTATTAAACTTTGACTTTTTAAAATTAATTGAAATATGAGTTATCAAAAAGACAGGTATCAGTATCTCAATTTGATATATTGTAGCTACAGCATTATGGAAAAAGAATGGTATTATATTTTATAATTATTTAGTCAAATAGTTAACTCTAGTGGGTCTTAACTAATTTATATTTTTCAGACACCATTGATGTTGCATTCTCTTGTACTAGAGAATTTGTGATGAACATTTCTCGAGGGACCCAGCTCTGTAATTGGCTGCTTCATCTGTGTAAAAGCCAACTGGGTTTCCAGGAATTTGCATGGGTGAATGCAAATCTGTTCAAAGGGCAAGGAGCTACATTTACACATGCCTAGTTATTCTAGTGCTGTTTCTGTGTTTGATTCTAGTCTGTTACTAAAGTGTAAGGGATAGATTTGTCAGCATTTTAGAGCATCAACAATCCAGTTGACAATGGCTGCTCTCAGCATCTCTAAAAACCAAACCCTTCAAAACACGTTTTTAAAATCCTGAAGTTGATAAGAATGTGGAAATGATCATGGCTGCATGAGAAGGAAATAAATAGCAACAGGAGAAAAGAAAGTGCTTTTTTAAAGAACTGAGTTAAAGAGACAAGAGACAGGCTGAGCAGCCTTTATCAAATTAAAAGAAAACATGAGCAAAGAGCGTTAGTCCCATTTACATGCAGACCCTTTTACTTTGCTATAGCAGTGCTAATAAAACATTCATGTAGTTATGTAAAAGTCATTTGAGATGTTATTAATCTCCTCTTTTAGACAATAGTGTCAAATAGTGTTATTAAACCAGAATTATAATCGTTTTGTAGAGTTTTGGGTTCTTAGTCCTGCAGCTTCAGTTTAAGGCAATACAGTCATCTGCATGTAGGCTTTTTTTAAATGCCGTTTGACTAGGGTTCTTCAGGATGCTTTTCAGGGATTATTATTTCTAGGGAAAATATCTATTTGATTTCCAGAACAGTTATATTTTTTTTTTAAACATAACTCTTAAAAATATGGAAAGATTTTCTTGCTTTTGCAATTAAAAATTATTTAAAGAAAATCAAGTGGAAAACATTTTTTCAAAATTGAAATAAATGCATAGCATCAGTAGGGTAAAGTTTACTCATTGTAAATGAGTAAATCCACACATGAGTAAAGCTGCTCAGGAAATGTGAAGTTTTTGTCACAAAATGTAAATGCAGAAACATGTTTCTAACCATAAAGAGATATCAGATTTCTAGTTGGAAACGTTAAGGGATGACATAGGGTAATTGCCTATTTCTCTTCAAATATAGATGACTAGTCCAGGTGTAGGGTATCATCATATGACCAGTTGAATTTTGGACTTAAATAAAAGATAAATTAGTAAGGGAAAAATTAAAGCTCTTTTAAGAATTAATACTATTACAGGTGTTCAGAAATTAAAGAGAGAAGTGGATATATCAAAGTATGTCAGTGTAGATTAGGACACTACATATAGCCTTAACAGCTATGTGACGGTGTGCCCCCCTCCACCCAACCTGACCTTTATCTCCTGTCACCCTGCTCGCGATAACTACCAGGGGCAGTCGTCAATGGATGCTGATAGTAATAGCTGTTGTCCATTTGAAGAGGCTTCAGGAGCCAGATAACAACACAATAATCAAGGGTTATTGTGAGAAATACGCCCACCTAACCACAGTTATCGGTATGCAAATATGACTATGCGTCAATCATCTCACCCCTATAAATAGTGAGCAGCCCAAGAGCCTTTTGAGCAGCGGGCTGCACGGCAGGATCTCCCCTTGAGTAGGGACGCCTCTCAAGGTTATTCCTCAAGGTTGAGAGATTCCTTGCCGCGACAGATACTCAGTAAGTGACTAATAGCATGCTAAACTTTGAAATCTTATCTAAGTGATATAAAGGATTAATTGTGCTTATATAATCCTTTAGACATAAACTGTTGACCAAGTCTGGGACGAGGTTTGGATCCAGCCACACCTAGACTCCTCTCTGAGAAAGAGTTTAGAAAGCAAGGGGGTCCTTTCTGAACCTCACGGCTCAACGGGAGTTGTCAGAGTCTCCCTGACAGTTTTGTCTGACCCTGTCCTCTATGCAGTAAATAATCAAGTGTACCTTGCCATCGAACCTTGTTAAACCACTGCCGCATTTACCATTGAAATCTAACTCACTGTTTTCTATCAATAAAGTGTATTGTTGCTTCTCTCTTACGAGTGAAGTGCAGTCTCGCTCCATCCACGACAAACTATAAACAATCACAAGTTTTCCATCCGTATTTTTGAACCTAACTTTATAGTTTACATTTTCTGCTTGGAGATATGATTGAAATTCCCCTTCACTAAATAATCACACGATCATCAATAAAGTTAACAGTATCTGAAATAGGCATAGTCATGCATATATGTGTATTTACGTTTATGTGTCCATACATTTTTCAGTGTGCACTACTTGAATTAACAGAGACTCTCATTCTCCAACTCTTTTTCTTCTTGAAAGGCAGTGGCTATACTCTACTGCTTCCTTTGCACAACTAAGTTATCCTTTCAAACTTAGCACTGATTCTGCTACAACAGTTGACTTCTTTTGATATCAAACCTCTGACATTCCCAGTGCATCCTAACAAATGACAGTGAACAAATATGCGACACGTTCCTCAGCTTGAAAACTTTTAAGTTCACAGATAAAATGTCAGTGACTTTTTTACAGACACCTATCTTGTTTAATGCTTCAGAGAACATATTCTCGAAAAAAATAAAGCACATCTTGATAGGACTATAAATCACATTTTATTTTCATTCTGACATGCTATTATTTATAACTCTGTGCTCAGTTTTTTTTCAAAGATTCCATGTTGTTCACACAAGGAAAAGTTATACATCTTCAAATTCACTAATAAATAGGTACCCCCATGAGTATTCCTTCTAAAATTAAATAGAAAATTAGAATGTAATTAAAGCTGGGAAAAACATCAGAAATTAGATATTAAATAAGTTCTTAGACATATTTGCATTCCTTCCTAAGTAACAGTGCTTTTGAGTTATATAATTCTTTAACTCATCATTACAAAGCACTTAAAGATGTAGCTTTGTCATCCTTAAATTTCTTGTATCTTATGCCTGCTGAATTCAATTAAGCTGCTACTCAGTAATAATAACAGACCATGGGATTTAATATTTACATGCTGCAAATCAAGATAAATAATGCAGACTATATATTTTATATGATACTATTGTGCATTATCTGTGTACATCCAAAGCTATTAAAATAAGGCAGAGGATATTAGGTTTCACAAATGTATCTGATTTAAATTGAAAGCCCATGGCTCACTGAGGATCTGATTTTGTATGGTATCATAATCCAGTGAGTGACCTCCAGTTCCACTGATTTTTATAGTCCTTGAACACGCTCAACATTTCTTGAGAGTTTCCCAGCTCCTTGCAGGATTGAGCCAGGAGTAGAAAACTCATAAAAGACAAGTAAAGAATTATAGGCAGTTTCACAGGCCTGACTTCTGAAAACAATAAAAGAAGATTACAGTGCTCAAAAGCCTTTTGCATGCAATGAAAGCAAAGAATTAGATTACAAATCCAATAACAGACTAGCACATGAAAGACTGTATCCAACTCCATCCTACAGCAAGATGAAGCTTGATAATTCTTTCTTCAGCCTTCTATCAAAAAGACAGGAAATCTAGTAAAGCATTTAACTTCTTAAATTAAGACAGTCAAAGGTAGGAATTGCAAGGCAGCTCATACAGACACATACGGTGAAATTCAGCTGACCAATGTAGAAAGCTACAATCTGAAGAGAGAACCCTTGGCAGCATCTACACCAGCCAAGACACTGTCCAAAGGGCCAGACCCCTTTCATCCATACTGCTAACCATATTGCTCACTGCCTGGCTTGGTTTGGGGCATTGATAGTTCCTGTAAAAACACAAATTATTTATTTATACTGAGATATTAATAAATACATCTTTTCTTAATCAGCCAGGTAATTAACCTACTAGACCTGTAAAATGAACAATAAGGTACCGAAGGAAACTTGCTTGTTTCTAAAATTAATTGCTCTATGTTATAATGCTGTATCATACTTCTAAATCCCTGCAAAATTGGCAGCTATCATCAATTTATAGTTAGTTGGTTGGTTACACTTACAGTGAAGCCTGAGACTATGACTGCTTTCACAGACTCCGTACTCATATGCTCATACATGTTTCAGTAGAGATTAACACTGTTAAACATTGGGATTATGCTTCAAAAAATACAAAAGTGAGTTTCAGCTGTTACTGAGTTTTGATATTGTATTTTGATATACAACAGTTATCTGTACTCATCAAAACATGGAATTTTTTTAATGAATAAGAATAAATTGATCTGATCAAAGCCAAAATACAGCAACAGCTGGGATACCTCATTAGAGGAAGTTTTGTTTAAATAATAGCATTGACATATGATTTTGATGCACGGAGTAAGAAGTTAGGTTTAGAAATCTTTGCACTAGTTTCCCACGTGCCTGATGAAAATTCATCTCTCTAGTAATCCCCAAAAAGATAAGTGATATCATTATACTAAAGGTCACATACATGCAGGCACATACGGTGAAATTCAGCTGACCAATGTAGAAAGCTACAATCTGAAGAGAGAACCCTTGGCAGCATCTACACCAGCCAAGACACTGTCCAAAGGGCCAGTACATACATCACTTCCAATGCAGGAAGGAGGATACTGAAGAAAACAAATTCATCTGCAGTGTTCCACCTTTTACTAGGTGTAACCAATTGTCATAATGTTTAACAACTGCATATTTTACAAATTGTCAAACAATGGTTGGAACTAGATGATCTTTAAGGCCCCTTCCAACCCAAACCATTCTATGATTCTATGATTCTATACATTAAATATGAACTGTGTTCAGGACAGGCTTCATACAAAACACTGTTTTCACTGTTAAGGTGTGATTAAGAAGGTACAAACCCTCTCGGTCTTATCAAAATAGTGGAAGTTGTATGCATACAATCTTTTCCATATAGAAGATACTTTTACAACAACATAACTGCATCCATTCATATGAAAGGGAGGGGTGTGCCTTTTTAGATTTATTATTACCAGTTGTATCCCTTACCAAAATACTTTATCCTGAATGAAGTTTCTGTTAACCAAGTGACAAAATTATTTTTTTCTGAAGATCCTTCACTCTGAAACAATATGACTTGTAGAATCCATCCCACCACGTGAATTTCTTGCACAGGGATTGTTTAAAATGTGCTAGTAACTAGTTGACACTTGTGGTATATGCATATTCAGCAGTGCTTTACAATTCTGTTTTGGCTCACTGATTGGATGACTAGAATTTTCATAAATAAAGGATGGGGAAATCAAAGAGCTCTGAAGATAGACACATAGAATGGCATTCATGAGATCACAAATATAGACATCAGCAGTACAGATATTTTCATGTCAGCTAGTTGTCAAAACTTTTTCACAGTGAGTGGAGTAAAATTGGCACTTGCAAAGCATGAGTCATCTCATCCTAAAATAGATGATGAAAATAGGTCAGATGAATCATGGGATATTGCTCTCTATTGACCTTGAAGAGAGCATTGGGTTACTAGCTAGTATGTACACATATAAACTGCAGACACATGAAGCTGGGTGAGAGAGACACAATCCAGGATATCTCTGGAAATAGTATTTTCACAACCAGATTTACAAGCACATATGAGAATAATAGACTAATATTTCCTAAGGCGGGGCGGGGGGAAGGTTGTTTACATCTTAATGGAAAATAAGCTACAAGACAGTAAATGTGATTTAAGGGGATGCCCTATGTCTATAGGTAAAGTATTTGGATATAAAGGTATTTTCCTGGCTCTAGAAGATGCATACATTCTTTGAAATATATCATAGTGTTTCAGTACATCATATCCATATATGTTAGCACCAAATGTCTTTATAGCTTCAAGACCTAGACATAGTACAGTAAATGACTGGTTCATTTGAGAAAAAGCAAGTCCAAGACTTTAAATACTTTTAAATTAATCTTTCAAGATTCTGATTAGATGATAAATGGCTTTGCAGTAAACTACAAATTGTCCCAATGGAATTAACATGTAAAGCATATACATGTGCTGAGGTTTTTACTGAGGAAAGTCATAACTGAGCCTTTAAATTGTAACTACAAAAAGCACACATAGACTGTTTTAACATCTTCAAGCATCTTCTTCCATTAATTTACTCTTGTGCGGACTCCCACAAGGGCACTTTCTTGAAATCAAAATCCAAAAATCATTCATCCTGACATATCTGCCAGGCTTTATTCCCAAATTATCAGAATGTTAACAGAAAGGGTAAAGGCAGCATTATGTGTCTGTGCTATGTGTTTTTTCATCTTATCTCCATGTGACCTTAAGGTAAACTTGAAGTCTGCATTCAATGTAGATTGAGCTTTTCTTGGCTTTACTTCACCTTCCATTTACTCATCGTGATGTACTACATTGTTAACATCATTTGCTGCTCTGCTAGAAATGAAGACCAAGCTATCTCAAATCTGGTTGACTATAACGGATCTCCCCAGTTCAGATTTAATGAGACCGTACTAAATCTGGTGTTCCTAAGCCCAACAGCCTCCTGCCTGATTTTGAAGTCAAAGGGAGTTAAATCCACTCATTACCTTTGAAACTCATTCCTAACAGTCTAAAATGGATTGAGGCAAGCAGCGTTATAAATTCTTCAGTGGCTCTTTACTTCTACGAATTGTGTAACTATGCCAAATTCTCCGAGTTTTGTGAGTTTGTGTATATATTCAAGAGATAAGTAGTGTAACTTCGGAAATATTCAGAAAAATGCTTACCAGAAAATGCACTTTCTAGGGTACAAAACTGTTTACAAATTTGGATAAAATTTGGCAAATGGCTGTGAAAGTAACGGAAAGTGGAAACATTTGATCTCCATATTTTCTAAAAGGAAAAAAAAAGCAAATTACCATTAGAAAAGCTATTTAAATTCTTAGAACTTCTGAAATCAGTTTTAAAAAGAAATTAAAAGAAAAAAATTATCCATTTATCAAACCTGTTTTTATAGTAAGTGGTAGATTATCCTAGATTATATATATCTATATATAGATATAGATATCTATAGATATATATCTATCTATAAATCTATAATTCTATATATTCCAGACCCATATTTCATCTTATTTCAGCATATGAACAATAATGTCCTTGTCTCATCTTCTCTTCATCCTGGCAATTCCTTTGTTCCCTGTATCTACAGCTTCTCTTGTACTGCAAAGTGTACTTTGTATACATTGCAAGGATCAGAGTCAGAACAATGAGAAAGTAACTCTTGTATTTGTCTTTAAAATGTATCTGTAATGTATATGGTTGGATTTATCCACATTGTCCTAAGCTGAATTTCAATGTTACAAGCTCACCAAATTTTCACTGTATTCATACAAAGACCGCTATGACTCTTTGTTCAAAATACAAGATCAGTATGTTGTTATTCTTATAAAAAACTTCAGCTTTTCCTTCCAGTTATAATTTATAAATATTTCACCTTTAGTCCCAGAAGACTTCCCTTTCTTTAATACATGGGTAAACATGGTTTTATTAATTCTTCTCCTTAATCTACTGACGTCAATAGCATTTATTTATGTCTTAGTTCAGCAAAATACCAAAGCAGGTAGTCCCAAAAGCACATGTCAAACATTTAAGTTCCATTAAATCCAAGAATGATAAAGTAATGCAAAGGAAACTCAGTGATAACTGCATCTGTGAGAATAGCTGAATGCACATAGTGGCACTTTCGCATTATAAGAACAAAAAAAATAGGAAGGCTTTGTTGGCAAAAGTAAATTTCACAAATAAGATCTGAGGGTTTTTTCCAGAAAATGCTAACTATTCTTAAAAAGTACCTGAAAATAAAACCTGAATTATTTTCTAAAGGAAAAAAAAAAAACACCAACAGTTGTTTAAAATGCTGTTTTTCAATAAGTGTGACTGTCAACTGTTAATCCTGGTTATTTGGAGAGAAGGCTATCCAAATATTAGCTTTTTGTGGGGTTTTTTTTTCCTTATAAAACTATTTAGTGGAGTTTGAGACTTTTTTTTTTGATCTTTTAAAGGAAAATATAACTAGGAATAACATTTGGAATTTTTACTTTGTTCATCCTTATGGGTTTTTTTAATAAGGAGAAGTAAAAAATTGGAGAATATGAGGTGAAAACTATTTATTTATACCTTATGCTTAAAAAAGGTTTACATATCCTTCTAATAGAAAGAAATTAAAAGAGTGAGGTGTTTCTCTTTTTTTCTCTATACTTCCACTTTTTTTTATTTTATTTTCTTGTTTTCCAACTTTTTCCAATGAGAAAGTCAAAGCAACAATTTTTTTTTGTCGCATTCCATTTAACTTTAAAAACTTTCTTTTCCTGTTCTGTCTTTGGAAATTAAAACAAGAAAAGAAAAGAAAAAAAAAAAGAAAAAAAGGAGTTGTGCCACAGAGAGAGCTAAATATCAAAAGAGCGTGAGTAGGCCACTATTTAATTTTCTCACAAGATGTATTTGTCTTTAAGGGATCTCATAGGATTTGGTAACCCTGATATGGATACTGTGGAATATTATTTATAGCTCTACTGTATCAGTCAATAAATGACTACAATTCATTCACAAATTCTACTTCCTTTTAAAAATAATACTAATTACCAATTATAAACAACTAGCTGTGGCAGTCTACACATGTAGTCTGCATGTAGCAGAAGACATTGTCTGGAGAAACTGAAAGTAAGCATTTTCCTCACACCCCTAATGCAAATGCATATAGCATAAAAATAAAAAAGAGCATTTTCTGTTATTCATATCCAAGTGAAACTGCAACTGAATATATGAATCTTTTTACCATACTTTCAACTTCTAAAGTACCAACAGGACTTAAGACCTTCAGTGTGAAAGTTGTTCTTTCATTCAGCCTGCCTTTTTAATGTATACAAAGACCTCTGCTTCATCCTAGCTCTCTTTCTAGATTAAAAGTATTTTGAAAACAACAAAACGGATTGCTTCTTGTGCTATGAAACAAATTGTTGCTCTCAGGCTGCCATAACGTACTATTGGCACAATTAAAAATTTTGCCTGGATAGTAACACTGTGCAGTATTTCCCAGATGAACTCTGCAATCGTCTTTGCAGAAAAGGCTGTACAGGTCCTTCTCATCGTTCCCCTCAGATAAATGGAGACTGTTGTAGGTTTACATGTGAATTCTTAAGAATATCTTGTGTCAACTTTTACTAAAGCAATTCTGTCAATTAACTTGGGGTTTTAAAAATCCTTTTTTAGGGGGAAAAATAAAGCTAAGGATGATTTGAAGCTATGTCACATCAATTAGCCTATGATTCTGAACAGGATAGCAAATTCTGGTATATTCACAGACACTATTTCCATGAGGATTCCTCTCCTAGGAGAAACTGTAGTCCAGTGACCTGTCCTGTTACTTTTCTCCTGTTATCTGTCTTTGCCTCTGGGCCTGACAGCTCCTTTTGACATGACCTTCTTTACTGTATGATGTCCACTGCCACATTCCTTACACCTTAAATTATTTCCATAGCTATTTATCATACTCTCTAGTTCATTGGCTAATTACCTGCTTGCTGAATCATTTATCTTTACCTATCAGGTAATGTCTACAATATAGTAAGAGGTGAGATAACAGCATGTTGGAATACTCTACATAGTATTAGCATACACAGGACAGAAACAGTAGGTGTAATGAAGTAGGTGTAATGAAGGGTATACTGTAGTAATGAACTTCCAGTCAGGCTGTACATGTCCGGCAGGAAAGCTGGACTAAGGTTACTAAGCTGTGCCTAAATGCAGGTTGACCCACCTTCATGGCTACTGTCATCCCTGCTGGCTACACGAATGGCCATGGAGATGAATGCTTGTGATTCTACCAAACATCCCAAGCAGTTTTAGTTTGATAGATTTCAGATAACTCACAATCCTTTGCAATGTGTGCATAAAATGAACTATGCATCCACTTTGCTGTTTGACTGTCTAAAAGCACTTCTAACTGTTGATCTATTGTTTAACTGTGTGAAAATATCTCAGGTATGTGGTGTCCCATAGATTTATTAGTCAGTCATCTAAAATCTAACCTGCATTTACAGCATTTAGTTACCTCCAGAAGTGGACCATTTTGTTCCATTTAGTATTCATTCTCTAGGCTCTTATCCAGCTCCTCTTAAACACATTTGATTTTTTTCCCAATTTATACCAGTTTGGCAATGGTGATTATGCTTAAATATTCCCTTTAAGACACTTTTCTCATCCTACATACATTTATGCCTTTCTTAATAGGCTTGCACAACTTAGATCCAGACTACAATGCCAGATCCCTCTCCTTACAGCAGTCACCTCAGCCTATTAGTATTATGAATATGTACCTTTCTCTTGTTTTCCGTTTCTTCTCTATTATTGCCTATTACATCTGTAAGTAGAGTTGGGTAGAAAAGAAGGACATTATTATGGTTCATTTTAAAGGAGACTGGAAGAAAAAACACTTCTTCAATGATGTTTACACTGCAACAATTCAACTTTTCATTGAAAACCAAGTACCGAACTTGGGCTTTTTCTTTGTAGACATAAACTCAGTAATCTTTGAATATAAATCCAGGTGTATTTCAGTTGCACTTGTATAGAGGTGGGAAAAAAAATCCTTTCTCTCTAGAAAGAAACATTTGGTGGGAATTGTTTACCCATTTCTCCTTTATGATGTGCTTGCTGATTTATGTAATACCCCCAGCTCTTCCCCTAAAATCCTCTTAACTGTATTCCATCCCAAACTTATTCCTACATAGCTAGAGCAATAACAGACAGCAGAAAACTTTCAAATAATTAAAAAAGTAGTACGTGTTGATTTTAAATGCTTTACTCACTTGAATTTTTAATTCCCTTTCCAGTCCCTTCTCTCTTAATTATCTGTTCAGATGGTAAGTGGTGTTGAGATTATACTTTTCTCAGATACTTATCCATGAAGTGATGAGTTCACTCGTACTGCTATATCAGTTCTTATTATTTGCAGGATTAAGTCAATGAAGTGGGTTTTTACACCACGTTTTGGAGGAGGTGAGCTACCTGAGTCTCAGAAACCAAATTCATTGCTCAAGAAAGCAAGCCACAGCCTGAAAATCATCTCTCTGAAGACAGTTTAATTTGTGGCATTATGCCATATCATTATGAATTCCATATTTCATTTGCTCACTGCAGCTCAAATTGCTCCTGTTAAAAACTGCCATACTCATTGGTGCTTCAAGCTGCTTCACCCATGGAGCGAACTGACTCTTTTGGGAGTCTTTGCACACTTCTTTAAGAAAGACCTGTTTTACAAGAGCTGGTCTTGCTCCCAAGTAACAGCAGAGAGTTCAACCCCTTTCTTTAGATTTTTACATCCCATAGTAAAACAGGGGCAAACCAGGCATGGTACTTCAGTGCTTGCTTAGACCCTATGTTCCAGAGACCCTGTTCCCCTCAAAAAGGGTGGCTTGTTCTTTTGCAAGCAATAAGTTTTTTCCCTCTCATTGTGAGGACTCCAAACCAAAATTACATTCACAGATTGCTGTATAGCAAATTTCATTTAAATGTAAGAAAAAACTTTTTTATTGTGAGGGTGGTTGAATACTCAGGTCAGGCTGCCCCACGAGATTGTGGCATCTCTGTCCTAGGTGATAGTAAAAACAACTGGACATGGCCCTGAGAAACCTTCTCTAGATGACCCTGCTTTGAGCAGGGACTAGACTAGATGATCTCCAGGGGTGCCTTCTTACCTCAGCCATTCTATGATTGTGTGATATGTCAGCCTGCTTTGCATAACCTCATCTCTTATCATCTTATTTCTTATTTATGATAGGATGTAATGTTAATTGTTCATACTGTTGATTGCTTGTATTCCTAATACAAGATGACTGAAAGATCGGTTTGTTCCTCAGTACAAATTAATTTTTGAACAAAAAACTCAACAGATTATAATGCCATTGGGCACTACTATCCTGAAGGATTGACTTTAAAATGATTAGTAATAGCATCTTATTCAGCACAACTGCAGAACCATCCATTTAACCTTATTTCTATATCTCTCTTGTCTATGTATCATGACTTCTATCCTTACAACAATTATTAGAAACACTGACCCTGAAATATGCTACACAACCAAGTTAACTTCTACCTGTTTCTTTTTTATAAACTCAAGATCTTGTTTTTTTCTTTTTTTTTTAAGTATCAAGGATATATCTTTAACCCTTTTTCCACTGATCTAAAAGAAGACAACAGTCTTACTGTGCTTCTATTCAGTCTCAGAATCAAATACATGAATTCCTTATCTGTCAGTCATTTAAAATAATGGCTTTTAATATTCAATCTTTGAAAAAACACTGGAACACGAAACTGTCTTTATCTAAACAATATTTCTTCTGAATCATTTGTTTTCCTCTTCCTAAATGTCTTCATTGGCTACCCCATATTTAGTTAATTCTACTTTTGGATATTTTAAGGACTATGCTACTGAAGCACCTTTTGTACATGAAAAAACCCCAAACAACCAGAGGCTCTCACCACACAAGGATAAGATATTGTCCAAAGTATATCACTGGTTTCATATAAATTTCCTTACTCAGAAATTTTTTGAACCACTGTTACTAGTAATGCATAATTAAAAAGATCTATCACAGGAACAGCTGCAGTCATCAGACAAAAAAAAATGAGAAGTTTCTTCTAAGGTGTACTTCTTTTCCTGTCCTTGCTTCGGCCTTAGCCACATACACTTCCTTGCTATGAAGGTAAGACATCATTTTAGAAAGTGGATTTGGATGTCTCAAGCCAGGGAACTGAACATTAGCAGTCAAATTTGAAAGCCATATCTAAAACTGTGGCCATGTGCTTATATAAGAAAAAGATAATGAAAGAAAATATTGCTCCATGAGTTGCTTCCATGTACAATTGATATGCTTTTACAGGGATGAATTTGAGTTTTCTTTGGTGTAAGTAAAAGTTGAAAGATGGGGAGGACTTAGGAGTTTCCCTGTATGTACACTCCCACAGGGAGCATAACTCCTACTGGCTTTAAAGAATGCAGGTAAGGAAGATGATCTTAGCATTTTCCACCAGCATCTCAGCTGTTCTACCCATCTTCTTCTTGAGCAATATGCATGGTACACATTCATTATTCTGTGTGCAGATATCACTTGAACTTGACTATGTATCAGTAAACTTGACTACTATAATCCTAACGTTATTATTATGTGTATATTTATGTTTATACAGACATGTACACAGCACGTGCGTCTGCATGTAACAGAGGGGAGTTTTTTATATAGTTTTTTATATTATTGGATTTTTTACTGAAGGAGAAAATTCTTAAGCCATTTGAGGATCTGGTCCTTTTTACAAAGTACTTTCCAAGTGAAGAGTTGAAATCTTACATGGATTAGTTGCTGACAAGTATCTACTTGGGTAGGACATCACTTGTTTCCCATTTTCAGTGCATTAAAATATTTATCAGAAGGAATTCTTCAGGGTAAGGTAATACCAGAGTTAAAACTTTACCATATGTTCAGCATATCATCTCTTACATACATATCTGAAGTGCAATTTAAGTAGTCATGTTGGATGATGAAAGTTTCTAGAGTATGCAGTATCAAACATTAATTCCTTATGTTAAGCCATGTTGTTTGCTGATATTCTTGGAATAGATGGTTGGTAAGAAATGAAAAGTGTCAAAACAAGAGAGTATTCTACTAGAAGGAAAAATGAAGAATTTTGATATAAAATTTTTTTGACAACCAAACTGAAATAATGAGTGTCTTTGTAAGGTCTAACTATCTTTCTCCTAGAGTGATCCAAAGTCCACTGAAATCAAAGGCAGTTCTTCCACAAGCTCACTGAGTTCTGCATTGAAATCTTACTGTGCCTTTCTATGGTATTTTGATAATGGGAAGGACCTGAGCAGTCTGGAAGAAAAATGAAAGAAAGAATGAAAATAAAGATTTATCTTAGGAAACAGCCAAGATATCTTTGACAGAAAAAGTCCTGATATACCCTTAAAGAATTTGTCTGTGAGTGAAAAAGTAGAAGATTTGTAATTAAAGAGACAAATATCATAATTTTTTATGTCACAAAACTACAAGAAATACGTGAAATACATAATTCTGCAAACTGTACCTGCCAATTAAAAATAACAACAACATATTCTATTGCAGCAACATTTCATAGTAAATGAAAATCAAAGCTGAATAATTCCATGTAACTTCTTAGCTAACTGCCTGGTTAACTGTAGCAAATGCTTTTTTTAATTTATTATTTTTTTTTTTTTAACAGAGGAGCTAGTGCTTTGAAAGGAAGTCAAACAAATCAGAACTGAATCTGGAGGGTACACAGAATAATGTTTAAAGAACAGCTGCAGTTTAGTATCCACCTGGACTAAGCAGCAGTCATTGTAAATTAGGTTAAATGTCAATGCAAATTACAAAGTGGTATAAACTTCATCTTAGTTTCTGTGTTTAATATTTTAAGCAGCAGTTCGTTTGAAGTTTAATGACAGTGTATCTATGCATATTTCATCACAGAAGGAATGCAAAACATAGACCTTCTAAAAGCCTTAGATTTGACCTGTGTAAGTTGTTCCAGTACTCAGTGGAAACGCTGGCAATGCAATATGAACACCAGGAATGAGGTAAGTAATGGGTCCCTACACCACCACAGGTTATATTGTCAAAGAAATGAAAAGCAACCCTAAAGAGAAGAAATACTTGCATGAAGTTAGCACTTTGAAAAGCTTTCCATTCCTGCAACTAATTTTACATTATTTGACTCGTCATCCACAGAGTCTACCATCAAAGCAAATATCACCCATTGACCTGCAGGATGCATTTACTGATTTAAAGGTAATAGTAATATCCATGTAAAATCACCAGCATGTGAAGCCATGGTAAAGTGTTTTTGTTTGTGGGGGTTTTTTAGTTCTTTCCACCAAAGCAATGAAGTCTGACATCAAAGCAATTTTTTCAAATGATTCCTGTTAAATACACAGTATTAGCCAGAAGAGGTAGTATGGAGATTTAGCTACAGCACTGTCCTTTGTGGGTGAGTAGATGTTTTTCTCTATATCAAAAAAATCTATTCCAGAAAAATATATTTCTTTGCTGGAAAATAAATTCTCCCTCTCTTACTCCTTGTTACCTACTCTCTCATTAAATCACTCCTTCCCTCTGTAGCTCACCAATTTTCTCATTTACCTTTCATTGTGCCAGAGTTGATTGAGAAAAACACTTAAAAGTGCCGGACTTCAACCCTAGCCCAGCTTCTACACCCGTCAGTCAGCTGAATCACTGATTTGCTGAATCAGTCAGGCCTGCCCTCATCTTCCAGCACCACCTCAGTTCAGCTCTATACAAAATAGTTATCCCTCAGCTCCCCCTACTTTCCCCTGCAGCGTCTTCAGGGAAATTACAGAAGTTCTTTTTATGTAATAAATCCAGAGAATAAACAAACAAATCACTTCATGGCATCAAATAATTCTCACCCTTTTTACCTAGGTAAGCAATTCTCTCCCCAGAAGATTTTTTCCTCTAATTCTAGGGTCTAACTACCTTTGGATCCACAGTGCTTGACAAAGACAGCAGACAGAGCTTTCCCAGTTGGAGTACGAATTGGTTTTATAGACAATACCTAGTGAATAGTGTGGGGTTTACTCTTTGGAACACATAAATGAATACATACATGTAGTTTTCAGATGTCCATAATCACCTGTTCTAAGACAGACATGTCCTGTTTTTTATCAGTCAGCTATACACGCTGGAGGGAGGGAATAAGGAAGTTATCAGTGTGTATTTCATGCTGTCTTAATACAATCTCAAACTTTTAAACTATTTTATCAGAACAATCCCTGTTATTATGACTGTTTTAATCCCAGCTCAATGAAATATATTTCTAAGACAATTTCACTTTGCAGTTATTTAATTATCCATAACACTGCTTTTCCAGGGACCTTGATGCACTGTTGTTGAAATATATGATGATATTGATCCTGCTCCAGACAGGTAAAGGCACAGTGGGAAACGAAGGCTGAGAACCAGGTGTTGGGGATTCCCCTCACATCCACTGCCTGTCTTCTCACTCTCTATACAAATGCAGTCATCCACGAGAGTGGTAGCAAAGCCTTTCTCAAAAAGGAATGTAGCAATTTTTTTTTTAAATGTTTGGCTAGTGAGTAGAGTGTATAAGTAAGGAAGGCTGCATGCAGCTTGAGATAGAGTAAAAGGTAGGAAAAAGCTGAGGTTAAGATAACTTTAGACATCATTGTAACACGATAGGCTGGATATTTACAATACTGCAAGTACTTTGTCTGGCTGGTAAGTATTTCAATTGTGAATTGTGCAGCTTCGTGTGACCAGACGGAAGCTGGATCTTCCAAGGCAGGCATATGTATATAGAATAAGCAATGGTCATTTGCTTGTTTTATGTAGCCCAAGAACATTAAAATGGAGGCTGCCTCCCACTCATGACCAATGAGGATGCTTTGCCATTTTTCACGCAGTTAGATGTGGAGAAGGAAAGTAGAAAAAGGTATCAGGAATCATGAAGATTAACTGTTGTTTTGGAAACAGAGATAAATACAGCTTCTTAGAAGTGATGCAGGAGCAGGTGTTGACTGTTGCACATGCATTTGCTATCAAAAGTGGTTGCTGAGCACATTATATAAAAGATTTGTTTTAAGCCTGAGAATGCTGGTTTCAGTAAGCAGGTTCAAGACTGGTCTTTTGTTTGTTTCTTATAAATGTTTCAACTTCTTTTTTATATATAAAAAAATGAAAAAAAAAGATAATTTTATGTAATAAGTAAATGTTTGCAGAATCAGGTCCTAAAAAACTTCTTCCTAGATTTTCTGTCATACATATTCCACTGAAGAAACATATACATCAATTATATAAATAATGGAAATATTAGGTTCCAAACTTACACAGTATGACCTGTATATTAGTCTTGTTGAAACTGCAGAAAATTCTATCACTGACTTCAGTTTCAAAACAACTCCATGCTGAAATTATCAAATATAAGTTCTGAAAACAAAGAGTGAAGAAACATAAAAATACTGAAAATTCGTATTTTAAAAATATCAATAATCAGAGAGAAGCCGACAAAACACCTGTAAAAACATACTAAAGAAGGAAAAGAGAAGCTATTCTATTCACAACTTAAAATCAAAGTTCAAATTCATAAAATTTCTTTGATTCTAATTTGTCTTTTGACATGTGCTGGTTTGCTAAGGTATTATTCAAGTTACTAAGGCTGATCCTATCTTTCCTCTTCCCAGGAAAGTCCTATCATCTTTTTTGTTACACCAGGAAAGCATTGCTCAAATAAATTTCTACCATATTGACATCTTTTAAGTGGATGCACCATAGATCTCCTATACAATCCATCGCTACCTCAGTCCTTACAAGAGAAATAGTTTAGTTTACACACATCCAGAGCCCTTTAATAATTTTTGAGTGTATAACATCATGTGATTAAGATTTAGAAAATGTAAATTCTGCAAAGAATATCTGAAAGAAGAGATACCTTTAATGTCTGTATCCAAACCGTATTATGCTAAGTAGGATCTTACATATATTTACGAATCAAACGTATTGCTGAAACTAAGATTTTTGTCATCACTACATTTTAAATATAAAAGGTTTCATTGATTACTTTTTTAATTTAATGAATTCCATTTGAAGGTCTAAGTGAAATTTAGGCATTATAAGGACTCTATTATTCCCTTTAAAAAAGGAAAATTGCCTCTGAAAAATGGCAAAGGTATTAAAGGTACATTTGCACTACTTGGTGCTGATCGCTAGGTTGTCCTGAACCAAACCAAACCACGTGAACCACCCCACTACTCCTCTGTCGTTATCTTGTACTGAAGTCATCTACAATGCAAGAATCATTTTTAAAGAAGAGATGAGATTTGTCTCTCCAATTTTTACATACCCACAATGTAGATGTTGGAGTGAGTCACCCCAAGGTGAATACAGAAGGAAAAGGGGGAACAGGTAAAAAAATAGACACATTTTAAGGACAGGTTGATCTGACCTATTTTAGACCTCTAAATGTTTCTCCTTCCAGGCTGCTCACTGTTAGTAAGCACGCCAGAGAGAGGCAGAGGGGCTAGGGACTTAGGGACTGCAGCTAGGAATATCAAATTGTGCCAGTGTTGCTGGTGGATCTCTGGCCCCCAAGGCTGGGGAAGTTTCAAATACTTCCAAATTTGGGGGAAGTTTCAAAGTTCAGGGAAAAGTGCCTCTCTCCAGTGAATGGAAGCAGCCTCTTCAGCATGAAAGTTCAAGTTAGCAGCTGGGGTCAAAACCTCTGAAGACACGGGAAGGATCCGAGTTGTTAGCTGGTTGGTCAGCAGAGGTACAATAAGCTGCAACACCTATCTGCTCCCAACCTTCTCCTGGAGCAGGAGTCCATCTCATCTTGCCCTTATTGCTGGTCTACTACCTTCCGGTGTCTTGAACACCAAATGTAGTCCATGACCAGTTTGAAAACAACTAGTTTAAATAATCCTACTTTTCAGCTTCCTAGACTTATTTTTGGAACTTCTATACTCCTGACACAGTTATGGGTTATAACCCCAAGGACTACAGTAATTCAGTCTTTATTCTGTAGGCAGATATATGCTGCATTGGATATCCTTCTGGGAAGGCTGCTGGGGTGAGAGCCCATCACTTGAGTAAGATCTAGTGTCATTCACATAAGAGAAGGACATTTTAGGCTTAAAATTTTAAAACTAAATATATCTAACATATATGTTAGAAAATCAAAGCTGTGAACTCAGCATCTTCCATCTCTCTAAGGTTAGAATGACTTGATTTTCCAAAAATTATAGAAAGAAACTTGTATGACTCGGTTAGAACAGTTTTAAGGACATGATTGCTTTGATGCGTTTCCTACAACCTTGGCCTTTGAAGTTGCTGGTTGCATACTTTGTAACACTAGTTAGTGTCACACACCTTGTGACACTACCATTATATTTGCTAGGAAGTAGCAAAAGGTCTTCATTAAGGTTCTTCATGAAATGAAAGACAGGGAAAGCAAAACTTCTCATTTTCTGTTTTTTAGAAACCTCGCTCCAGCAAAGCAGACCATTATCAATCATATTTCTTTTATTTTTTAAGAAACTTTCCTAAGTAAAAATGTACATTACCTTTTTGTAAATTCTGTAAATTACATAGTTTCTAAATGCAATCCAACTGTTTTACTTTTTAAATGTTTGTTTAGAGTTACCTCATGGGTAGCATGGAAAGAAAGCAATAAAACAGAGAGGAAATAAACATGTCAAGTGGTTTGAATCCAACAGGGCTCTGAAACTCAAGCCAGCTATTGCTGCTATGTCTACTTTCAGGTGTAGAAGCCTTCCTTTCAGTAACTATCATTGAAACACCAGCTATAAGTATTCTGTTATTCTTCTCAGTAAGGTCAAACATCAACTATATGTTCAAATTACTTGCAGAATAAATCATCTCTTCTGGGAAAGTCTAACCATATAATTCTACATTTCTACACTGCCACAATATTGTATATTGACCATGATTGTTCATTTAGCAGAGTTTTCGTTCTCTGAATTGCTTTTTTGGCCATCTCACAGCTCTGTGAGACTTTTTCTGAGTTGACACAGTTCTCAAACTGGTAAATCTCAGTAATATTCTTCTGAGTAAATATGTCCATCAGATTAGAGCCCGTCATTAACAGTCACTATCTTTGGCAGCCTGCAAACTAGTTTCATAGGGGTAATCACCATTTCTAATTTGTGTTTGGTAAGGTTTCCAGACTGTAAATTAACTTGTCAGATTTTAATCCTTCCCTAGTCTTTGTGACCCTCTCTCTCATAGTCACACAGAAATCGTTTTATGTATGTATAATATGTTCCCATGTCTGTTATCTTTTACTATAGCTAGTTACAGCAAGCACCTTTCCAAGCACAAAATATCCCTTATTCTTTTACAACACCTGGCCTGCTGGTGACAGACGGGGTACACCTCTCTCAAAGGGAGAAAAGGATCTTTGCACAGGAGGTAGCAGGGCTCATTGAAAGAGCTTTAAACTACATTTGAAGGGGGAAAGGGAGAAAACTAGGCTTGCTATGAGATAAGCCTGGGGGCGGCACGCCAATGTTTGAGGGACAGTGTGCTAGCGAGGTCCTTTGGTCTGCCGTCTCAGTGGAGGCAGAGGATGGAGACAGCAAAGACACAAGGGTTATGGATGTGTTAGAAACTGTGGAAGTGCCTGAGAATGGTCACATAGGAATTAGGGCTTCTCCCCCAAAAAGGTGGCAGGATGAATAGTCCAACTGAAGTGCATCTATACCAGTGCACGCAGCACGGGCAACAAACAGGAGGAGCTGGAATCCATTGTGCAGTGGGAAAACTATGATATAGTTGCCATCAGGAAGACGTGGTGGGATGACTTGCACAACTGGAATGCTGCAATGGATGGCTATAAACTCTTCAGAAGGGATAGGCAAGG
>NW_008794860.1:196146-200445 GCF_000699145.1 Aptenodytes forsteri | reverse complement strand
GATAAAAGAATATACAAAGCAAGTGATGCACAATGCAATTGCTCACCACCCGCCGACCGATGCCCAGCCAGTCCCCGAGCAGCGGCCCCCCCGGGCAGCTTTCCCCCAGTTTATATACTGAGCATGATATCATATGGTATGGAATATCCCTTTGGCCAGTTTGGGTCAGCTGTCCTGGCTGTGCCCCCTCCCAGATTCTTGCTGGCAGGGCATGAGAATCTGAAAAGTCATTGACTAATGTAAGCACTTCTTAGCAACAACTAAAACATCGGCACGTTATCAACATTATTCTCATGCTAAATCCAAAACACAGCACTGCACCAGCTACTAGGAAGAAAATTAACTCTATCCCAGCCAAAACCAGGGCAGTGGTTTAGTCACCATCCCTGGAGGTATTTAAAAGACGTGTTGATGTGGTGCTTAGGGACATTAGTGGTTTAGTGGTGGACTTGGCAGTGTTAGGTCAATGGTTGGACATGATGATCTTAAAGGTCTTTTCCAACCTAAATGATTCTATGATTCTATGTTTCTTTCAACACTTAAATTACTGCTGTAGATTTTATTGAGCATGAGAATACTTTAGAAAAATACTTTCACTTTTGTCATCTTATTTTTGGTAGACCACTTTGATAAGCCCAAGATCAAATTTTCAGCAATGGTTGCCTTCCTGCAGGTTTCTTTGACTTCAAGCTCACCTGCACACAAATTAAATGCAGTCATGCTTCCCTCACCCTTCTTATTCCTTTCTGACCTTCTTCCCCCACCCCAGTCTGGCTAGAGAAGATATGCGTATCTACTAATATCTTCAAAAAATGGGCATTCTACCTCCCTGAGTGCCAGACTTATGCCAATTTGGGACCCCAAAATTTATGCTGCATTTCAAAATTTTGGCCCAAAAATAACAGACGTAAAGAGCTAAAAGCAGCAGAATAACCAATCCATGTTGTAAATATTGCCAGAGTTGAAAATCTGCAAGAGTTATTTCTTGCTCTGCAACATTACAATTGGACTGTGGAAAAAGAAAGTCAGAGGCTCAGCCATAGATCACACAGAGCTCTCGGCCAGCCTCACAAGAGCAAAGATGGATTGAGGTAAAGAAATCCCATAGAAAAGGTTTAACTTAGCTTTTTCACAGTGCAGAAGTATGTTTTACCACGTGGTGCTTGGTCTGATGCAGGGTGCAGTCAGACAAGATAGACTGAACCAGTCTATTAGCTTGCTGCCTCTGAAAGGCCACTCCTCTGAGCCAACTCTGGTGCTCATCCTGCCCCTTAGTGAGCAAATTCCATCCCCTAATCCAGCAGAAAAAGGAAACAAAGAGAGACATTTCTGCTGGATTGGTGAGTTGCATTTTCTCACTGAGGAAAACATGAGCAAGACTACCCAGATACTCCCAGGGAGTGAGTACATAGATGGAGCAGGGATGGATGCGGGGTGGGGGGAAGAAACCTTCCCTTCTCTTATCTGAGAACTGTGTCAGTTCACCAGTCTCACCTGGATGTGCTTTCAAAGGATGCCAACACACCACATTTGTACTTTCTTTGCTAAGAGTATATATGAAACACCCAGGAACCGCAGATGGAATACGACGATAGCATAAATTAGATGAGACATAGTAATTATCTTAACCCCTAAATTAACTTTTTGATAATCATGAAAGATATGACCCTAGTTAAAATAACACAATGTATAGGATAGTGCAAAAACTGGAAAAAAAATATTTTATTTAGTTATGGCAAGTTTCATCTCAGCATCAATGGTATTTTTTACCTCCTTAGCAAGTTTGCCTGCTTTTTATACAAGAGATATAGGCTCAGGACTATCAAGAACAGAGAAATGTTCCCCGGCAAGTTGTTGTGAGGACTGCAACATGCTTTTCCCTACCCTGAATAGTACCTGATGGGTACAGCTGTCTCTGGGGTACATGCAGCCTGCCCCCAGCACTGAAGAGACAACATGTGGTCACCAGCACTATCCCAGGGAAACATTTCTGGACACCAGGGGGTCATACAGGTGAACTGTTAACAGACCAAGTACAGTATATTCAAGACAGTGGTGACTAAGACATTCAGTGGCTGCTTCTCATGATTTCCTGAATTCAGCCAGTGCCATCCTAATCCACAGAATAAAAGCAGAACAAAAGATTCAGAGACAGAAATTTAGTATGTTCTGATGACCTTTGGGCCAGAGACTCAGTAAGGTGAAGTTCAAGAGCACCATTTCTGAAGTATAATGAACCAATTCAAGGTAAAAATGAACGAAAGATACACTGCAGGTGTAACGGTTTTGCTCTCTGGCTTATTTCATGCACCTTCCACTGCTTGTAATGTTTAAATCACCAGTGGTACTGAAACACCTCTAGCCTGCTTCTGTGGTGTGCCTTGTTTTTGCTTGCATGCTGGGTATTAAGCTGATCATCAGATTTGGGGCTGAGAAGGAAAGTTCCCCTGGGTCACATAGGGAAGAATACTGGGGGCAAGAATGCAGCAGGTACTCTTTTTCTCACCTTTCTTTTTAGCATGAGGCATTGCCCCATCTCTAAACCCATCTGGGAATCTTTAGATTGGAAATCTAGAAAGCAGCAGAAATTAATCCCATCTCGGGCAGTAGTTAGTTTGATGAAAGCACTACGGTAAAAATTGAACATGTAGAAGTTTATTTGGTTTCCTCTACTCACAGAACCAAAGAACCAGTCAGGTTTGCTGTTCAAAGGAGAATACAGCTTCCCATTTCTCTACACAAAGCAGGTTTTCTAACAAATCAGTGCCAAAAAGAGTCTTTCAGCAAGCATTGTCCTATAACTTCTTTGAGCAGCTTTGTGACAAAGCCCAGGAACAGGCCTTAAAACAAATACAGCAATGGGAGCTTTGGCTCATAAACCAGAAGGGAAAATCAAACATCTTGAACCAACATGAAGTTTCATGTGATTTTTTTGTTTTTCTGAGTGCTTTACAACTTTCAGAGACATTAACAGTATATTAATTTTCCCATGTGGAATTCTACATTCAGGTTAATTTAAAACTGTATCATTTTTGTCAAGGTAATGGGCCCCTAACTTATTGTACAAATGTATATTAACTACTCTTTGTAAGAATTAACTAAGAAAAGAACAGAAAATCAAGGAGAATATCTGTGATTAAATTAGTTAAGTAAGAACTTACCCAGATTCAAAACTACTGTAGGGTTTTTTTTCTATATTAGAATGGTTAGGACATTGAAGAGAATAAATAAAAGCTTTTATGAAAAGAGACAAATATGTGGTCTATAAATACATTGCTTCAGTACAATCTCTTGAGTTATTTTCATATTGCATTCAGCTACTGCCATGACAATTTCCCCTGCTCTGCTCACATCTTTGTATTTAAAATCAAAATAATGCTAAGAAAAAAACTTGGATGAGAGAATACTAGATGAGAAAGAATTGGACATCTCGCTCTGAAGAATCTGAGTAGGTAATGAGACATGGGAGAGCTTCTTACCTCCATGCACATTAGTTGCCACAGAGAGGAGTAGATGACCTAGACAGATTTCCTGTATAGCACAGGTCTTTACCTCTCCATTCAGAGATTCAAATTAAACCAATGTTGGAGAACAATCACGATCCCTCTGCCACCCATGCCTGAAAGATTTCTTTGCTCATGAGGAAAAGAAAGCAGAGAGACTTGCAATTCCAAAAATAAACTACCTTATTTCAGTTTCAAAATCATTTGACAACTATTCCCTGCCACTCTGCACTTGGTCTCTACAGTACACCCCATAATAGTAGATCAGCTTTGTAGCTCAGCAGCAGCGAAATATTTAGTCAATTCAGTACTGAAAGGGCACTTCATAGAAATTTCTGAATTGCCATCTCATTGAAGGTCACAGCTTTCCTACTGTTAATATAAACTATTGGCAGACTCATATAAGAAAACTACCACATTGGTTCAAATTCAAGTTGTAGTTTGAGGATTATTTTCATTTTGCACTCATGGGTTTTCTTAGGAAGAAAGGAATACAAGACCAATGGTGTTGAACCAACACCCTGTAAGACATGTTCAAAGCAAATGAGTGTAGAGGGGATCCTCCCTTTGAACATCCAGCCCAGCACCGGCAGTCGGGGTGCCAGGAGGAGCTGTGCTTCAGTGCCGATCACTTCCGAAGCAGCTCAAACCCCTTCATATGCTGCCAAAATCTCTTTTTCAGTTGGAGTATAGCAGGCCTCGGATCCTCTGTATCCCCAACTCCAAAACCCTAGGGGTCGACCTCGAGTCTCCCCAGGTGCTTTCTGCCAGAGGCTCCAAGTAAGGCCATTCTCCT
>NW_008794860.1:194324-196136 GCF_000699145.1 Aptenodytes forsteri | reverse complement strand
CCCCATTTGAAATCGTTCTTCTTCCGGGTCACTTGATAGAGAGGGTTTACAATCAGACTGTAATTTGGAATATGCATTCTCCAAAACCCACAAAATATGCATTCTCCAAAAACCCACAATGCCTAAGAAAGTTTGTATTTCCTTTTCCAATCGCTTTGTCAATGCCCCCTTCCCTGGAAAGGGATCCCAGCTGCTTGGCTTCTTTACGTTCTAATTCCAGGCTACTGGCCCTGTTATCCCAGCATCGGAGCAGCCCGGTGACAATGTGCTCGCCTGGACGAGGGCTGAAATCTTTTCGTCCATCTCACTGCTCACTCATGGATGGTAGAAAATGCCCTGTGGGGGTGGTTACAACATAGTGCTGTGTTTTGGATTTAGTATGAGAATAATGTGATAACACACTGATGTTTTAGTTGTTGCTAAGCAGTGCTTATACTAAATCAAGGACTTTTCAGCTTCCCATACTCTGCCAGCGAGGAGGTGCAGAAGCTGGGAGGGGGCACAGCCAGGACAGCTGACCCAAACTGGCCAAAGGGATATTCCATACCGTATGACATCATGCTCAGTATATAAGCTGGGGGGACTTGGCCCGGGGGGGCAGCAATCACTGCTCAGGAACTGAACTGGGCATCAGTCAGCAGACGGTGAGCGGTTGCATCACCTCTTGGTTTGGTTTTTTTTTTCCTTCCTGGGTTTTGTTCCTCTCTCTCTCTCTTATTGTTTTACTTTCCATTGTAATTTATTATTGCTGTTGTTGTTATTTCAAGTAAAAAACTGTTCTTATGTCAACCCACACGAGTTTTCTCACTTTCACCCTTCTGATTCTTTCCCATCCCACCAGATCACCTCTTGGTTTGGTTTTTTTTTTCCTTCCTGGGTTTTGTTCCTCTCTCTCTCTCTCTCTCTCTCATTGTTTTACTTTCCATTGTAATTTATTATTGCTGTTGTTGTTATTTCAAGTATTAAACTGTTCTTATGTCAACCCACACGAGTTTTCTCACTTTCACCCTTCTGATTCTTTCCCCCATCCCACCAGTGGGGGGAGGGTGAGTGAGCAGCTGTGTGGTGCTTAGTTGCCGACTGGGGTTAAACCACAACAAGACAAAAACCATACAGCTAAATCCAAAATACTTTTTTTAGCATGCAATTCTTAATCAAACTTGCAAAAGAAGACTTGTGTCATACTGATAGAATTCCATTCTGGACCCTCAATAAAATCACTGGGACAAAATGATGATGATAGCATGAACCATGAGCAGGCTGGCACATGGTGAAAATGCTGGGTGAATCTGTACTGAAGGGGCCAGCTACTTCCTATCCCTTCTTCTTACTGACATCCATTTTCAAATTCAATGAACAGAAAAGGTAAAAATAAGGCTTGGTTGGGGAACTCTTTGAGATCTTCACATCTGGTTATCAAAGAACATGTATAGAAAGTGTCTCTATTCATATCCCTACAAGAAGTTTTTCAGCAAATGGTGAATAGGCCTGAATTTCACTTGGAAAGAATAAAACACCATGGTCTTTCCTAACACTTTTTTACTAAGAACCACAACTGTAGCTTTTCCATCCATTACTGATAGTAATTCTGTCAGCCTGAGAGCAATCATAAACAATGTTGTAACAAAATACCCAGAAAAATGACACTATCTCAAAAAATGGTAAATTTCAGCTGCATTTGGTAAAGGGTCTGGAGAACAAGTCTTATGAGGAGCGGCTGAGGGAACTGGGGTTGTTTAGCCTGGAGAAAAGGAGGCTTAAAGGGAGACCTCATTGCTTTCTACAACTACCTGAAAGGAGGTTGTAGCGAGG
>NW_008794860.1:188506-193923 GCF_000699145.1 Aptenodytes forsteri | reverse complement strand
AGGCTGCCCAGGGAAGTGGTTGAGTCACCATCCCTGAAGGTATTTAAAAGATGCGTAGATGAGGCACTTAGGGACATGGTTTAGTGGTGGACTTGGTAGTGTTAGGTTTACGGTTGGACCTGATGATCTTAAAGGTCTTTTCCAACCTAAACGATTCTATGATTCTATGATTTTACAGAAACAAGGACTTAAGTACTATACTATAAGTGGTAAAAGCCAATGATACTGAAAATTAGCGGCAAAGTAAACTGTTCTTGTTAAAAATGTAAACTGAGGTATGATCATTTTGAAAGGACAAATTAATATAATGTTTGACTATAGCAAAACAGTGAGGAAAGGAGACGTGAATAAACAGCAGGAGACCAGAAGGTAATTCGAGGGCAGAGGAAGAAGAACACAAACACTGATCTGCATTTCTGCTGTGTTTCTGAGCAACAGCACTCAGAAAAAGCAGGTCAGCTCACCAGGTGGTAGACTGTGCAACCGTTTGATGCTGAACCCTCCTGACGATGCTCTTTCTATGTAACACACATGTCCAAGGAACAGTACAGTATATAAGCAGCTACAGCATCACAGAACATTTTTATCTTAAAGGGGATGGCAAACTCAGCCAACCTTTCTGGAACATTTTGTCAAAAATCCAACCCCTCCAATGTCTCAGAATACAGAGAACTGACCCATCTCTAACACATATTCCTGTGAATTCCACTGCTTTTTCACTGGAAACATTAAAAACTTCCCTCAACACTTCACCCCCACCTCAGTCCTTTCCAAACAGCATATACAAGACCAGCTTCTGAGTTTCTGAAGGTTCTGCACATGTTTTCCCTCCATCAGTTAGTTTTCTACTCTATCTGCTAAGCTTTCCCCTTTGTCATTAAGGTCCCTATAACTCACACTCTTCCTATTTCAATGCCATACTCTGGATATTCTTTTGAGAGCACTCAATACCATCACACAATTCTTACAGCCATTTCTCCCAAAAACTGACCATGTGCTCTCCCACACTATCTTCTAGACTGGAATAACAGACTCTTCTACCATCTTCCCACTCAAATCCATTTTCTCAGAAAAAGTTTCTCCTATGGAGAAAAATTAAAAAAAAAAAACCACAGGTCAGAGATTTTTTTCTTTCCTTCATAGAACAAAAACCAAATTATGGAACTACAGAGGTGTATTTCTAGCCTCACTTTTTGTCAGTTTCAATCTCTTTTTATATGCTTTGGCTAAGCCAACAAAATTGGTTTGAGCATGGGAACAGAAAGTGAACGTCTCCACCTGCAACTTTATCTAAATATTATAAATACGATGCATAGACATATTTTTTCTAAAGCACAATTTACCTCATTTCAGGGAGGTAGGCATATTTAGTCATCAAAATCCTGGACTCTAACTGTTGTGTAAATACATAGAGTTGGCCTGCCTTTTGCATCTGTGTTTAAATAACCCCAAGGGAGCTACAGTTTTACTGCAAATTAAATATTTATACATGCAGGCATTTACACATTCACAGAAAATAACAGATGAACAGGGAACTGGAACAGAATTCCTATGACATCCTTATAGTAGGTAACCATATCACATAATATGCTATAAGATAATATAATATAATCAATTTCCTAAAATAATTTTCCTGAAAACCAGAGTATTTTATCCTCATTTCCTTTCCAGCCTAAATTTATTCCTGGACAGTTTGTTCCCACTTGTTCATGAGCCAACACTATTCTTTAGCTTAAACAGTTCCTTCCTGTCCCTGGCTTTACCATCCTGATGTATTTAAAGACAGCAATCTTATCCCTTCTCTGCTTTTGTTCTGCTAAAATTCTAAGCTCTTTCAGCATCCTTTCATGAAATAGACTCTTCCTTCCCCTGAGAATCATAAAAGCCCGTCTCTTGCACTTTTTCAAATTCACCTCTCCTGACTATGAATGAGGAATTGAACACAATATTCCAGATGAGGTCTCATCTAAGCCTGCTACAGTGGCATTAATATTCTCCCTCCCTCCACTGGAAATGTCTCCCCTGACACATCCCAGTCTTTTACTAGTGTTTTTCACCGTCACATTACAATGGTAGCACACAAATTATCCTGTGACTGATGAATGCATTCAGATACACTTCCTTCCCATCGGCACCCCATTGATAAGCTCTAAGTTTATTACAAGGGCCTTGTTTGATTTCATTTATTAGTCCCTAATAATTAAAGTCCTTCGTACTTTATAATTTCATATGCTATTCTATTTACATTATATTAATCCTAATACCAACTCTCTGAGTAACATCCTTTTACTACTCCATATTAACAGTACCTGCCATTTTCAAATAATCAACACATTTCATTAGAACATTTCTACTTTTTGAAATTTATTAATCACAACATCAAACAACTTGCATCTTGAAAATGACTCTTTAATGCTTTCACTCCTAACACTTAGCTTAAGACTTCTCGATTCAGCATCATCCATTCTTTTCTTCCCATTAGCTGTAATCACTTTATGCTATTTATATTTATCTGTTTCTCCTAGCAAATCTCCATGTGGAATTACTGTGTGCTTTATTAAAAGGTGAGTTATGTAACGATCCAGGCTGATTAGATCTTCTAAGATCTCTCTGTTCCAAAAACCTATTATCTTATGAAAGAAAGATGTCATTTCAGTCTAGCCTAATCTACTTTTTGTAAACCTATTCCTTATTATCCCATTTCATGTTTTTCTTTTTTTTGTACAAAGCTTCCAGTTGTCCAAATCAGTCCATCACCTATTCAGCAATCCTAATAGGTATTCACTTACTGCCAATACAATATTTTTCTCCTGCCCCCTCCAACTCTACCTCTACCTTTATCTTTCTAGTTGTACTGATCTCCCAAATCCTTACCACCAGATCCATGACTTAAAGTGTCATTTTTTTCAGAATTATCCACCCCCAAGACAACTTTATTTATCTTGTTGAATTCAGTGCCAACCTCAGTTACAAAGATTTCCATTTCTACTGCCTTACCTCATTTTCCACGGCATGTAGGCAGCATCACCATTGCAATTAAAAATTGCAACCAGCCATTCACTTAGCATTGAGACTTATTAGACTTACTATATCCCTTCCCTGTCCTTATCACATCACAGCCCTACTTTTTCTACCTTCATTCTTTTCCTCTTTATTCGCTTTTTTCTTCTGTAAAGCATTATTACAGCTTTTAGCATGTATATTCTGCTATAAAAAGAACCAGGAACAACTGCAACAGCACATGGTGGAATAAACAGTGCTTCCTTAGATTTGCAGCCAAAAGGAACTTGTCTATCTACATGAATTTTCCACTTCTTGCTGCTGACTCAGAGTGCCAGGGATACACTGAGCTCTCAGAGTTTACATCAGAGGTATTGCCCATAAATTAAACTCATGCCCTTTCCAAGATGTGGAGAATGCTAGTATCATATACTTCTGTACTCACTGAAAAGTGTAACCCATACAGTATTTTCAAGGTGATTTTTACATATGACTTGTTCAGACTAAGTTGTGCCCCACTCCCTACCTAAAGTAGCAGGGGGATCAGCTCAGGAATGCATTCAACAGGATGTTGAATCCCTAAAGCACTGAAGTACTAAAAACGCTTGTTGGTTTCCATCCTGTAACAGCATTCAGATAGTCGATTTCAATTCATTCAGTCTTGCTCAGCTTCTTATTCTTACCTCTCCTCTCTCCTTCAGGGGGGGGGGGGGGGGGGGGGGGAGGAACAGGGAGGAGAAGCCAAAGGGGTATACTGCCTAGATAAGATTTTTTTTAATTTCAGAGATAACTCCATCTCCAGGGATCATCCACAGTGTGATAGGCGATTGATGCTAGGCTTACTTCTTGGTTTCTTAAGGAAGGTGTGAGCAGGTACTGAACACTCCTAAGCACAACAAATTAATGGAAAAGTGTCTTGCACTGTTCAAATGGAGAATACTGTTCAAATATTGCAGTCCTCTGAGACAAGCTGTATTTACAGAAGTCTGCATAACTGCTGAGAGTGCCACTGTTTAAAAATTTACACCTTCCACCACTCACACCTCAGCAAACCCACATTTTAGAAATGAATGAAAAAAATTATAAAGGGTCAAGTTTTCCCATGTAAGCCTTGAGGGCCACATATATAAATAGCTGCTCAGACCTTTTTTTTTTTAAGTGAGATGTTGAATTATTCAGACATTCCATAAAGCTACCTGGCACTGTGTGACCTAATAGAAAAGCAAACCTTAAGAATTTACTATTATACAACAGTAACCTGGAGAGAGAAATACTCTGCAGAGAGGGAAGGAAGTATAAGCTGCAGAAAATTAATAATAGCCATTTCTCTATGAAAGAAGAGTGACCTACTCCTAGCTAAAATTTATTTCTTTCTTGTCTAACATTTTACAGTCTCCCTTATCTCCTTCTAGCATGGGACTACACTTTTCTATTTTCCCAGCTTGCATTCAGAGGCCTTTAGCCCTTTAAATTTGGCATACCCAAACAGACCAGAAAAGGCTCTATTGGAAAAGGTGACATCTTCTTCCTCAGTCAATAGGTCAAACGGTGCCTTTCTTTTTCTCCTATTCTGTTACTTCACTGATCATAAAGTTGATTTATATTTTGCATGTATCTGTAGGTAGGACATGGTAAAAAAAAATATGGGGTATATATGCATGTATAGGAAGAGCTATTGCATAGACATGTGAGAAGAGAAGGAGAGGAACTAGAGGATAATATCAGGCTTACCCGTGACAAGCTGTGGGATGACATGCCAAGGTTAGAGGTACGGGGTGCTAGTGAGGGCCCTCAGCCTGTTGCTCTGAGACATGCTGGCTACACTGCAGCACAGTTGAAGTCTTATGGAGATGAGCCAGGGGCTCCTGAAGTAATAGGAACCAACAGGGAAACACCAGTGAAATACCTCAAAGGAATTAAGTGGTGTTCCTCTAAGAAGGTGACGCAGCCAACAACCCAGCTGAAGTGCCTCTACACCAATGCACGCTGCACGGGCAACAAACAGGAGGAGTTGGAAGCCACTATGTTGCTAGAAAGCTACAACCTAGTTGTCATTACTGAAACTTGGTGGGATGAATCCCATGACAGGAGTGCAGCTATCGATGGCTACAGGCTGTTCAGAAGGGACAGACAAGTAAGGAGGGGCAGAGGCGTTGCCCTCTACATCAAGAAATGGATAGAGTATGAAAAGCTGTCTTTGAAGAACAGCCACGAGCAGGTTCAAAGCTTATAGGTAAGAATTAAAGACCAAGGCAACAACGGGAGCCTTATGGTCCGTGTCTACTACAGGCTGCCCAATCAAGGGGAGCGTATTGACGAAGCCTTCTTACTCCAGCTACAGGAGGCATTGCACTTGCAGGCTCTCATCATGCTGGGGGACTTCAACCACTCCGACATCTGCTGCAAAAGAAGCACAG
>NW_008794860.1:174542-184841 GCF_000699145.1 Aptenodytes forsteri | reverse complement strand
CCATCCCTGGAAACATTCCAGGTCAGGTTGGAGGGGGCTCTGAGCAACCTGATCTGGTTGAAGATGTCCCTGCCCACGGCAGGGGGGTTGGACTAGATGACCCTTAGAGGTCCCTTCCAAACCAAACTATTCTATGATTCTATGAACTATTCTATTCTATGAAAAGTGAAGAATAAGAAAATACTTTGCTGCATTTAGCACCTTTGCTGTACAAACAATTGTGTTTTGGATGTCACTTACAATTTTACAAGTCCTACATAGGTTAGGTTAGGGTGTAAACCAGTCTTTTATGTATTATGAACACCTTTTTTTTTTTTTCTTCCCAGCAGAAATGCTTAATTCTTTATCAGCACTCACAGATAGGTTTCTAGACAATCACAGACATCATGTGCTGAATGTGCACCAGGATGGTTGAAAGCAAGATATTTTCAGAAAGATTGCTGTGCCTGCTACCTTTTTCACTTAAAAAAGAAGAAAAAAAAAGTATTGGATGGTGTCAATCCATCTTTCTTGTTTTTTTGTTTCTCCTGCTGACTTTTTCCATTCACCTCTCCATCTTGGATCCTTTGCAGTATTGCTCTCATCCAAGTGCTGTGCAAAGCCAGTGGCAATACCACAAGGGGAAGTCACCGGAAGACACAGCAGCGGTAGAGGTCCATCTTTTGGGTTTCTGCTTTTGGCTTCTCAGAACAACATCAGCCTGATACAGTCTGAAGTAAGGGGACCAGCAGCACACCTAGACCCAGCTTGGTTCCTCCCTTCCTTTTATTAGTGTCTTACTGGCTGTGGACTGGTGTCTGAGGAAACACTGGAGATGGTTTCCCATCGCTGAAAAGCGCAATGTCTTGAATGGAGTGTGATATCATCAGTTTGGGATGATGTAAACACAGATACCAAAGAGATGTGGAACTGCCGGAAAATTTTCTATTACTGCTTAACAGAGCTCTGATGGTAAAGGTATCTTGTAAGTGAGCCCATTTAGACAGTCCCTAGGACCAATAAGCTTCAGCAGTGGTTCACCTGCAGCTTCAGTGACAGTCCTGTGATCATGATGATAAACGCAGATTAGTGAGAACTGAGTTCTTGCTCTTGCTTGGCAACAGGTTTTTTGATATTATCTTGGGCAACTTACTTAGATTTTGTATTTCTTATTCCCCTTTCTGTCAAAATGAGTATAGTTCTTCAGTTTATCACTGTAGCATTGTGAAACTAAGATATTAACTTGGAAGATCTGAGGTGTTTGGGTACTACTACAATATCTATATATGAAGGATATTAAGATATGACACTAGAAAAATGGATTTAGCAGTTAAAATGCAAAATGGAAAAGTTTGTAAGTGTATCAGTAGAACGGCACATGAAAATGAGGGCTGTGTCCACATTCAGAAAGAAGATTAAGCTACAGTGTGAGTTAATGGCGGTCTATCCTCAACCACTCTTTCTGGAAGGTGTGGGGAAAGGATATACGCATCTGGACATTTCACTAAAAAGATACTTTTGAAAAATTTTAGAAAATTTTTTGTTGTCATTTACAACTTGAATACAAGGTGAAATCTTATCTTCACAGACAATAAGCAAAGCTTTATTCATGATTTAAAAAAAGCAGGAACAAAACCTTCTGGGGTAAAATTGTGATGTTAATACGCATTATTTCCACGAAGACACACAATTCCATAATTCTGTACTTTCAGGGTCAAAACTGACATTTGAAAGATATACGCATAATAAAGTTATCTATTTCAAGTATAAGGAAGAAGTATTTCACTGTTAAGAAACATGAAGAACGCTTTGGAAGATCATGTGAAAAGTCAAAGATATCTCATGTTTTGTCACACTTATTATGGATAAGCCAGAGAGTTAAAAACAATCATAATGCCCAGCTGCACTTTCTCTCTGGTGCTAAGGGGGCTGTTAATCCTGAAAATAATTGCACTCGGCCTCACAGAAATCAGAAATATTGACATTTAGATCAGCAGCAGTATTCTTACCTTTCATTCTGAATGTCACAGTGTTTATAAATCAGCATCTGTGAGCTACTGCCTCACATGGAAATGTAAGGTAATGCAGTTATTTGGAAATGGATAAGGAATTGTGGAAAATCAGCCTCTTTATATGGGATAGTCCTAGTTTCATGTTAGCAAGCAAAGACTTCTGGCATTTAAAAAGGATTAATTAGTACATCTGACATGCACTAGTGAGGATTTACTAATATGCAGCGTTGACATACACCCCAGATATTTTGGAAGCCATGATGGAAGCTGAGACCCATGGGAGATCACAGTACATATTTGTTCATCGAATGGCAGGTGTGTTCCCAATAAAAACATGCTTACAAAGGTACCCCTTGGAAAGAAAAGTTGCTTCAGACAGATGTTTTTACTGTCTTATATAAAGCAAGGAGAACAGGAGAATAGCTGTGAATGGATCCTCACTGGGTGATTTTGTTTTGAATTAACACTGCTTTTCTCTCTGTACTCAGCCAGCCACAGCAGGTGGGGAAGTTGATTTCCTTTGTTTAGTTCATAACTGAAAACCTAGAAATTCATTTTTCCTGGGAAATTTTGCTGCAGACAAGACTGCATTGGTTAACGATAAAACATCAATAGGGAAAACGGAATACCATTGTGTAAGATCTATAAATACATGCTGTGTTTATATATATATACATATATCATAAACGCAATTAGACTAGAAAGTGCTGTGCTACCGTTATCTTCATGGAACAAATGTTACTGAAAATTTCTCTGATGTATCCCCTATCAGATGCCACAACATCTATTTTCCCAAAGTATGAAACTGGCTTTAATAGCTGTTACAATCACTTTACTTTTCAGGGAAAGTCCTTAGGTATAACTACAGCTTGTAGTTGCTCCTATCGAAAATGAAATTAATCCTTCCAGGGAGGACAGACGAGTTGTTCTTGATGTGAAAAAGCCATCACGTTACATCATGTTGTATGTTAGGCATGACCTCTTGACCTACTATTAGGCTGATCTGCAAGGATCCATCCCAATCACCTCTGTGTATGACTTGCTTTATCACAATGACAATAGTCTGAAACTAACATGACTCACTGTATTAAATAATCCCTAAGAATACATCAGACATAATATACAAAAGTATTTTAAGTGCATACAGAATACATCGAGCCCTCAGTGTTACAAATTAATTGAACTGAATTGAATTATTGTGTATGGGGAATAAAATCTTAATTTGCTAAACCTAAAATGGATGCACAAGGATCAAACAGTTAGAGTAATGAGTGGCAACAGTATGCAAATACGGCATCAAAGATAGACTGCTGGAAGAGTCCATGGAGCTCTGTGTGCAAATACATTCAGCAGAGTAGCTTTATTATATTCCAATACAGAGAATCAAAAAGACAAGGAAAAATAAAGCAAAATACAATATCCAGCAAATATAGGCTGCTAAAGAGAAGGGAAGCCTGCTATGAGGGCAAAAATGTTTCCCTTGCAAAGCAGAATTTCTGATTTTGATTCACTGCATTTTCTCAAAGATTTAAACTGTAGTAAGCAGAAGATATTTATACACCCTAATAAAATGTAAGTATTTCTGTAGATAATATTTTTTTCACTCCTAAATTCCATCTCTGAGGAATGTTACAGACTTCAGTGGATATTAGGTCTTTTTGTTTGCTTGTTTCCTGCTCTGCTGTATTTTCCCAAAAAAACCATGTATTTATTGATCTGGGTAGGAATTAATGATGATGGCCATAACCTGGGATTTTCAAGGACTCTTAAACTGTTCCTAATTCTGATTCATTTGAATTCAGTGGTAAAATTAACTCTGGCATTAGCAAAAACAGAATTAAGACAATATTATGTGGAATTTTTCTTTTTTCTGTTTTTTTCCTTTGGTTTGCATACTTTTTGTCTGTCTATGATTCTACCATTTTTGGCTTATAAACAGTTTGACTAATAAAAAAACTTAGAGACATCTGGGTATAGACAAGCAAAATAACACCCTCATTTATGAAAGTATAGAAAAATAAAACTTCCACATAATGAGGAGTTTCTCTTATTCAAGGTTGCTTTCTATGAGTCAAAAATCCATTTGTGAGACATGTCATAGAGAAAATATTTTTGCAACTTATTTTGTGCACTGCTTTCTGCTCCTATATGAGGTTCAGCCATAGAACACGTATAGCTAAAATTCTTATCTGTAGAGGCTGTGGGAGTCCCTTGAAATATTGTTTTTCGTGCTGGCTGAAAGACTGAACCTTCACTTTCAGAGGCGCAATATCAGTTACTTAAAGGCAACATTTGTTGTGTTTCTGCTTAAAAAATAATTTAGGCAAATTTCGCAGTTATTCAAATCTCCCTCTTTGGGGACAGGGTTAGCAGCAGGATTGGTCCAAACCGCAAATGTGCAGTAACTGAACAAACCTCTGTTGCAGTGAACAGTTGTGTAGCTTAAAGAGAGCCTGAAAACATCACCCCAAAGTGGCCAATAGTGCCACGATGAAAGTTTTTGACTAAGAAAGTAAAAGAATCACGGGATCTATTTGGATTTCTGACACTAAAGGCAGATAAACCCTCCAAATTCTTCTAGTGTGTCTGGCCTATGTTGCTATTATTATTATTCATAAGAGATCTTGGTTTTGTCCCTCTGCTGTACTGGCATATTTCTGAAATCTGATTTTTTTTTTTTTTTTCTGTAGAGGAAAAGGAAGGTTCTGCCAGTTCTGCCCCAGAATATGTCCTTTTTATTTTTTCAATTATTCCTTCATCTGCAGTGTCCTGAGACTTGATTCCATGTTGAAAGAGAGCTGAATTCTATCTATTCTGCTCCATGCTTCTGTTTAGCCTGGAGCACCAAGATCAGTACCTTCACCTATGCGATGTTGTACATGGCAGACAACCACTTTTGTGATGAACTAAGTAAACAAGAAATTGCTGGGAAGACAACTGCAGGATTTGCCTAGGACTGTTTTGATCACTTGGTAGTTGCTTAGTTTCTTTGAGCTAAAGTTTTCCATTACTGGGCTCATTTGAGAACTCCTTCTAGAAAGAAGTTTAGCAACATGATATTATAACATGATATTTTATCTGGGGTCTGAGAAGAAGCATATACCTGTCAGTGACCTCTCTATTATAAAATATAGTGTGTTGGTACAGTGAGGTTTCATTTGGCTGGGCTTGGCTTATCCTTAAGATTTGAACACTGCAATTTCTGCGTGTGCCTGCATATGAAATTTGACACTGCAGTGGTCAGCCTGGAAGACTACTGTATGAGGAGTTAGTGATCCACGTAATGGATACACATCCAGGTGTATGCCTCTGTATCATGGACACCGCATGACTGCTACCTAATCAAGGCATAGGTAATCAATAGTATAATTAATCAATGAATACACAGTCAATGCAAAATTATTCAATATACATGTAGTCGATGTGTACTTAATCAAAACTATGCACATAATATTGTCTTGCCCACTTGAAATATTAGATGCACGTCTTCAAGAACTGTAGCTTTATTAATGTGATAAGAGTATTACACCATACTGTCCAAGGGACTCTCTAAAGCTAAGTCAGCATTCCAGGTTTGATGGCTCCCAGTGACTGATGAAACTGTACTGTGAGCAAGACTCTATAAGGACACTAGCAAACTTTACCATGGTGAACCTCACCATGGATGCGATCTATGGCGCATGCCATGCCCTGATCAGAGGTCCATCCAATGATGCCAATGATGTATCATCTCAGGGTTCCCAGCATCAGAAAGGGATGTGAGATCTTATATGTTGCTGTTACCTTTTCTAGGCTTTTAGTAAATAGTTATATGACTTGCAAGCATATTATTGGGATCCAGATAAACCAGCACCACCTGGTGCAAACCAGTCATTTTTATTGTGAAAGTTAGCTGCATGAAAAAAATAGCGTTCTGCCTTTAGGTATTAATGTCTGAGGCACATATAATTAACAAATAAAAATTCTTTAGAGTACGGAATAGGTATTTGCTTTGTGATCTTTCACATTGAGTAGTCTAAAATGTGACAGCTACCATTATCTGGACTAAATACAGGGACAATTCCCTGAAGAACAGTCTTCTGAGTCCTTTTACTGATGACATACACTTTCCTTTAATATCTAGCATGCTCCACTAGTGAGAAATTCCTTTTCCTCACATTCTTAAAAAAAAAAAAACCCTATACTTTCTTCATTTAGTTAGTCATGGTCATGCCTATTCTGTATGCACAGGAGGTACCGTAAGGTAATCATAGCACTATCATAGAAAGTACCAAAAAAAAAAAAAAATAGGCCCCAATCATTATAATTAAAATTTATTTTTACCACTGAACACTGGGCACCCTGTCTTTACACATTTTTGAGCGGAAGTGTTGGTTTAATCCTTGTCTGAGAATACTCTGCTGTCTAAATCTAAGTGTCCTTTATGATTATTACTGAAGGATTTAAGTGAAAGTAACACAAAAAAGATGGGAGCAAGCAAAAACCATATAGCAGAGCACAAATTAGTAGTCTTAGCTTACCACTACTTTTATTACCAAAAAAATGTATTTTGGATCTTCCTACTTCAGGTGAACGTTCACAGAATGTTCCTTTCACCTCAAAATGTTTTAGTGGAGAAGACAATGAACTGTTTGAGAGAGTGAGGCCCATGGAGCAGCAAATATAAACAGGCAGCAATAGAAAAAGATACTGAAGGAAGGAAGTGAATTAATTCAAATGTAAAGCTCCCCAAATACTCCTCAAATCTTGTCTGCTATAGCAATACATATTTTAAACACAAAATGTTCTGTATATTTGGACTCATCAATATTGCAGCACCACGGTCAGCAACACAGTCTAGTCTGAATGCAGGTTTGCCACTGCGTTCATGGGAACAGGTTAAAAAATCTATTTGCCATAGGCCAGCAGTGCTGTATATATACAGACCTGGGTGAGGATTAGAGCAAGAGGAACTGCCCAAGCGATACTCAAACATTTAATGGGGACCATGTGAATTCAGCACTCCAAAAGTCAGCTATAATTTGAGGAGCCGAATACTTGAGGAAAAAAAAAATGGTTACTTTAAAAATTTAGTACTCGAAAAATAAAGTAGTCTGATATTACTGCTTGCCTAACAGGTAGTACTGATATGGGCTTCACAGGACAACAAGACTTTTAAAATTATACACTAAACTTTCACTGCATTTTCAAATTATCTAGATTTTTTATCTTACTGGCTCATATTCCTAAGTCATTGTTTAAAAAAACTCAAACAACCCAGAAATATCGTACATTAAAAACCTTTATGGGGACTTAAATTCATAGAGGACTGTCAAGGTCAATCAAGGCACACAGACTCCATTGATTAGCTCAGTATAATAGTAACACACCTAGTAACAGGCAATTTTGCATGTCTTCTGTGTATCAAAAGCAAGCAAAAATGTACCTGCTTAATGTGCTGGATCTAAAAACCCTTTCCAGCAACAAATCTCCTCCCAAATAGGCTGGAAATCTTAAGGTCATAAGAGAGGTGTCCTACAAGATTTGATGCAGAATATTTTTGTCTTGCAAGAATATTTACTATCCTGTCAAAGTCGTAGTACTGAAAAAATCTGAGTCTCAAATTTTTATATTGTGCATATGATTTATGGTTTCTTTGATGCATATTTTCTGTCGAATTCTGCCTCTCAAACCTTTGCTTTGTTTGTCCTTTTATTTTGGATATTGACTATATGTATAAATGGGACCATGCTAGTTTGGACATGAAAAAGCTATTCAAAATTCAGTGATATTTCAGTTTCATCACCAAATGGCACAAATTTCCAACCTATTTGTTGTCACAGAATAATAAACTACTAATGCTTTTAGGGAGGTAAACAGGTAGACATATATGTTTACCTGCTTCTTTCCTTGTCCCTCATGTTGTATTACACTACAGCTACTACACGGTGGATGCACTCACCCCTGCTGGACATTCACCACTCTGCTCTAATGAACCCAAGTTTGCAGACCTACATTCCCTTCCTCACTGGGAAGGGAACTAGGGACTAGCACAACTATGCAGTGTCGTTCAGTCTGGACATCCATGAAAACCTCCAGGTTTATACTCTCTGGCTAATGCTTCCTCCATCTTTGGGATGCCACAATAAATTTTCTGGAGCCTAAAACAATTGTCAGCTTTCCCAGCCCTCCTTGAAATTTGTTCCTCTGTGTGCCATCAAAATCTAAAAGCTTCAAATTTATCACTTACCCTGTCACAAAGATAAACATGTTGCAAGGGGAAAGTATAAGATAAATACAAACCTCTATAAAAGGAACTACTTGCAGGAAAATCCCACCCTTTGTCATCCTCATTTTACTATGTCTTACTTACTCCACCTGCTCAGCCTTGTGCGCCTCAGCTTCAGGATGGGTGCTGGAAATCCCTCTCTATGTAAAGTTGCTGTTTCCTTTCTTAGGCGAGGTACTGTCTTTCAGTCACATTGAGTTGCTCAAATGGAATGAAAGACTGCAAACTCACTTGTCCAGTACCTATATTGGTAAGCAGGAGAGCCTCCAGCTCTGGGACTGTTACTACCAATGGATTCTTCACTCTTTGTCAGCACCTTTCTGTCCAAGCTGGAGGCAAAAGGAAATTGAAAAGGCTGATGATAACCTAGCAAGAAAAATGTTGCTTGCAAAACAAAATGGAACCTATAGTTTTATAAGAATATATGCAACCATTTGTTATTTTTTCTATCATCAAAGAATATGATTATATATAGAAACAGATACTCCTTGTAATACACAGTTCAGAGGACAGGATAGACATATTTTCTGGTCCCCTGCACCTGCAAAAGGAAATGCATATTTCAACGTCTATGAATGCAGGCTTTCCATATCCTTTAAGTGAAAAACACCACCACCACCACCACCACCCTGGGATAGACTCATGTCCTTCTTTTTTTATGATAAACTTCACTAACCTCACTCAGAGGACATAAATGCAAAGCATGGTAGGGAATAATATTTTCAAAGCCTAGTTTTTCCTCCTGCAGAGAGTATTTAGAAGAAGTGAGAGAGAGCTAATGGTGACAGAATTTGCCATCAATGGAGAATTTTTCCCCTCAGACATCTCTGATCTTTATTCCTGACTGAGTGCTCTGCACTCTCAAATGTCATTTTCTATGATCAACACTCAAAAGCTAGTAAATTCATATCAAATTTTAGGACTAAATGTATCTCTCACAATGTGTTAAAATACATTTTCTTTCCCTCTTGGAGTGATTTTTAACATTGTGCCTGCAATTTAGCAAACACGGACTGGGTATGCACCTATACACCTGTAAGTACTGTTCCCAGTATCAGAAAGCTATAAAGTGTTCCATCTAAAAGCTTCTATCAGAAAAGAAGCATGAATGCATTCACCTTTAAAAACTCCTCTCTTTCTTCATTATTACTAACAATGCATTATAATTGGTAGTGGTCATCTTAGAGAGACTTTTTTTTCCAGCCTTCTTTTGTAATATTTCATCCACCATACCAGAGAGTCTACTTCTTGATTACGAAATGTTTTCCCTAATATGCTAATAACACCAGTCCATCCCTCTAGAGGTTATAGGAAACTTTTGACAGTGCTTTGCTCTACTCCTGTTTCTGCAAACTTTGAAAATCCAGTACGTCGGAATAAAATGCTAAAGCAGTCTTTGTGATGATGCATCCACATACCCTGGTATCCTTTCATAAATATGACAGCCAAATTATTCCATTTATTGTAAACATTTCTCACACATGGTTCTAGATTTTCACCAGGGATTTTTCATTCCCAGGCAAATGAGCAGAGCTACTCACTGTTCTCTGGCAAACAACAGAAAAAGAAATTCCAGCTGTTGTGGAATAGTGTGGAAAGGTAATATGTCTTCCTCTTAACCTGCCTCTTCCTTAAGCCATCGTTATTTTCAATCCTTTATTTAACAGTACTATATGCATTCATTTGGAACTTGCCTGCTTTCAAGGGAAAGAATATCTGTATACCTTTACTTTCTAAAGTTTTCCAGATCCATTATAGACCCACATTTCTGATCTAAATAGATATAATTACACAGCAGATGTTTCAGCATTTTTGACATTTCAAATTAAAATATTTTCTTTCTGTAATCATAGAATCATAGAATTCTTCCAACCCAGAAGGGTTGGAAGGGACCTCCAAAGGTCATCTAGTCCAACCCCCCTGCCGTGGGCAGGGACATCTTCAACTAGATCAGGTCGCTCAGAGCCCCGTCCAACCCGACCTTGAATGTTGCCAGGGATGGGGCATCCACCACCTCTCTGGGCAACCTGTGCCAGTGCC
>NW_008794860.1:167429-174107 GCF_000699145.1 Aptenodytes forsteri | reverse complement strand
ATAAGCCCCCTTTAAGTACTGACAGGCTGCAAGAAGGTCTCCCCAAAGCCTTCTCTTCTCCAGGCTGAACAACCCCAACTCTCTCAGCCTTTCTTCATAGCAGAGGTGTTCCATCCCCCTGATCATTTTCATGGCCCTCTTCTGGAGGGCCTCTCATCCTGCCAGCAGCTTGCTCCAGCATGGGCTCTCCACGGTCTGCAGCTTCCTTCAGGCATCTCCACCCTCTCAGGTGTGTTATCCTCCACGGGCTGCAGTGTCAATATTTGCTCTGACATGGTCCTCCATGGGCTGCAGGGGAATCTCTGTTCCAGTGCCTGGAGCACCTCCTTCCCCTCCTTCTTCACTGACCTTGGTGTCTGCAGGGCTGTTTCTTTCCCATTTTTCTCACTCCTTTCTGACAGCTGTTGCACAGTGTTTTTTGCCCTTTCTTAAATATGTTATCACAGAGGCACCACCAGCACTGCTGATGGACTCAGCTTTGGGCAGCGATGGGTCTGTTGGAGCCAGCTGGAACTGGCTGTGTCTGACATGGGGGCAGTTCCTGGTGTCTTCTGACAGAGCCAACCCCTGTAGCCTTCCATCACCAAAACCTTGCCAGGTAAACCAAATACAGCTCTCTGAGCTGGATACAGATTCCTACTTGAAGTATTGTAAATCAAGAACAACTCAGATGGACTTGTTTTTTACCTCTTTTACATAACAATTGCTTGTAATGAAATATCTGGTCCTCTTTTACTATAATTCATGCTTTCTTCTTCCCGAAGTTTTCACCTTTCAAAGCACTTTATGTATCTACTTCCTCTAACCCTGTTAGAATTATGTATGTCTACAACATATCCTTTCTTAATTGCTTCTTTTGAAATTAATACTAGGTTTTAATAGTGTCCCATAGCAGTATAGCCCATAAACTCTATATTATTCTACCTGACATCTGTGTCATTTCTGATTCTTCATTATTTCCTGCAATATGGTGACCAGCACTGTGTACAACATCCTTCCTCTGCTTTCATTTTGAAACATGCTCATATGTATCACAAATGCTCACATGACTTTCATTAAAGGAGCATTAAGTTGTGAACTTAGGTAACACTGGAGAATGAGGAAATACCAGGGATATGACCCAAAGACGTAATGCTACCATTCGAAGGACTGGTAAGAGAAGTCCTGCTTTCCACTATAGCTTTTTCTATCCAACCTCAATTTCTGTGTTCACTTTCAGAGAGACTGTTAGCTGTTTGTGTAAAGTTCTGAGCCTGGGGAAATTACAGCAAAGCAGTAATGTACCTGCTGGTTCTATCCTTTCCTAGGCAGGATTTTGTTAATCCCTTCTGGAGGAGAGAGAAATGCATCATTTGGTCAATGCTGGTGCTCTTGGGGAAAGCTCACACCCTTTCCCAATATACTGTCATCTTTCACTTCAGCTATTCTTTGCTATACGGCAGTGACGTATACGTGGTATGAGTTTGTTTTCACAGTCTCCATTAATTTGGATAGACTACTAAAATTTCACTATCTAAATCAGAACAGAAAGTCACAAGACAAATAAAAGCTGCTTCTGAAATCAAAGGGGGGTTCTCCTGCCAAATAACAAAGGTCTGTGGCAAATAATGAGTAACTGAAAGCTTAAGAAAAAAAATAAAAATTATAATTTACGATAAAAAAAGCATTGTCTGTCAGAACTGTACAATCTACCTCTCCTCGTTCTCAGTCTGTATTCACTTGCTGCTAACCCTTGGAGAGCTAAGTTAAATATTTATATAACCTTGGTAGCCAAGTTAAATAGTTATGAAAAATTTCACCATTGGTAATGTATTTAGTAACCCCCTATATGATCCTTTCACAGACCACAGTATGAAAGGACTTTTTAATGTCCACATATATTCTATCTCTTCCCCGATTCTTGTCATCTCTTATTGTCATTTACTCCAAGAAGTTAATCAGGTTTCTTTAGCCAGCCCTCCTTTTCATAAGTTCATTTAATCAATTTGTCTGGTTTCAGCCTCTCTTTGTGAAATGGATCCAGGACTAAAATATAGAAAAATAGAGAATATCCACATTAGAAAAACAACAACAACAAAACCCCACAGACGATGACAGGAGAAATAGGAAGGGTTAGAAGCGTATTCAATCAGTGCAGCTAACTCTGTACTCAAGGGGCTAGACCCCTTGGGCAGGCTTGCGAAATCATCTTCAGCTGGTAAGGAGGCTACAGGAATGCCCTTGAGCGCCATCCAACTTCCAACTTTTAGGCTGCAGCCATTGCCAGCATATCAATAAGGATGTGTTTCTCTTAACATCTGTTGTCTAATATTGTGAGAAATCTTACAGGAAATGTCTGTATATGATTTATATTCAGGCTGAATTTAAATCTTTTCTATTTTTCCACACTGTATTTTGGGGAGCAGATTCTCTCTCATTCAGTTTTCATGAATATCTGCAATTCTGGCATTTGCTACCATATAAGCATTTGATTTCACAAATAATATCTTTCCAAAAAAAGCATGTGTGTATTTATATGTACTTCATATTCAACAGAATGGAGAATGTAACTATAACTATATATACAACATATATAGTCTTAATTCACCTCCTTGTGCTTACTTTTGCCACAGTCCTGACATAGATTTTTTCATTTGTTTTTTCTCACACTTTCTTCTTCATTAATACCTTCTCCATAGCTGCTTTGATCTTCCAATCCAATGTGTGTTCATATGCCTGTTTAACCAAGTACTTTTCAGAATTTGTATTACAAACAATTATTTTCTTCCTGTCCCTTTCACCATGTAAGTATTTCAAAGGCATTAACAAATTTAGCTTTACAGAATACCTGTGAGCTTAGATTGTAGGGTCAACTTCATTTTATAGCTGGAGAACAAAACTGCCAAAAGCCTATGCTAAAATGACTGTGTTTTTACACATTTTGAATGCTTTGTTTTTGAAAGCAGATCTCGGGGATCCTCTTTTTCAGCTACTTGACCAGTTCACTTTGTTTAACAGAAGAACAAGTGTACTGCACCCATGGAATTCAGACCAAGATGTCTCTAAGCAGCTTCAAAAGAGATCACACAATGTGTAGTCTTTTCCTTCCTGAACTCCATCTGCTAGTGACACAAGCCTCCAAACTCAGCTCTGCAGACTATGGCTCAGTATATTTCAGTCAACATCTACTTTTCCAGACTCTGAGCTCTACAAGCACATCTTTGAAGCAGTGTTATCTCCAGCATGACAGCATTTCTTTCTTTCTATATATTCATCTGCTGTTTCCTTGCAGCACTTTATCTTCAGTTCTCTGGTTTCATACTCATCAATCTTGTTCTATGGTATTAGGCTATTCAGCACAACAAAGTCCTGGTGTATTTATGAAGGTTTTAGACAAAAATTTGGACAGGAATGATTATGAGTTTTGGAAATAAAGACGTTACAAGTAAAATTGAAACATGTAATTCCAGTATATTCAAGGACATCTTATGCAAAATGTACTTCTTAGGGTACTGTTCAGCCAGAAAGCTTCTGACCACATATTCACATGGCATCCTCACCTTGGACACTGCATCAGTGCTGGAATTCTTCCTTTATTCTGCTTCCTCCCAACCCAGGTACAGATGGAGCTCCTGCTTTAACTCAATGTAAAGGCAACTTGGATGACTTTTCTGTGAGATTAATATCCCTGCTATTCAGAATCCTCTTCAAGTTTCACCTAGTGTCCCTCTTCAGAAAGGAAATATCGCTATTTCAGTTTCAGTTTCCTCTTCTCTGTTATGATCAATACACAACCTTAAAATCTTTTAAGGTGTCATACATCATGAAAAGTACATGAAAAGACTTGTACATCAGCTCATTTATATCTGAAACCTCCAATATATCCTCTGTTTCTTATCAAAAACAGTTTCAGACATAGAAATAAAACTTTATCTAGACAAGCCTGTGAAGACTTCCTCCTCTCTGGTCCCTTCCCCTCACTTCTTCAGACACACATTTTTGGACACACTAAATGAGAAGGAGTTGTGGTTACACAAGGTCAGATTCACAGACCTAATTTCTGGATGCTTAGACTGCAGGGCTAATTTCAATTGACAACTGGAGAGCAAGGCTCCAGAAAGATTTAGGCTAAAATTTCCAAGCACTTGCTCATTATGAATGCTCATTTTGAGATCTCAGGGATTTCCTTCCTTCCCTGAGCTGGACCCAGAATACTGAGCAGATTGCCTCCATCTCTAGGCAGACAGTAGGATGAGAGAAGCACCTCCAAGAACAACTTAATAAACGCACAGGGAGTCACCTTGTTCTAGCTTATCTGTCAAATGCTGGCGTTTGTCTGAGAGCCTGATGTTCCCCAGAGTGTAACTGCCTAGGAAAATCCTGAAAAATGGAACCTCTATCCCCTCCTGATGATAAAACACCTTTACCAAAGAACTGAGAGAGTTTGTATGTTTTAGTTTACATTTCGTGGCATAGTCGCGAATGCCATATGAAACAGGGTCATGTTCTCTTTCATGCTTCACTCTCCATGGCTCCAAGGGTTTTTCACTTCTGCAGAAATCCCTGCAGGTATATAATTCACGGTAGAAGGAACAAATTCTTACTGAGCATAAACTAGTGTTTAGGGACCTCTTGCAATAGTTAGAGAAACCTCTGTTCCCATCCATATCTGGAGGAACTTCTGAGAGAACTTCAGCTCTTTTTTAGGCTTAAATTTTTCTTTTGCTGGTAAACTACCAGGAATAACCATAAACCAAATAAGACCCCATGTAATGTAACAGATTTCAAGTCTTAGCTCCAAAACTCCAGCAATTCTTAAAAATAGTAGCTGTGAATTTTTAAACATAATAAAAAATTTTCTCTCACTTGATTTTATTTAAAGAAACTACCTGGTAGTGTTACCTGAGATTTAAAGAAGATACAAATCTATATGGCCTAAAGCTAGTGTCGTGGTGTAGAAAATTCCAGCCCAAATGATTAAAGTTTCAACACAAATGACAAAAGATAATGAGAAGTGTCTGGTAACCTAGCTGAATATATGTGTAATTACAGACAGTGATGGTGGTTTTTCCTGTAATGTACTTACATTTTTCACTAAAAGAGTAGATTTTTGTTGCTCCATTCCTTTTCAGCTATTGCTGTGCCTTAGCCCATCTGCTTTTTTGTATGCTCTTTCTTCCTTCAGTTTCATCATCCTAGTCTTTGATGATCATATGGCAAAACCTGAGATCCTGTGTGGTGGATTCCTGACTGATACTGAAGTCGTCATGAAATGAAACCAAGATGATTGATCACTGTAAAGAAACATTGATCCTTGACTTTAACATCATATCTTTAATATTATCCTTAATATATGAAATAATTTTAGTTTCTAACTTTGTTGTTTGAAGTGTTATGCTTTCGTCCATTTGGAAAATCTCCTCAGTCACATCTTTTATGGTGATTTATAACCTACACTTGGCTCTGTATTAATCCCACTGAAGGAAGCAGCCAGTACCCGATCCTTTCACTGACAGCCAGCTGGTCCTGTGATTATTTACTGAGTTGACTGCGCAGAGTTTACCAGCTACTGTGCATAATAATTGTTACTTCAGATGCCAGTATTGTGGACTTGGGTTTTTGACATTTCTTTCATTCTTTGGTGATACACCCATTAAATGGTTACTCCTTTCATTCATTTTTTTAATTCAAAAAGCCAAATAACATCACATTGAAGATAAAAACAGTCCTTTACATAGTGCTTGCTTGGATGAAGCTTCATGTATGTGCAAACTGTGTCGAGGTCAGAATACAATATAATAAAAACATATAATAATAAAGAAAAACTGTTAACTATTACAGAAAAATTCTTGAGGATTTTTCCAGCTAGATAATTTTCTGTCATTTCAATAGCACCAACGTTCCAGTGTCAATGTCATGAAGAACTGAAGACAGTTGTGTTTTCAAGACTATATATCTGGCTGCATAGTTTAATATCTCTCTGGCCATTAATTCTTACATACAGAAGTGCTCAAATACAATGCAAATGTTATCAATCAGTTTTAACCTTCTTTGCTAGTCAAATTTCCCTTAACACATTGCATGAATTACATTAGCAAAGTGTACTCTTCATCCCTTTTGGAATCTTCAGAGTTTTGAAAGCTGTATTCATAGATATTACACATTCAACTTTCTCATCACTTTTCATCTTTCCAGTATGTTCATACAGTACAGGGCTTTTTACAAAGCCTGCCTTGTATAAAGGCTTGTGTTTGCTACATCCAAACATTTTGGCCAGCTATGTTATCTAACCTCTGTTTCTGTCCAGTTCTTTTTTTGGCTGGCTGAGCTGAATTCTGTTAGATTCAGTTAATGTGCACTGTGCAAAAAAGGTTCTCTTCTGCTATTACCATTAGTTTTTCCTGTATCACTCACTTGACTTGCAAGTTAAATATTTCTCCTCCTCTCAGAAATATTTTCCCCATCTTTAATATTTTCAGTCAAAATCCTTATTACAAAATATTATATCAGTTAGTAGTGTCTGTCAGCACATATGTTAGAGGTTTTCTTGGCAGCAGGTCATGTAATTGTCATTCTCTGAATCGTTGCCTGATTTAATGCATATTCAGAGATACCAGTATTCTGTAATTGACTTCAGGAATTGTTGTGGTTTAACCCCAGGCGGCAACTAAGCACCACACAGCCGCTTGTCACTCCCCC
>NW_008794860.1:166352-167078 GCF_000699145.1 Aptenodytes forsteri | reverse complement strand
TGGTCAGTTGGGGTCAGCTGTCCTGGCTGTGTCCCCTCCCAACTTCTTCTGCAGCCCCATACTAGCTACTATAAAGAAAATTAACTCTATCCCAGTGAAAACCAGCACCGGAATGTATATTATGGTGGTCAGCTTTTAAAGCCACTTGAGGTAGTTCACATGCTGAAATTATATGCAGAATACTAGCATTCAGAAATCTTAAAATCATTTTACTTGTAAATAACTTGTTGAGATGCTTATGAATTTGCTATCATCATAAATCAAAGACTTATCAGAGTAATTTAGGAACATTGGAAAATGTTACACCTATTTTCTATAAATGAACTGAGGCACAATGATGAAGAAACAGCTTGCAAAGAAATTTGCTGTAGTGCCAGGAAATGGAATAACATGTCCTGCCACAGAATCTTTCTGTTCCTCTTCTAACAGTGCATGTGTCCTGGTTTCGGTTTGGATAGAGTTAATTTTCTTCCTAGTAGCTGGTACAGTGCTGTGCTTTGGATTTAGTATGTGAATAATGTTGATAACACAACGATGTTTTAGTTTTTGCTAAGTAGTGCTTATGCTAGTCAAGGACTTTTCAGCTTCCCATGCTCTACTGACTGAGAAGGCTGGAGGTGCACAAGAAGCTGGGAGGGGGCACAGCCAGGACAGCTGACCCAAACTGGCCAAAGGGATATTCCATTCCATGTGACGTCATGCTCAGCATATAAAGCTGGGGGAAGA
>NW_008794860.1:160737-165857 GCF_000699145.1 Aptenodytes forsteri | reverse complement strand
TTTTTTTTTTTTTCAATTATTAAACTGTTTTTATCTCAACCCACGAGTTTTTCTCACTTGTGCTCTTCTAATTCTCTCCCCCATCCCACCGGGGGCGGGGGGGGAGTGAGCGAGCGGCTGCGTGGTGCTCAGTTGCCGACTGAGGTTAAACCATGACAGTCCTTTTTGGAACTGCATATGCGCTGTAGCAGCACGTTCTGCAAAGCTTCTTGTGCACCTCCAGCCTTCTCAGTCGGTAGAGCATGGGAAGCTGAAAAGTCCTTGACTAGCATAAGCACTACTTAGCAACAACTAAAACATCGGTGTGTTATCAACATTATTCTCATCCTAAATCCAAAACACAGCACTGTACCAGCTACTAGGAAGAAAATTAACTCTATCCCAACCAAAACCAGGACAGCATGTAAAAATTGAATGCATATTTAACACCTAATTATATATGCAGTATTATAGTTCGACCTAGAATAAGTAAAGCCCCTGAGCTCATGCAAGGCCATATGTGTCCTGACGGTATCGTGTTTGAGAAGAAATTGAAGGTCCCTTCACATACGATAGGTTGATCACGTTGTTATTTCATCCCAAATCCAATTGACCTGACAGCCAACTCAATTCACATATTTTTCAGAGTGCTAGGAAACTTTGCCTTCACTCTTCCTATATGAATACACCTTGTTTTTCCAGAGAATTTGCAAAGATCAGAACAGGGAAAGAATGCCACTTCAGTGCTTACTGAGATATTTTTTTGTTTGATTTTGTTCTTGCTAGGTACAAATTCAAGAATACCTGTGTTAAATGAAATACAATAATACCACAGATCCAGAGCAGTGTGTCCCCAGTGTTCACTTACTCTGAGGTGGGTTCTGCTATCAAATTCAGGAGCTACTGCACAGTACAGTGGAGCCTGGCATGAACCCAGGCAGACTCAAGCAGAATTTCCCTGAATTGGAATGATCTGCAGAAATCTCTTTACATTCTGACAAGTCAAAAAAAATCTGACCAAATATGCTTCCAGAATTTTCCAATCAGGCTCTACTCTGGATATATAGCATCCAAGGCCACTATTTCTTTAAATAACAGGATGCATTCAAGCGACGTATTCCAGAATAAGATTTTGGTTTGGTCTGTGATTTGATAGTTCTTGCTCAGCTAATCTGTGGAATTATTTATTTGTGTATATTTCTCTTTCAAGGTCAGTCTGACATGCAGTGGAATGTTATTTAATTACAGCTCTAAATTTCATAGGTGGACACCTGGATAAAACATCAGGATGATGACCCCAGATCATTGCAGCAATGAATGCAACTATCACATTTATGCCAAAGTACTCATTTATATATTTCTGTGTTGAACATGGGTCTTCTTTTTCAGTTATTCAGTAATTAAATTGTTAATTTTTCTTCCTCTTTCCCCTCCAACAATTTCTTAAAGACATATGACATTATTCAAAGACATATGTTTTTAAAGGCAACACTATGCTAGTTGACAAAGGGCAAAAGATGAATAGAAAATATTCTTTTCTGCCAACTTATCCCTAGCCCAGGCAACATTCTAGGCTATTTATGTAGTTCTTTAGAGATCCTTCTGTGCTATGCATTATACAAAACCAAACAAAAAGGTAGTTCCCTGAGACTGCTTTTAATCTACTTCTAAGACGAAAAAGCCACACATGAATAATAAATGAATCAGCAGTTTCATTCAAAATTGTTAGTACAGTAATCATTTATCTGTGGCCATAAGATTTCTTTTATCGGTCTTAAGTATTTTAGCAATGGCAATAAACAGAGCCACATTTTTTCCAAGAAGAAACTTATATGTGGAAAATTTAACTGACCAGTATTTGCACTGGTCCACCTAAAAGCCTCTCTAGCCATTTTTTTAAAAAAGTTGATAATTTTAAATTACTTCCCCCAGAGTTCAGGGTTACTGCATAAGGGTTTCATTAACAGAAGGCATCAAAAAGGCAGGTGCAGTGATCTTCCTTGTGGAACGCTGTGCAGCCTGCAATGCTCAGTTCTACAGCCTTGCAATGGCGAGAACAGCATTATTATCGGATGGACTATCCAGTCTTGATCTTTCTTGCACCCATTTCCCTTAAATTGAGGTCCCTGGTCTGCTAGGGTTAGGGTTGCAGGACTGTAGAAACAATGGTGATTCAAATGTTAAATTTAGCATTAGATTTTCAGACTTACTTCTTTTCAAGTTAGGTAAATGTAATCTTTGTACATAACACACACTAAGTAAACTAAGAAATACACTATACGTCCTACAAACATTAAATGATACTGCTATGGCTATGTAAAATGAAATGTATGTAGTTATATGTCTCAGTCTTGCAACATCTTGAATTTAAAGTCCTAAGACCAGATTTTATGTACAGTAAAAGTCTATTTTATTGTATCAGAAAGTCTAGCAAGATTTTGACCTGCTTCCCTCTCTCTTGCTATTTTCTTCTTTGTATAATGCTGCAGTCTGTATAGTCTGTAACAATATATATACACACACATTTTTCACTTTGAGTCACTGAGTAAATGAAATTGAAATTACATTGGGTCTAATAAATATGTTGTCATCTAAATAGCAGCTTCATTAGAGTTCATTATAAACATTACTTTCATTATTTAGAATTTACTGTAATGCTGACTACTGTTTATTTAGTTCCAGTAAAAAATCTGTACACTTTATTATGTGCAGACGGAGCCTTACAATTATATTGCACCAACGTCTGAACATGCAAAAGTAAGATTTGTAAACTGTTTTGCATTTCCTAAAGGGTAGCCACAGCACAGAAGTACAACTGCTAAAATGAACATATGAAAACTCAGTATAAAGGAGAAGCACATGAACTGAAAATACAGGGAGAAATAAGGTAACTAAGGATTAATAAAACATGTCTCCAATATTCTCAAATAACGAGAGATGCATTTCATCAATACTAATAAAGCCTGTTATTATTAAACTTTACAATAGGGCCTAAGTTCCTAGCACCTACTAAACTGGACATAACACAAATGGAGGTAAAAGACAGATGTTACAATCTCTCTCACCCAAGAGATATAACATTAAATAAATAAAAAAAAAAAGTACAGCAGTAGTGTGTATCAGAAAATTATTTGCAGAGGCTCAAAAAATATTAATGCTGTTGTATAATGTACTCATGAGATTTCATCTGGAAACTCCATAAAGTTCTAGCTATCAACTCCTCAAAAAAGAAGAGTTAAAATTGCAAAAGCAGCAGAGAAAGTTTCATAGCATGAACAGGGAAATGAGAAAGGTTGACTTTATAGACAGTACTGAAAGAGCATGACCTGCTCATTTTACCAAAATGAAGGCTGGGATGTGGAGTGGAATTATGACTGATTTTTTTACATAATGAAGGGATGGTGTGGGAAGATGAGGTAGGATGGTGTCAGAAGAAAAGAGAATCAGTGGGGAGGTAGAAGAACTACATAAACTGCAAGATAAACTAACACAAGAAAAAATGTAAACTGGACAGAAATAAATCCAGGTTGAAAATTAGAGGAAGGATTCTAATATGAGAGTAGTAAGGTTCTGGAACAAGCTTCTGGCTGGCATGGTGGAGACAGAGGAACCCATATCTAATTTTTAGATGGCCCTGATCAGGATGGCACCCTGATAGCAGGGAGCTTGAGTTAAAGCCCAGGACTTTCTTGCAGCTGTCACACTTCGTATTGGTTCAAAAAGTTCATTGAGTTTCATAGCAATGAACTCGGACAAAAGGACAAATCAGACACATGGAAAAAAGTTGTCCTTAATCCCCAGCACTACATTATAAACCTTTCAGAAATTAGTATAGGCTTGTTGGAGTTTCTGTTCAGCTCTTGATCTCTACAGTCAAATTCCAGTGACATTCAAAACAGCTGACATGGTAGAGTGAGTTCAGACACATGAAGAAAATCACACTACTCATGTGCTGTAGTCTTTTTTCTACTAATTGATTTTCATAAAATATATTGCAGAGTGTGTTTGCTCTTAATCCCTGAAATTTGACAGGGTATAGAATTTTATAGAGACAATCACCATGGTATCCCAACACTTTCTATATTGAGACACTTCAACATTTGGCTTGATCAGAAACATTCTTATAATGGATTTCCAGAAGAGTGTCAATACTTTATGCTGATTTTTACTGTGTAAAAATGGATACACAAATTCTCAGCTAGAAAAAAAATAATATTACAATGATATAGTTGGTAACATTCAACTGACACATATCTTCCACACTCTCTCTGTTGCTGGAATTAAAAGAATTGAGCCAGACAAGGCCTTCAACTGTATATTGCAGAACATCTACCAAAATGTTAAATACAAGCTCAGAAGAAAATAGAGTCAGCAGCTTCCACTTGCTTTTCTCTTCTTGCTATGGCTGAATGAAAATAGTCTAAGGTCAAAAATAGTTCCCAATACAACGCAAAAACTGTGGAAAATAAATCTAAACTGAAGAAAATAATCTCATCAACTATGCTAACTATGTTAGTTGTGCTCCTTAATCTTGAAGAAAAGGTCATCAGCTAGATTTTGTTCTGTTAATAGCTGCAGGATGATTCAGAATAAACTGGAAAAAAGCTAAAGCAGCACGTGTAGTAGGTCTGAGCACTATGTGTATAGATCTGTTCATAGGGAGAGACTTGCACTGCACAACACAAATATGTACGGTGCAATGTCTTCTTGAGTGCTGCAACATCTAATGGCACTGCAGACAAGAACAGACAACAGGTAACACTGGAGCAATATGGCTCAATGTAAGACCAGGGACCAGGAATCACCTGCGCATGCACTGCCTTCTGTGCTAAGAGAAAATTGGTTGATCTTGTGAAATGATTTATTTCCTTCCCTTGGACATCTTGATGATGCCAAGGCTTTGCAGACAGAGACGAATGGGCAGAAATGATTTGAAATATATACCATGACCCCTCAAAAGGCCATATTATATTATTCAGATGTATAGACTTTCTTAAATGGGACAATCTTTCTTTACAAGACACAGGCCAAGTGTTAATTTCCTGGAAATTTCTAAGGAATCTCCATAAGTTTAGGTCAGTGTTGTGGTTTAACCTCAGTCGGCAACTGAGCACCACGCAGCCGCTCGCTCACTCCCCCCC
>NW_008794860.1:151892-160470 GCF_000699145.1 Aptenodytes forsteri | reverse complement strand
CCAGCCTTCTCAGTCGGTAGAGCATGGGAAACTAAAAAGTCCTTGGCTAGTGTAAGCATTACCTAGCAACAACTAAAACATCGGTGTGTTATCAACTTTGTTCTCATGCTAAATCCAAAACACAGCACTGTACCAGCTACTAGGAAGGAAATTAACTCTATCCAAACCGAAACCAGGACGGTCAGGAAAAAAAATCAGAATAAAAACCTGCCAATCTCTTAATTATTTTTTACACATTTCCTCAGGAAAGGGATTAATTAGCCGAGCTATTCATGCAAGTCTTTCTTTCAGTAAATGTCTGGCCTAATTCAACAAATATTTTATTGAAAAATCAGCTACAGAAGTGTTATGAAAACCTCTATTTCACACAACATGATGCTTCTACACAAGTATAAGCCTTAGTCTTAGACCACTTTCTTCCATCCTTGCTCCAGCAGAGTAGTACTTTATTCCATAAATAGCCTATGTCTGCATGTCATTTGCATTTTTTGTGAAGGCAACCTATGTTTCGTCTCCAAGACATACTTTTTTATTGAATACAGTAATCCAGACTACTGCATGGTTTGCATAGGAGTTGCAAAGTCTGGCCTAATGTGCTGGCTAAAACTGGAAAAATTACTATTACTATTGTTCATGCACCAAGTTTTCCTCTTCCACTCCCTGTGGAGTAATAGCAACCTAAGATTACAGAAGTTAAGGAGTTCTGGATATTATATAAAGGCATAACTGAAACATTGGGAAGATGACTGCTGCATTGATGGCTGACAAAAAGTTATACAAGTTTAAAAAGAATAAAATGGTTACAAAAGGCAATTTAGGAATTGAGAGGGGAAAAAATCTTTAATTGCTGGAAGAAAAGAAGAATCTGTTCAAAATTTCTACTTCAACACTTCACTGATATGTACAGTAAATGTCTTTAGAGAAAAGGAAACAGTGCAACTGGCTATTTAGAGATATGACAGAATTTTCAGGAATGCAATTTATAATGTAATCTTGTAATTTGTCATAAAATAAATCTCAACAGTGTGCTACAGAGCATCAGTGAGAGTTGAAAAGGGGAGACAAAATTAAGAGCAGGATATGAAAAGTCCCCCCAGCCTAACAGAATGTTCTATATTTCCTTATCCTTTTTCCAAGCTTTTCAGTATGCAAAGACAAGATAAGTGTAATCAGGGAAAGCAGCACATTAGTTACAGAAATGCTACAAGCAAAATGAAGTGTGCGCACTTTGCTGATCTGATTGGAAGACATATTCTTCAAGAAATATTAAAAACAAAAAGAAAACCATTTTAAGCCATCCTGTGGTCAGCATACTAAATATAGACAAAAGTGGATGAAGCACCTTTCTAACCTCATCAATAAGGTCCTGACCAAGTAAATAGCAAGAGACCTTTGTTCCAGGCAGGAAGACCAAATATGAGCAAAGATCTCCCTCTTATCATGCAAGCAACTTGTTCAGACTGCTGTAAAATTAATCTTGTATTTTCCCTCGAAGAACAGATAAGCTTCCTATTCAACTATTTGCATTGACAGAAGAGACTATGTACTGGGCAAACAGGAGAAATTGTCTTTAAAACAACTGGAGGGTCACCTTGATCATACAGTATAAATATCCTTGCTTTCTGACTCACCCAGAGAAAATGCCTGTTGTGGTTTAACCCCAGCCAACAACTAAGCACCACACAGTCGCTCGCTCACTTCCCCCCCCGGTGGGATGGGGGAGAGAATCAGAAGGGTAGAAGTGAGAAAACTCGTGGGTTGAGATAAAGACAGTTTAATAGGTAAAGCAAAAGCCGTGCACGCAGCAAAACAAAACCAGGAATTCATTCACTGCTTCCCATAGGCAGGCAGGTGTTCAGCCATCTCCAGGAAAGCAGGGCTCCATCACGCGTAACGGTTACTTGGGAAGACAAACACCATCACTCCGAACGTGATCCCTTCCTTCTTCTTCCCCCAGCTTTCTATGCTGAGCATGACATCATATGGTGTGGAATATCCCTTTGGTCAGTTGGGGCCAGCTGTCCGAGCTGTGTCCCCTCCCAACTTCTTGTGCACCCCCAGCCTACTCGCTGGTGGGGTGGTGTGAGAAGCAGAGAAGGCCTTGGCTCTGTGTAAGCACTGCTCAGCAGTAACTACAACATCCCTGTGTTATCACCACTGTTTTCATCACAAATCCAAAACATAGCCCCATACCAGCTACTGTGAAGAAAATTAACTCTATCCCAGCCAAAACCAGTACATAGAGCCAGAGAGATCTCCAGGAAAGAACCAATTATTTCATTCAATAGTATTTTCTATCCCCAAAGTCCACTTTTCTAGGCTTCTTAGGAGTATCTTCTAGCCATTAAATTATTGGGCAAAAGAGAAAATACCTTCTTGTCCTGCCTAATGCAACTATTACTCAAAAAAAAGTGTCTATTTTATTACGGAACATTCCATTTGACCTGATTTTTTTTTTAAGTTTTAAACAAGTAATTTAGATATTTCAATATTCTTCACTGGACACTCTGAAAATGTCAGCTATTTGTAACCTCTTGCTACAGACCTACTTTTTTAAACTAGGGAGCTCATTCAGTTGTTCCTCATCCTGAATGCTTAAAATGACCAGAAAAAATCAAATGTAAACAGCTTTCAGTACAGAACCTATCAAGGTTAATCCTTTGTGAAAACATTTTTACAGGGTTTTTTTTGGGGGGGTTAATAATGAAGGGAAGAAAATCTGACAGAACAAGAGCATGAATTAAACCTTCTCCTTTATTCCTTCCTCATTGTTTCAGTTAGTTAATCTGTCTGTAGACAAACGCAGTGGTCAGATTCAAATATAAGCCCTGTTTTCTTGCTATTTAAAGCAATGGGACTTTGTAATGGCCCCTTACAGCACTGAGAAGTCAGGGCCAATAGATTTGTGCAAAGAGACAACATTTCATGGGAATTTAAGGATCTGCCTGTGAAAACTGCTGTGACAAACTCTTAGTCTCTTTTTTTCCAAGTCAGGGATCATGTGGAGGTCTGTGGATATTTTTGTACCAGTGTAATTATTCCTGACAAGGACACCTCAAAACACTTCTTTTCCAAAACTTGCTCTGTCCTGTAACAGCTGCTGACCTAGTGACAGTTACTGACAACGGCTTAAGCACAAAAGTGTCACTGCAAGATAGGAATCATTTGAAAAGTCAACATTTGTTGGCTATTTTTTTTCCAGCTACAATAAATAATTTTTTTATTGTTGTTATCTTCTATTTAGTAGAACCCAGTGACCAAGTGATAAAATGGCAGTTGAAATTCCAACAGCAAAGTGAGAAGTAACGCAAGCAGGAAAAAATATCATTATTGATGGATGCTGAGGACTCCAAGTCAGCCATTATCACTAAGAAAAAACTATGAGAACTATTGTGGATAGTCCTCTGAAAATGTCAAGAAAATACTCAATCAGCATTTCAGGTAGTAACTGGATGTTGGGGGTCATTCCAGAAAGAATTGAGAACAATCGACAAGAAATCATTATGTCACCTTTTGAAACCACACAGTTTCCATATTGGAATATTTGATAAAGGTCTGGTCGAACCATTGCAAAAAAAGTATACTAGAAGATGAACAGAATTATAGAATATTTTACAAATGACAGGAAACTACATAGACTTCAGCGGGGAAAAGGAATATGATGTTTTTACAGGAAAAGATCTGTAAAATCACTATTGATCTGGAAAAGGAAGAAAGAGAAAGATTATTCTTTATATGTCATAACAAGATAACTAGAGAACATACTAGGAAATTATCAGGCAGTAAGTGTAGATCAAACATAAAATGAAACTGAAATGAAATAAAATTAAATGTAACGGTGGAATTCATGACTGCAGGATGCCATGAAAGCTTAAAATACTGGGAGGGCTCCAGATAGGTTAGACATACTCATGGGTCGTATTTCTGTTGCTAGGTACTACATATGGCTGGTTATCAATGTAAGCTGGAGCCCTTATGCTGTACGAAACATATTCAGCAGTTCTTCCAACATGCATTTCACCACTATGACTCACATGGTCTTCCAATCCTAATCTTATATCCCAACTCTGTGAACTACAAGAGTACCGGCTAGCCTCTAGTTAATAAGAGTAGCCACTTAGGGTGAACTTAAACTCGGTAGATGAGGGGAGAGTTGTGGATGTTGTCTACCTTGACTTCAGTAAGGCTTTTGACACTGTCTCCCACAACATCCTCACAAAAAAAAGCTGATGAAGCATAGGCTGGATGAGCAGTGAGGTAGATTGAAAACTGACTGGATGTCCGGGCCTAGGGAGTGCTGATCAGTGGCACAAAGTCTAGTTGCAGGCCAGTAACTAGCAATGTACCCCAGGGGTCAATATTGGGTCCTATTCTGCTTAACATCTTCATTAATAATCTGGACGGTGGGGCACAGTATACCCTCAGCAAGTTTTCTGGTGACACAAAGCTGAGAGGAGTGGCTGATAGGCCAGAGGGTCATGCTGCCATCCAGAGGGACCTGGACAGGCTGCAGAAATGGGCTGACAGGAACCTCATGAAGTTCAACAATGACAAGTGCAAAGTCCTACACCTGCTGAGGAATAACCCCAGGCACCAGGACATGCCAGAAGCCAACTGTCTGGAAAGCAGCTTTGCAGAAGAGGACCTGGGGTTCCTGGTGGACACCAAGTTGACCAGGAGCCAGCAATGCACCCTTGCAGGCCAATAGGGAGGTTAATTTCAATTGCACTCTTACAACTGTAATGCCCTGAACACGCAGGAAACATATTCAGATGTGCTTACGTTCATCAGATCAACAGCAAGCCTATCACTGGATTGGCTGACTCCTCCCTTCTTCCCACAGAATTTCTCAGTCTTCTCGATACTGCTTTGTAAGGCATTTTGAGGCTTTGGCCACAGTGTTGCTCTCTGTGTACTTTCTAACACATCAGAAATATATAGAATATGTAATTTTTAAGCCATTATGGTACACTGACCAAAACACATGCATCTCCGTAACTATATAAACGTAACTTGACACAAATATGTCAGTCTTTTGCTTCTGCTGGAGGCTACACAACTGTGTGAGAAAAAGATTTGTTCAAATACTTTATTTTCTTTAAAAAAATAAGACTGATCTCGTAAAATTAGGAAGTATTTATTCACAGAATCACAGAATGGCTGAGGTTGAAAGGGAGTCAGCAGAATGTGTTGTTTTCAATGTTATTATCGCCATAATGTAATCTTATATGCACATACTGTGAGAAACAGTACAGTTATATGTTTTGGTTTTCTCTTTAATGGGTATTTCGCAAAATAAATTTTTAGTGCATGTCTTCAGCTATACTTTATAGTATTAGTTATGACACAGCTATTACTAGGCCATCAGATTGATTAGTTGCTCACCCTCAGCTGAAGAGAATTCTCCTGCTCTTACAGGCTACTCAGGAAACAGCAAAGTGAATAGCATTCCTAAGAACAGAAGAATTTAATCCTGAGGCCAGTATTAATTTCAGACTTCAGCAAACACTGCCAAGTAACTTAGAATTCCACAGTAGCTTAAAATTAAAAGGAAACCAAAAAAAAAAAAAAAAAAAAAAAAAGCTGTTCTTCTGCTTCCAAAGTAGGGTTCTCTTAAAGATTTCCACTGTCTTTTTACCTCAGAAATGTTAGTATCCTGCATTTCAACTTAAGAATTCCAGAGATATTAGAACTTTTCTGGGTATCTGATTAATTACACAAAGAGAAATGAGAAGGATGTTAAGGAGATCTTTACAGATACATGTATCAAAGCAGCAACAACCCAGTCCTCTTTTAAAAGCCTGGAAATTAGGAAATGCTGCATGCTCAGCAGTAACCTTATCTATTGCAGATGTAACAATAAGACTAGCTAGTTCACAAAGGTAAAAGTTTTTAAGAGCAAGTGTTTGTAACAGTACCTGCTTGAAAGAAAAATGCATGTTTACCATTCCTCAGAGTGCTGCTCCAGCAACTTGTCCAATCTAGAAGAAAAATGAATTTGTTTAGGTATAATATGTAAAAAAAACCCCAAACCAACAAAAAAGTGTTTGCCAAAAGTATCAAAGTAGTAAAGAGAAAATATAAATAATAAATGTAGAAGTACTCTGTCCATTCATGCAGCACTGCCTGAATATGAAATGTATTTGGGCAGTAGGACCAAATACAATTCTTTGTCTTAGAGTACCTGCAATGATAGTTTAAGGTACATGTGCTGAGGTCAGAACAGCCTGATACAGCCTGAAAATGGACTGGAAGACTATCTCACAAGGAACAATGGCGCAAATCTGAGCCACTGAGAGAAGCAGTACCTGGCCATGTCTTATTTTCACTCGTGTCGTACAGGAAGAAATGTGAATGCTTGTGCAGTTTTAATTTGCCTCTAAACCAGGCAAGCACATCGAACTGGAACAGGCTGCTCAGATAGGTTGTGGAGTCCCCTTGGAGATATTCAAAGGCTATCTGGACACAGTCCTGTCCTGGGCTCTAGGTGGCCCTGCCTGGGCAAGGAGGTTGGACCAGATGACCTCCAGAGTTCCCTTCCAACTTTGGCCACTCAGTGATGCCGATGATTCTGTCAACACCCGCAAACTCCTAACCAGTAACACAGACATAAGTAGAAGCATGGAAGGAAAACAAAACAAGAATCAAATTGGTGAAAATGCTAGTTAATACGTCAGGAAAACCATAATCTGAATTGTCATTGACTGACATATAGAAAGAAGGAAGATATTCCTGAATTTAGAGCATAAGAAATGAGATTTAGAGTTCGAAATAGAATAAAAACAGGCAAAACACCTAGTCCAGTCCCAGGCTGCTCTGAAATAGGAGGACATTGTCTGCAGTATCAGACATAAAACTAACTGGAGAGGTCTTTCACAGGCTGGCTTGATACTACTGCTTGTAAGTAATAAAACATGCATTGTATAGGGAATATGTTGGATTGTAGCTGGCCTTCCAAGGGGACTATCGAAAGTAACAAGGGCCATTTCCTCAGGACACGAAAACAAAAATGACCTAGCAAGTTCCCCTTCTCCCTTAGGTCCTCTTTTCTCTAGATGAACATAAAGGGAATGGAGAACAGGATGGAAGTGTGGAGCACAAAGGACAGTGTTTTTTTACAGTTACTTCTGGGTTTTTTTTGAGAACAGGCCCAAAACAGCTCTTGATTAGCATGATTCCACCTTCCAGATTATTATTTGAATTGTCATACTAGGAAATAACTCAACTGGATTCCTGTCTTTGACCTACTAAATAATCAATTGTTTATACAATGGAGCACCGCCATCAGGAGACATCAGAGTCTCCCACACCAAAGTATCCAGCACGATTAGGGCATTCTTCTATGTTGTGAAAAATACAGAAACAAATCCCATCAGCTTGCAGAAGGGAATTGTGCCCATTGCCCACACTGTGCAGGAAGTGGCAGGATTTTGTAATCATCAACACGGGCTTTAAGCATATCAAGTACTCTACTCTTTTCTTCCAAAAAGAAACTGTTTACTGAGTTCAATAACACTTCTGAAGCTTCAGATCCTTTCCCCTGCCCCCTAATCTCTCTGTGATTTAGCAACATGACTACTGCAGATTACCAGGTGTCCATTAAAGGGAGGCTAGGATAACCACAAATGCCTGGCTAGCAATAAATTTTCTGTGCTACTATAAGCAGTACGATTTGAAAACATGCAAAATCCATGTGCTTGCAGAGAATCTTATGCAGGAAGCTCTCATAGACAGGTTTTCAAAATACTGCACAGTGAGAACTTCTTGGCTGCTTGTCATAAGCCACACATTGCTAATGCCTAATGGAAAGGGTTCAAGTAATAGCAGTGTCTATTTGAAGCAGGCAGACTGGAGCTACATCCTCCCAGTCACCAGAAAGCTCTCCATAGACTTTCAGTACAGAAACAGAGCTGCTCCAAACGCTAAGATTTGGTGGTACTCTGGCAAGACCATACATTTATTTAATGGGATGGTGTGAAGACAGCTTGTTGCGAGGGTGCAGTGAGAGCAGGCATATGCCCTGGGTGAGACAAGCCAGGGGCCACAGTCCCTGCTGGGCAGTGCCTACACCTACAGGGTGCAGTGCTACTGTCCCAGAGGCAGGCAAGCAGGGCAGGGTGGTGACAGCACAGGGTCATGTCAACAGCCCAGTGATCATCAGACAATGGCAAAGCAGTACATTAGCACCAAGGTCCAGCCAGGAAATCCAAGCAATAATACAGGAACAAGAGTAGAGGCAGACACCCCTACAACAGGGCTCAGACAGGGACTGGTAGCCCAGGACTAGGCCAAAGAAGGCCAATGGCATCCTGGCCTGTATCAGAAATAGTGTGGCCAGCAGGAGCAGGGAAGTGATCGTGCCCCTGTACTCGGCACTGGTGAGGCCGCGCCTTGAATTCTGTGTTCACTTTTGAGCCCCTCACTACAAGAAGGATGTTGAGGTGCTGGAGCGTGTCCAGAGAAGGGCAACGAAGCTGGTGAAGGGTCTGGAGAACAAGTCTTATGAGGAGCGGCTGAGGGAACTGGGGTTGTTTAGCCTGGAGAAAAGGAGGCTCAGGGGGGACTTTATCGCTCTCTA
>NW_008794860.1:138465-151786 GCF_000699145.1 Aptenodytes forsteri | reverse complement strand
TTGAGTCACCATCCCTGGAGGTATTTAAAAGACATGTAGACGTGGTGCTTAGGGACATGGTTTAGTGATGGACTTGGTAGTGTTAGGTTAATGGTTGGACTCGATGATCTTAAGGGCCTTTTCCAACCTAAACAATTCTATGATTCTATGATTAAATGGAGCCCTCAGTCAGGAGGTGTGGGGAGGCCCCAAGTGAGGCTGGTCAGGGCCATCAAGGACTATTTGTGCCCTCAGGACCCCTACATCTGTATGTAAGGTGAACTCTTTTGCACCTAACAATCATGTGCAAAAATATTTGTCATTCAAACTAAAGTGCAAATCTCAGAAATGGAAAATGGGAAGTACTGGCCTGTAAAATAATAGCATGTTGCCCTTTGCAAGCTTAACTCAACTGTAGAAGAGTTGTTTTCATGTTTCCCAATGAAATTCTGTGACATAGCTAAATTGATTTACAAAAGCTTTTAAAATAGAAATGTGTTGGATTTAAAAACTGCTCATTTTCTAGTACTCTCACAAAACAGAGGTTGTATGCACCCTTATTAGGACAATAAGCAATTCATCAAAACAATAGTGCTTCTATAATGTGAGCTGTTGGTAGCACCATGCAGAAAATACAGCACAGAAGCAGGTGCCTGAGCCTTAAGGAAAATTCAACAATGATGCTTCTATCCTGTTTTGCATTTCCAGAATACATGAAATTACCTCATTAACTACTGCTAGCTGCAGCGGTAGCACAGGTGAGACAGTGACACTGTCTCTGATTTATAATTCTCACCCACCCAGTCTGTACTGGGAACTTACATCAGCAGCCACCTCCTTTCCTGCTTGTCGCACTGGTTTTGTCTGCTTTCAGTACCCAGTTACCTCATTTTCTTACAGTAGTGCTCAATAAATGCATTTTCCTAGAAAGACTAAGAAGTCCTGGCATTCTACCGGCATTTGAAGGCATCATCACAGTGTGGCATTTTAAAACAATGTTGTTGAGGGTGAATGCAGGATCCAGCTCCAAGAGAAGAGTGGGAGCTCTTGGTGACAGTTGCCACCAAGATCTGCCTGGGTTACTTATAGCTTATCATGTCTTGTGCTGGTTGTTTCGCTTGTGAATCAGGATATATATAAAATCAACATGTGTGGAAAACTTTCCATTCTCTACCAATCAGTGAAAAGGTTTTTCTTTCTTTTTTCAAATGATTGGGGACCATCTTACACCAGTCAATTTTGGCCTCCTGGAATAATCAAAACCTCTTTAAAAAACAATATGCTTGCTTGAAATTTTATCTGTTTACTAATGGAATTTGCTGATAGTGATTGCCTGTTCATAGCTTTTATTACTTTCTTCCTATATTTTCTAATAAAACTTACATCTGTAATATATGAATAGGCACATGATCAAGTTTGTTTATAAAAAGAATATGTACTAGATGGAAAAAATCAATACACTAACTTTGTATCCTAACAGCCAATTTATAGTAGCATTTGACATTAACTTCATGTAGTTGCTTCATCATTCCTAGGCAGTGTTCACAAGAGGGTAAAAAAAGCTTCTCCAGTGTTAAGGCAACAGGAAATATACAGAAAAACTTCTGTAACTGATATGTTTGTTTAAAAAAAAATTCTAGTAACCTAAACGTCTACCCAGAATTACTGCTTGTCTTCACTATGTTCTTGAATCAATGACATCTCTAAGTCTTATCAGTTGCTTCATCATTCCTAGGCAGTGTTCACAAGAGGGTAAAAAAAGCTTCTCCAGTGTTAAGGCAACAGGAAATATACAGAAAAACTTCTGTAACTGATATGTTTGTTTAAAAAAAAATTCTAGTAACCTAAACGTCTACCCAGAATTACTGCTTGTCTTCACTATGTTCTTGAATCAATGACATCTCTAAGTCTTATCACACATAAATGAACAATCAGACACCATTATTTTCAGTCCTAAAGACAGACTAACGTATGGGCAACAATTAACTTTTTAAGAAGTACCATTCAGCAGTCATTTTCCAGTACTAGTCTAGAAACCAGCTTATCTTTTTTCTCACGGTAAAAGTGACTTTCCATTACTTAATTTCACATGCCTCATTTCCTTACAGATTTTCCAAGTAACAGTAGCTCTGTGCCTCACAGTCTTCTTCTGACCCAACAACAAAATATGTGTTAATGACTTAAAAAAAACCCTAATCAACAACATTTCTGACATTTTAGTAACCCTGTTAAGTATCATGGTTACTGCCTAAAATCCTTTGACTTTGAAACTGTATGAGTAGATTAGTTTGCTCTTAGGCTAGAAGAAAAGTCCAATAGCACAGGAAAAAAAAAAAAGAAAAGAGCAATGAAAAGGACATGCCAGATTACATGACACTTTCGTTTCAGTTGGAGTCCCAAATATTGGCCTCCTTCAGCTCCAATTTCAATTTTGTTGTGTTATCAAGCGTAACACCATTTCAGAGGAACAATACCATCAACACTAAATTTACCACACGTGACAAGCCTACATTTATAAATTATTGTAACGTATCCATATTTTTCTGGGAATATCTATGTGCAAATCGTAAATCTGAATGTCAAATTTTGTATCTGTATCTCCTCTGTATGGCACCTTTTGTCTATACATCTGATAAGCTTAATAGCAATTTTAACAAGATTTTTATAGGTAAAACATTTATAGCTGAAACACATCAAATTACCCCTGGATATTTTACATAGCAGTACAAGAAGAAAAAAAGTGATTTTGCAAATATGTCTCTTTCTTAAAAAGTCTGTTCACTTTGAGGATCTTCTCTACTGTCAAAGAATCTGAATGCTGAAGTTTCTGAAAAACTGGTGACATGGCAGCAAATGTTCAGTGGAGAATTTATTTTCATTTCAAACTCATTAACTTCCTGAAAACAACAGCTTTTGAGCAGGAAGCTGGTATTCCATCGCTACAAATGTAAGTTATGATCCTGAACCAAGACAAGAGCCCAGTCCACAATGCAGAAGTTAGAGATAAGACATACTGCTGGGCTCCACGAAAAGATGCCTTTAAATAATACATAATAAATACAAATGTAGTCCTCTTTTAAAGCCTAGTTCTACAGCTGTGCTCAAAATGCATGAACAATGAACCATATGATGAATGTGTGTAAATGTTCACTGAGACTTAGTGTAAAGGTCAAAATATATAATACCAGTCAGTCAATCAGTCAAGCAACTGTTTCCACTGATTTTCACAGACTGCTCTTTGGATGCACAGATTCAGGATTTAAACCATTTGCTGCTGTAAGTTATGGAGCACCACAGTGGTCCTTCCCCATACGTCAGCTTTGTACTTCACATGTCATCTTAGTACCTCATTCTTGAAACACGACGAACCATTCTACATTATATTAACTTTGAGTAGTTCTTCAGAGAGAGTAGAATTACTTGTATGTGGAGTTATATATGTGAATAACTTTACAGGATCAAGACCTTATTGTGTAAGTATTTGGGACATGCACTATGTGTAAGGTATATTTAAATTGTATGGTTGAACTTGGTCCTACATTTGAGAACATAATACACAAATAGTCAAAACTTTTCAAGTTTACATATTATAATTTCTTAAATGCCTATTAACACTAATTGATAGGTTGCTTTGATGTGCTGACACTTTGGGATTCATCTTGTTTCAAGACAGAAATCCTAAAGCAACTGCAGTAAGCCTTGACCATTTGGAAAGCATTCAAGCATGTCTAAATCTATCTCAGCTATCACTGTTTTTACTATTACCTGTCATCCTTCTCAAGAGAGCTCCCATTTCTCTATGTGGCTGTATTTTGTTTCCTGTTATAAATTTTTTTGGTGGACCATCCAAAGCAGTAAAATTGCTTCCTTCATGTGTACAGTAACTGAAGGAATCTCAGAACTCTTTAGTAACAAGAGCAACTTCAAATATCTTGGAATTCAGACCACTGAATTTCTACAAGTTTTCTTTCTTCCACTGCCTGAGGAAATAGGTCTAAACTCTTGAGAAACATTTTTTGCTAAAAATTTCAACCAACTCTGTGTAAGTTTACGAATAACTATGAAAACTGACACTGTTTAAGAGAAAGAGTCACCACCGATTTCTTTGACATTTTAGCTGAATAGCAGTCTGTTTTTCAATTGCTATAGTTTTCAGTAGTTTTGCATATATGAAGATGGCTATATATTAACATTTCCTCCCTCTCTGTCATTGCTGAACATTTCTAGAGCTACCAAGGGAGAAATACAGCAATTTTGATTTCATGCAAAACAGCTGAAGATTGAAACTGATACCCTTCCAGACCATTTTCTATTGTTTTTCTGGTAAGTTTGGCACTTTGCAAGACTTTTTATTTTGCAATTTAACTGTGTCTTTAGGTTCAGATTTAGCTCAATATATTTGTTCCCTCATTGTAGCAACAATATATGTCAGTATTTTCACTTGCATGGATCAAGTGCTCTCAAACTGTGAGGTTAGTTTTCTTGATGTGGCTTTGATCTCTTCCAGAGCAAGATGTACCAAGCCCAGGGAAAAATCAAAGCCAGCATTCATTTTCTCTTATTTTTCTCCATTTGGGATACAACAAACCTAGGATTTTCTAATTTATGATGAATTGAATAGGTGGTTCTGGGTTTTGCTGATTTCCAAGCAGAAACAAGCTGGCAAAGCAAGAAACAAGAGCAGGTATGTACATTCAGATGCTGTAAACTATAACAACAGCGTACTATTTCCAGAGGACTATTAGAAATAAGTTAATCCACAGGTATTTCCATGTTTGTTTACCTCAGCAGAGGAAACATACTAGGTTGTTTTTATTTTGCAAGTTTTCGATGTTTTTTTTTCAAACTTAATGGCACTTTTATCAATAAGCCATTAAATCAACTTTCCAAAGGTACGTGTTGGCTACCTGTTAGGGGGGGAATAATCAGGGAGAAAGTTGTTTGGTGCAGGATTTCTGGAAGAGCTAGATTCTCTTAAACTTTGAAATCACATATTTGAAATTGGACACTCAAGCCGGGTATGCAGGTATCCAGCTATGGGGTGAGAAGTCATATTAAGAACCAAAGCTTGAAAATAAATCGCATAATTAGAATTACTTCCTCACAGTGGTAGGCCAGACAATATGGACGAAATAAAAGATTAGGAAGAGAAAGGATTAAAATAATGTATCAGTCTGCTTGCTAAAATGAATTGTCCCTTATCATACAATATCTAGTGATCAATCTGATCTTGTTTTAAGCTCTTTAAAATTAAGCATATATTTGTTCCCTTAGATCAAGATCCCCAGCTCCCAATTCCCATATCCATGACATCTTCAGCTAGTGCCGATGTCAGGTCTTGAACTACAGATACCCAATATTTTACTAAAAAAAGCTAAATATACCTAATGTTTCCCTATTTTCTAAATCTTAGCCGTATTTAGTAAAGTGTTCTTTATAAAAAACATTCTGTATTTGTTTGGAATATGATTTTTTTTTTTAAACTGGATAAACTAACTAGGTATTATAAATTTTCAGGTGTTCTGATTATTTCCTCTGCTCTATAGCAAATCCCTTATTTCTTCCAGTAAGCAACACTGTTTCCTTACTCAGACTTCATCCTGAAAAATCTCATTCTTTAGTTTAGCCAGGACTCACCCTGTCCTATAAAAACAGGGTTTCTGAGCCTTTGCATAAGTTCCCATTAGCAGAGTAAATTTCATCTTCAGTAAAAAGCTTCCTAAATTTTTTGTGTGAGAACCTATCAATTCGTGAGTGTGCTCTTACTAGACACTGTGAGTTTTCAAGCAACTTTCTGTAGAAACCTGCTTGTTCATGCCGAAAAAAGAAACATACATTTCTTATGTCAGCTCTCATTCTTAAACATAAACCTGCTTGTAATTTAAGTTCAGAAGTTTCGTGGCTCCTTTAGGGCTCAAGAAAAATTTTTTGTGTGAGAACCTATCAATTCGTGAGTGTGCTCTTACTAGACACTGTGAGTTTTCAAGCAACTTTCTGTAGAAACCTGCTTGTTCATGCCGAAAAAAGAAACATACATTTCTTATGTCAGCTCTCATTCTTAAACATAAACCTGCTTGTAATTTAAGTTCAGAAGTTTCGTGGCTCCTTTAGGGCTCAAGAAATTTTTTGTTCTTTTTTTTTAGTTAAACTTTAATAATAATGTCACTGGTTTTGGATAACAGTGAAAGATCCATTTTTCCATATAGGTAGACATAAATGTGTTCAAAAGGCACAGACCATTATGAGGAAAATTTAAGAAAAATACAGTTTCTAATATACTTTTGAAGTAAGCAATAATGAGGCTTGAGAAACATCTTTTTCTCAGTTTGACAGTAGTTACCCTGTTGGAGCAGCTTCTTTACTTGCTTCTAAGTGTTATGCTACACAAGAAGAAAAACCCTACGATATATGCAGCTAAAATAGTAAAATCAAGCACTTAGAACTGCAAAAATCAAGGAATTGGAACTGCATTTGTGATTTTAAATTTGTTCCTTTTTAGACATACATTATTTATCATAAACTGTCATTAGACAATTACTTTGAACATTTTCCACGTAATTCTGACTCAGTGTGTAGCTATTACTCAAGTGAGTAAATATTTAGTGGCAAATTTCAACCCATCTTTACCTACAAGAACCTTTATGGAAATGAATACACTACAAAGATGCATTGGCTAATAACATTAGGAAACACTGAATTTTAAGTATTGTCCTGCATTAAATGCTCCTGAATATATATAACATTTATTTATACGACCAATCAAGCATCCTTTCTCTAGGGCTGCTGTTTCTCCTTCTGGGACTATATTGTAGCCTAAATTGCAAAAATGTCAAAAAATGTTGAATGTGGAAATCCACACTGCTCAGTGCTCCTGGTAGCCCTCAGTACTGCAAGGCAGTCTATAACGGATGGAAACGAAGGAGACATTTCATCTTGTGCACACGGGATAGCAGTAATTGTTCATAATAAATGCAAAGACATTTTCCTTTAGGATCGGTTTCCTTCAAAAACAATTTGTTCTGTATAATCTAATAAAATCTACAAAAGAATTAAAAAAGGGTAGAAAGCCTACTGAATGTAATGATGAAGATATGAAGAGGGATTCAGACAGTTTACTGGCTGGAGAGTTAGCACAACATACATACATACACACACAAACCCTTAATTTAAAATGAAAGAAGGAGTGAAGGTCAGCAAAATTCCCCAAAAGCCTTTCTAGTAAGTTACATAAAATGACAGATTCTTACATTAATAACATTATTCCTATATTGTTTCATAAAACCATTAAATGTGTTCCTGTTAATATTCAAACTTGTGCAAAAGCACACGTCACTTCACAAGTTTTCTTAGGGGTTTTCTTTTTAACATTCTCTGCGTATCATTAAGTGATTAGCTGAAAACTAGTAGGCTGTCACAGACAAACACACAAGCATACACAGACACACACAGGGGAATAACCGACACCTATTTCTGAGATTGTACCTGCCACTGTGGTTTCAGTCACTGGCCATGTCTTGGTCTCGCTGTACACACCGGCTGTCAGTACGCAGGTGCTGGGGGGCTGCAGGGGCTGCTGTGAGGAGAGGCTGGTTCCAGCCAGTTCCAGCCGGCTCCAGTGGCCCCACCGCAGGGCACAGTAGAGCCCCTCAGCCAAGATGGTGGCGCCTCTGGGAAAGTGTATTTAAGAAAGGGCAAAATGCCTCATGGCGGTGTGAGGGGTGAGGAAAAGAAGTGAGAGAAACAGCCTGGAACACCAAGGTCGGTGAAGAAGGAGGGGAGGAGGTGCTTCAGGTGCCAGAGCAGAGACTCTCCTGCAGCCCGAGATGATAACCACAGTGGAGGAGATGATAACCACAGTGGAGGAGATGATACCCACGCTGCAGCCATGGAGGACCCCACGCCAGAGCAGGTGGACATTTTCTGAAGAAAGCTGCGCCATGGAGGGCCCAGGGGAGAAGTGTGAGGAGGAGGGAGCAGCAGAGAGGAGCTGTTATGGACTGACCACAACCCCACCCCCCACTATTCTACAAAAGTAACATTTTAAGAAGCCTCTCTTTATGAATTTTGTTTACTCTCAAGTTAACTAGACCAATATTTTTTATTATATTTGATAAATTCCAAGAACATTTCCTTTTTATCAGGTGTACCCAATAACAGTCTTAAGTCTAATTTTTCCTCTATGAAACCTGTTAAACATCTTAGGTATTCTCACAAATATTTAATAAATGTAATATTTGTCATGCCTTATCAGAAGTCATGTATATTTCTTCAATGAATATGTTTTATTTAACTCTTTCCAGAAACAACTTCTTTCATAAACTTTCTTTATGATTAGAGATCAAATCATAATTTGTGAAAGTTAAAAAGAAAGTTCCAAATCCTCAACTGTCAAGTAGCAGATAATTGCCAGTGAAATCTAAGGAAATAATTGTGTTTTAAACTTCTTAGCACTTTTCAGTGTTTCTTGAGTATCTCTTAAGACATAATTACAAAGAAAACCACCTATGTCTTGATTTGTCTACACTGTTATCCTAGAAACTTCTGATCTGGTCTGGATGCTACAGCGAACAACTCTTGGCAGCTTTGACTTAGGAAGTCCTTTTCCTAACATGTGAGATGGATTTTCAGAGCCCTCCCTGCGCTTCATGCTAGCATAGGTATCCGGCTACTTGCATTTCAAGTATGTGTTTTAAAACTAACTTGGTATCTCTAATCTACACCAGCGTCACAGAAAAAACTGCCACCTAGACCTACTCACAGATGATTTGGTTGCATACGACGTGACAGCTGCTGTTGATTCTATCTTAATATCATTAACCTATGAAAATACATTCCACATAACCGCAGCCTGCCACGCTGAACTTCATAAAGTAGTTCAAATCATTGTTTGCTGCAGGTCATTAAGAAACTAGTAAACAGACTATTTAACAATGATGCTAATGTAAATTTTCCAGTGACAGCAGTCACTGGTATCCTGCTGACAAATGATAATGTCATTGCAACGTGTCCTTAGAGCTCAGTAATTACTTCTGTATTCATGAGTGTATTTGGCTGGAAGTTTGCCTGATCTGAATGTAAAAACTCTCAGCAAAGTTTAAACATGCTAAGTGCATCAGGTGCATGTACGACATGAATATGTTCGAAATACCTCTAAAGAAATAATCTGTTTACCTGGGGCATTACACTGTCTTCTTCCCACCACTCAAGATTCTTCCTGAAATACTGCATTATTGAACTATTGCTTTAGCTCCTTACCTTACAAGATAATGCATTAAGAAAACATTTCGAGGAACAAAAAGTGAAAAACGTCCAAAGAACTGCAATAAACGAGCTTTAAAAGTGTCTTGCCTACCTCTGTGAAACGGGGTTTTGTTATTTCAAACACCACTAGCATAGTTTGAAGCATAGTTTTATGATGGTGATTCTTTCAAGCTGCTTTTAAACCTTTTAAACTATTTGAAGGACATGTGAATTTTAGTAGCTAAGACAAAATATCTAATATTTCTAAATGAGTTTTATATATTAAAGTGTCCATGACCTGATTAAATTTACCTCCAAGTGCATAAAGAAATAAATAACACTGTATTTGAAGCATCAGTGATTACATGTGAGAAGTCATATTAGATGGGGATAGTCTCAGAAAACAAGAAACTATGTATCTTTAAAAGAGGGATGATAGGGAATCCAAAGAAAACGGAACACTTTGTCTAACTACAGACTACAGAAAAATGGAATAGATGTGTAAATGCTGAACTTAGAAGCACCTGAAGAATAATAAAAACAGCCAATAATGATCTTTCAAGAACAAACTATGTCAAGCCAAGATAATCTCCTTCTTGGACAGGATAACTAGAATACTGGTTAAGAATAAATTTGCTGTATCTTGAGTACAGTAAGACTTTTAATATTTTTCCATATTAAATTCTCACAGGAAAATGAGGGAAATGTCGTCTACATGAAAAAAAAACATAAAGACAGTGTGTGACTGCTTGAAAAGCTCTTCTCAAGGAATAGTTATCAGTACCAAATGGGGATTTTCTTTCAAGCTGGTTCCCTCAGAGATTCCAGGACACAGGCCCAACTCTGTTCAATATTTTCATTTAAAATACGCATTACAAAGTAAATGCATAAAATCTGTAGATGAAACCAGGATGTGTTAGGGTTACAGAAGTCTGGAGAACAACTTCAGAATTCAAAACTGTCATAATAAAGACGTAATCCAGAATTTAAAAAAAATAAAGAAAGAAAGTTCAGAGCACAATAGCTAGTAAGGAGAAATGAACACTTAAAATGCCAAATGAGAAAAAAGGACCTGCAAGTTTAAGAGTATTAGAAATGACCTGTGAGTCAATAGTGCAGTATTACTGTAAAGGAAGGAAAAGGAAAATCTCATGTTGTCAAGAATTTTGCAGGTAAAATATGGGTGAGGATCATTTTCTTCTACTTGTTTCCAGGGAGAATGCAGCTGAAGCAGTGCAAGCAGTCTTCAGTGCCATACTCCAAAACACATGGAGTCACTCTGGAAAGAATACAGCAGAAAACAGCAAGAAAGAGAAGAGGGCTCAGAACGCATTATCCATGAGGGAAGACTGCAGAAAAAGTGGTTTTTTTAGTCTAGGCAGGTAAGGACTTGATAAATCTTCCTGGATGTGGAAGATTGTTAATAGGAAAGACAATGATCGATTGTTACCAACTGTTCACGAGAAAGAAAGACAAAAAGAACCCAGTTTAACTTGCAGTAAAGACTATATAGGTCATATATTAAGAAAAAAATTGAGAGGAAAAAAAGCTTGAACAGGACACCCTCGGAAGGTCTTTTAGCAGAAATTCTAAAAAAAAGTACCAGATAAAAATCTCTGTGGGAAGCTCTAGCATATTTGATCCTTCCCCAGCACCAGGGGACTGGACTATGTAACCTTTGGAAATCTGTTCCATCCCTGCATTTCTAATTCAATGACCACATGATGTGCTTTACCAAGGACCATTAATGGATTTTTTAAAAGAGTGCTCTAAGTGACATAAGGTTTGATAATTTCCTCCTTTCGCAGAGTAGCATTTTCTTCCCCAAGAGGCACCCCTGCTTCCCTTGCGCTTACTTACAGATTACAGTGCTATTCAGCCCAGCTAAAGACAGAGGAAATTGTCATAAAATGTATTTTGGATGATTTTTATAAATATGTCTACATGAATGATTAGGACAAAATCTGACCTGTTTTAAAAGATGCTTCATGAATAAACTTTCTATGAATAATCCCTAGCTTCACAGAATATGAATCATTGTGTATTAAATATTAAATAAACCAACAGCTTTAAAATTAATTGCTTTTAAGGCATTTCAGTGCTAGATGAGATCATTACAGCACTGATTTGCTTCATATAACTTTACCTAGTAATGTAACAGACATACCCACTTCGATGTTGGTTAGGATAACGCATCTTCATTACACATTTTTTAAAGAAGAAATAACTGGATAAAAACAGACATGTCTGACTATCAGAATACTTGTAGGAACATACACTTTTGAATAAATACCAGGTATGCTTACAGCACTTAAAGCATCAAAAACTGTTCTGATTTTCTAGGAAAACAGATTCTAGTTCTACAAACACATAGCACGTGGCTATAGCTGAATGGCAGCAATTATCCAATCTGCAGCTTTTGCCATGTGGGGGACGGGTGCTGGAAGCCAGCTAGAGCTGAGATTTATTTGAGATAAACTTTAACCCCGCTGTAGAGAGAATAAGACAAGTTTGAATACAGAAAGGCCAAAACTGTGGACTGAAAATGCATCTTCTAATGCAGGCAATATTGTATGAGCTCTAATGAATGTGAAAATTAAGCAGAAAATAGAGTCTCTGTGTGTGTGTGTGTGTGTGTGTTAAGAAAAGTGTTAGATTGCTTGATCTTTTTTTCCCCTATGAGAAATAGTTTCATGTAACTAATGCTTTGATATAAAAGTATAGATGGTAGGATGGCAGCGTATTTATCTCTCAAAAATGCCGATACAGGTCTGTTAGGAACTGGGAAAGACAAAACTAGATCACAGGACATAAGTGAATAAAACTAATTTTTACAAGCAATTTAGTGTATCAAACTGTAGTTACATTCTATAAGTATGATTTTGTAGAAATAGCATTGAAGGTTTCCTGGTTATTATGCTTGAAATATTTTTTATCAAATTTGCTTCACTTCATGACTTAAAGACAGGGCGGAGGCTTCTTCTTAGCAAGTTTAGAATCTGCTTTCTCCCCCTAGATCTGGAATTCAGACTTGTCCTTTTTGCTCATCCAGCATCATCGATACTGAGGCTTCTGCAGCTGGAGCTGATGTGGTGATTCTGTGATAGTGGCGCACAAGCCACAGGGAAACCAGCTCACCCTTCCATGCATGTGGCAGCACTAGGGAGGTAAACGAGAAATGAGCTAAAAAACTACCACCTTCAAACAAAGGTGAACTTCGGGGTTTTTTTACACGAAATGACAATTAGGTCAATACAGCAAGCTGCTCTGGGTTGTGAACAGATGCCATTCTTTATACTATTCTGACATCTTCCTCACTGTGCTGCTTAGATTATGTCACAGAGATTATGGCAAAACATTTTAATGACAACTGGTAAGAAAATGAAAAACATTTTCCATCAACTGTTGGCAAAAAAAGGGGAAAAAAAAAGGTTTGGGGGGAAATCTTAAATTTTTTTTCAGGGAAATAGTGTGATGTTTTGACATGTTTTGTTTTTTTTCCTCAATAGAACCCAAAGAAACTGTCTTCTACATTTAGGGAAAAACAATTTTTATTCATAATAATTCACATTCCAAATATCTGTAATTATCTAAGTCGAGTTTCTGTCCCCGATGATTTTCTTCTGGTTTCATCCCATCTTATACCACACTGAATTCAGTTTCACTGCAAAGTTGACAACTGTGGGGGGGGGCTCGTTGTTACTGTGTTGTTTGCTTAGAAGATACAGAATCAACATCTTACTCCCAGTTTAAAAAGGCATTTAAGTACTGCACGATTCAGAAGGGCCATATGCGTACCTCCAGTCCATAGTAGCGGGACATATGGGTGAATAGAATCATAGAATCATAGAATCATTTAGGCTGGAAAAGACCTTTAAGATCATCAAGTCCAACCATTAACCTAACACTGCCAAGTCCACCACTACACTACGTCCCTAGGCACCACATCTACACGTCTTTTAAATACCTCCAGGGATGGTGGGTCAACCACTTCCCTGGGCAGCCTGTTCCAACGCTTGACAATGCTTTTGGTGAAGAAAATTTTCCTAATATCCAATCTAAACCTCCCCTGGCGCAACCTGAGGCTGTTTCCTCTTGTCCT
>NW_008794860.1:129307-136616 GCF_000699145.1 Aptenodytes forsteri | reverse complement strand
GGGGCACCTTCCCTAGTTGGCTCACTCACCAGCTGTGTCAGGAAGTTGTCTTCCACACACTCCAGGAACCTCCTGGACTGTTTCCTCCCTGCTGTATTGCATTTCCAGCAGTCATCTGGTAAGTTGAAGTCCCCCACGAGAACAAGGGCTAGCGATTGTGAGACTTCTCCCAGCTGCTTATAGAGTATTTCTTCTGCCTCTTCGTCCTGGTTGGATGGTCTATAACAGACTCCCACCATGATATCTGCCTTCTTGGCTTTCCCCCTGATTCTTACCCATAAACACTCAACCCTATTGTCACCATCATTAAGCTCTAGATAATCAAAACACTCCCTAATATACAGGGCCACCCCACCGCCTCTCCTTCCTCACCTGTCCCTTCTGAAGAGTTTATAGCCATCCATTGCAGCATTCCAGTTGTGCAAGTCATCCCACCACGTCTTCCTGATGGCAACTATATCATAGTTTTCCCACTGCACAATGGATTCCAGCTCCTCCTGTTTGTTGCCTGTGCTGCGTGTGCTGGTGTAGATGCACTTCAGTTGGACTATTCATCCTGCCACCTTTTTGGGGGAGAAGCCCTAATTCCTATGTGACCATTCTCAGGCACTTCCACAGTTTCTAACACATCCATAACCCTTGTGTCTTTGCTGTCTCCATCCTCTGCCTCCACTGAGACGGCAGACCGAAGGACCTTGCTAGCACACTGTCCCTCAAGCATGGGCGTGCCGCCCCCAGGCTTATCTCATAGCAAGCCTAGTTTTCTCCCTTTCCCCCTTCAAATGTAGTTTAAAGCTCTTTCAATGAGCCCTGCTACCTCCTGTGCAAAGATCCTTTTCTCCCTTTGAGAGAGGTGTACCCTGTCTGTCGCCAGCAGGCCTGGTGTCGTAGCCTTTATTAACCTGTTCCCTTTCAGGTAATGACCAGGTTGGCCAGACTTTGCAGTGTGGGTGATTACCAGCCAGAGACCTCAAATATACCCAGGGGAACCCTTCCTTTGCTGCTTTAGAAACGTACTCAAATGAGTAAGTATAAAAACAGGATGAAATACACTTATTTTAAACACTATTTCATATAAACTTTCTGACAGTTGGTCTAACTCATACAGTATCTAGAAGACTAGCAATAACTCACTTCAAATTCATGAATTATTGTAAGTGATGGGCAGAAACCAGCATTAGTAAAAGTTGATCTTTTTTCACTGTATAAACAACGCCAGATGGGCTCAGGTGGAATGCATTTAAGCTGGTGCATTTTCCCCACACACACCTCTAATTGATGAGAAAATTGCCCCATCCTTCAGAATTGCCTGGCATTTACTTCTGAAATAAGCTGTACTTAGGAACGAAACATTGCTTCAAACTTTCATACTTTCTCAGGTACATCCCATGATGCAGCCCAGGTTATAAATCTGGGCCAGAAGAAACCTATTACACCATTAAAAATGTAACAAAGATGAGATCAAATTTAAAGGGCATAGATTTCAATTTTGCTCTTGTATCAAATTCTCAGGGACTTAAGCTGTCTGGGAAGTACTGCAGAAGAATCTCACAATACTAATTGATTGAGCAATAAAATGGCAGATGAAATTTCGTATCAAAAAAATGCAAAGCAGTGCACATGGGAAAAATAACCTTAACTATACATACACAATGGTAGGCTCTAAATTAGCTATTACCACTCAGAAAAGAGATCTTGAAGGCTTTGTGGATAGTTTCCTGAAAACATTGTATGCATGCTCAGAGGGAAATGGCATTTTAGGAATGATTAGGAAAGGAAATGAGTAAAACAGAAACCAGTTTTACACCTGAAAAAATGTGTCCTATTCTGTGTATCCTATTTTTCAGAAAGCTGTAAGAAGAAGCAGAGAGAATAGTGGCAAGGAGGACTGATATGTAGTATAGACTATAGGATATAGGAGGACAGAATAGATGGAGTAGGATTCTTCACATCTGAAGAGGTGACTGAAGGGTGACATTATAAAGGTATACAAAACTATGGATGATATGGCATGGTAAATTATTTTTACCTCTTTTTTCTTGGAGAAGTGCCAGGGAATGGTCAATATAAAATAAGGTTTAAAAAAACCTAAATAAACTGCTTTCTTAGAATGGGATTATAGAGCTCATTTGCATAGGATGCTGTGGACACTGGAAGTAAATATATGGAAATAACGACTGTAGGCAATTCTTCAACACAAAGATCTCTAGGAAATCTTCAGTTTAGAAACCTTAAAGCCCTGGCTGTCAGGAGATGAGAGCACTCAGCAAGGAATAACCTCTCCAAAGTCCCTTCAAGTTTAAATGAAGGACTGCTCAGCTTCTCATACTCTTCCCTAATAAACCACTATTAGTTAATATTAGACATAGGATACTGTTCTAAATGGACATTAACCCTAAATTAATATGGCAGTTCTTAATTATATCAGTGTTACCACATTTTTCTCAAACTGAAATAATCCTGACTCATATCAGCGTGATTTAAAGCATCATCAGGATTTTTTGCTTTCTGCAGGATGACCACAATAACCTCTCCTTTCATGGTCAAGGTCTCTTACCATATCAGTTTAATTTCTGAAGGTTGACAAGTTTGCAAATAATGATGTTAGCATACAGCGTGATGGAAAGGAGTGGGACCCGTGGATGAACGCATTTAAAGCCAAATGCATTGTACTACACTTGTTTCAGTATCAACATAACACTCTTAATGAGAAGCACTATTAAAAATAATTACCTGTTCTGTCTACCCTACAATTTAGATGAATGAAAAATAAGTCAATAAGAATGAAAATGCGAGAAAACACTGTAAAGCAATTTCCTGAAAATGAGTTCTGCTACTGAAAGGAAACTGTATCTTGTTCTGGTGCCCTGCTAATCTATTCAGTACTGCTGGTATCACTTCAAAAGGTGATGTGAGACCATGCCAAAGGGTGGAGTGTAACAAATTCTACATAGATGATTTCTATTTTATTTACTTTTTATTGCCCAGAAGTGCTAAGCACTTCACAAAAGACATAGCCTTGTCCCAGAGTTTACAGTGTAATGGATCTATTTGACAGATATGTGAGCTACAACATTTCATAAGGCAAGAAAGGACTAAGAAAGGACAGGGTGTTGAGTCAGTTGTTTTCTCCATCATTCATTTATTGCTGAAGCATTTCCAGTGACCACACAGTGGAAGCTGCAATGAGAATTACATTTGAAGCAAGACTAATCTAAATGACTGAATCCAGTTTTGGGATGGAACTCTGTGCCCAGATGGTTGTGCCATGGGGAGCCTTTGTGGCGCAGACATTTGCCTACTCTGAAGGAGCTCATTTAGCAGCACTGGCACACAGGCCAGGGTCAGGGTGTTGTCTGTTTTCACGCTGTCACTGCCTTGGTGCACCTGGAAGCTGGTGGGGAGGGGTGGTGGTGGATCTTTGTGTCTCTTGCTAGTGAAATCGCTCTTCTCTTCTCCTTTCCTCCTCTCTGTACTCCTAATTATCTCAACCTATCCTTGATAATTAGCACAGCTTCACTTTCCCCCTTTCTTAGTCAAGTCCTCTTATCCCTCACGAAGTTACATGTCTCCAGACACATAATGGCATGCCTTTTTAATAGATTGCGTAGCTGGGATTTGCATTTTGGATGCAAGAACATATAAATATGAATCAAAGCTGGTACTTCAGCATGTGGGTATTTATCAGTACATATGTATCACAAACTGTCCATACTGCAAGGTGTCTGTCTCCTTCATATCCTGCTTTTCCTCTGGGATTCCCATAAGGTGAATGCCTCTGCTATCTTCTCTACAGTTTTACTCCTCCGGGCTAACGCACAGCCTTCATTTCTTCTCTAGCACAGATCTTCTCATATTCTTCTGGTTCCTGCAGGGTCTTTTCATAAATGTATTTAGTCCAAGCACAAGACTATCTGATCAAGAAAATAGCCAAAGGATTCCAATCCTTGCCAGAGAAAAAAACCATCATATTCATGCATCTTCTGCAGCAGGATTTCATTCAGGTGCTGCAGCAGGTAGTCAGCCTCTCAGCTGATGCTCTAAAGAGCCAGTCTTCTCTAGTGGTGGCCTCCAGGCAAGGCCAACCCACACTGTTACGTGCCCTAAGGCAAAGCAAGCATTTGCCACCTACAACCAGCAGTCCCTCTCCAGACCCCCTCTAGCCTATCCCCTCCATACACTAAATACATTCAATAAAACATTTTTCAATAATTTCTTAATTTCTCTGGTATTTCATTGTGGAACTCAGAGCTCTGTCCCTCTTTCATCACCTACCACAACCTTCACAGTCTGCCTGAGGGGAACTAGGGGGGAGCCAGGGACCCCAGTTCAGCAGTGGCTTCATGCAGCAGCTCTCCAGCAGCGCCACCAGGAAAACACACAAACTCTCCCTTCTGGTCTCCTCTTGTTTGGTAAGAGCTGTATTGGGTTTATGTGGCAAGGGTGGGGGAGTAGGCGCTGCAAGTGTGGCCTCTGTGAGAAGACACCAGAAGCTGCCACCATGTTGGACAAAGCTAGTTTCATGGAGCTCCAAACAGACCCATTGCTGCCCAAAGCTGAGCCTATCAGTGACGCTGGTGGCACCTCTGTGATAACATATTTAAGAAAGGGTAAAAAAATGCCACACGGCAACTGCATGAGAGAGGAGTGAGAAAAATAGGAAAGAAACAGCCCTGCAGACACCAAGGTCAGTGAAGAAGGAGGGGAAGGAGGTGCTCCAGGAGCTGGAGCAGAGATTCCGCTGCAGCCCATGGAGAAGACCATGGTGGAGCAGATATCAACACTGCAGCCTGTGGACAACCCAACGCTGCAGCAGGTGGAGATGCCTGAAGGAAACTGCAGCCCATGGAGAGCCCACACAGGAGCAGGCTCCTGGCAGGAGCTGTGGCCTGTGGAGAGGAGCCCGCGCAGGGGCAGGTTTTCTGTCAGGAACTGTGGCCCTTGGAGAGCCTATGCTGGAGCAGTCTGTTCCTGAAGGACTGTACCCCATGGGAAGGACCCACACTGGAGCAGAGAAAAAGCATGAGGAGAGAGGAGCAGCAGAGGCAAAGTGTTATGGACTGACCACAACCCCCATTCCTCAGCCTCGTGCACTGCTCAGGGGGAGGAGGAAGAAGAGTTGTGAAAGAAGGAGTGAAGTTGAGCCTGGGAAGAGGTGTGTGTAGGGAGTGTTTTATAGTTTTGTCCGTTTCTCACCATCCTACTCTATTCTTAATTGGCAATAAATTAAATTAATTTTCCCCAAGTTGAATCTGTTTTGCCTGTGATAGCAATTGGTGAGTGATCCGTCTTTATCATGATCCATGAGCTTTTTAATTTTATTTTCTCCCCGTCCTGTTGGGAGCGAGAGAGCAACTTGGTGGGCACTCAGCAGTCAGCCAAGGTTAACCTACCAGAGCAGCAGTGAGTCTAAAAACTTATCTCACCTTTCTTCCCTTCCAGCCTTAACCTTGATTACATCCCTGTTACCCTTCCTGTTCCAGTTTTTTTGTAAGATAAATGTTGTGATCAATTACTTGATCATCTGCCATTCATGTCTCAAAACTTACTGAAATGGGATTTTTCCCCTTTGACACTGCAACTCTTTTTTTTTTTCCCCTTATGTCTTATAAATAAAATTGCTATGGTGGCCTCTTCCCGTTTCTTTCCTCTGCTTTCCATAGCTGCAAAAATGATCCTGAGATGTCTAAGCAGGGGAGTGTCAAGCAGAGGATGGGTTTATTCCCAGGAACAGCACTGAGTGATACCGTTACAGGAATACCAAAAAACCATTAGAAACCAAAGCTAGACAAATGCAGATTTTAACAAATGAGAGTAGGTAACAACTGGAACAACTTACCCAGGAAAGTGATGGATTTCCTGTCTCTTGAAGTCTTTAAATCAAGATTGGATGTTTCACTAAAATATATGTTCCAACTCCAACAGACATTACAGACTTGATGTAGGAACTGCTGGGTGAGACTCTTGGTCAGATCAGATTAGACCATTGTATGAAATGGTTCCTTGTAGACTCTCAAATTAAATTTAAGTTAACATGCTACCATTACATTTGAAAAAGACCAAAGCATATTCCTTAGCTCAGTTGGTAGGCAGTAACTTGCTGTGCCACTATAATGGACATATGTCTAAAATCCTAATCTTTTATACACATTTGGCATGAATTCACATGAGTATGTGTCATCAAATTAACTAAATGCTTTACCTGTTTCCAAGTTCACTTGCTCCTAGTGGTGAAGAACAAGCCAGCCATTATGGAATGGAAATATTACTACATTTTCATTACTTTTTTTCTTGGATTTACGAAGTCAAAAAGTTAAATGCTAAAGGATGGAAGAAAGGAGGAACCAAATTTTGGGGAGAATTTAGGGAGACAAAGGAGGCAAGGTCAGGAAGAAGAAAAGAAAGACAAGCAAGAGGAAAAGCAGAAGTCACAAAAAGCCATGGGTAAATAATGTGAAGCACAAGCCTGCAGATTCAGAGGAAGGATGGGAATACGTGGAGGGAAAGTTAAGGGAAGTAGAAGACTTACTGAAAAATAAAGGAATGAGTATTCTGAAATGCAGGAGAAGTCTGTTTGCCATTGATCTGTGAAGAAATCTCTCAAAGAGTACTTTATTTACAGGAACTCCACACTCTCCCAAACACACACACACACACACACAGTCACGCACACAGTTGCACATGCCCATGCAGACAAGTTTACATATGTATATCTGTTTCCAACATTCTTTGCTTGCTTTTCCAGGTATAACCACAGGTATGTGGTTGATGCTAAGGAGTTCACAGTCATGCTTCAGAAATCACTGTCACCCTCTGCAGCAATTAAAGGGGGTGTCTTTCACCCCAAAACAGGAGACCTTGGGGACACGGGATGTAGTAATAAACTAAGAAAGTAAACCTGAGTGAAAGCAGGCAAAACACTGGTCGTGTAGCAAATGTGTGTGTTTGAACACAGAGCCACAAAGTTCACCTTAAAAATCAATATTCTTTCATATTACCAATTAACATTTTAATATTAATTTATTTGAGCTCAAATCATTCCCTGTGACTGACAGAAATCTCTCTGCAAAGCCACACGTAAAACTAGAAGCTCCCTTCTCTGACATACAGCTATTGTTGAATGATTTCATTACCTATCATTTATTATATGTATCTTTTAATTATTAACTGCAATATCCCCCCACCTCTGGCAGCCGCTCTGGGGAACTTCCAAGGCTTGGAAAGAAAAATCCAAAGGGAACAAAAAGAAGGGTCTAGACACAAAAAAAGCTCCATTATTTCTCCCACCTAAAAAAAAAAGGGGAAAAAA